>NW_004524618.1:2486591-2508463 GCF_000260255.1 Octodon degus
TCAGGTCCTTGCGCTTGCCAGACATGCACTTATTCTACTGAACTATCTCCCCGGCCCCAAAAAAGCATTTTTAAAAGCTTTTTCTGCACACATTTGGAAATTGAGGAGGGCTCTTCTGTTAGGGTTGCAGAGGTGCCCCCGTGGGAAATGGGTCTCAGGGCCTTTGCTCCTCCACCCACCCTAGAGCCAGGAGGGAGCCTGGCTGCTGCTCCAGACTGAGTCTGTTCAGGCCAAGATGGACCGGCCTGGGCCAGACCAGACCTGGATGGAGCTAGATGGGTCAGAGCAGAGCAGGAGGTCTTCCACTCAGGGCAGGGGTAGATCTGAGTCAGTGAGAGTTTGTATTACAGAAGCGTGTGTGACATATGCCCTGGTCTTTCCCGAAGGGGTCCTCTCCTGGGAGGCTTCCCTGAGTCCTCTGGCAGTCGCTGATCTGAGTGGCATGAGGAGGGGAGAGATGCCCTGAGAAAGTGGAAAGTGTTTCCTCTGTGATCTCTCTCAGTGAGAGGGCGGCACTCTCCTAGAGCACCATATTTAACGCCCACAGGACCTGAACTGCAGGCACAGGCCCTTCTCCCCAGGTCCCAGGAGGCCCTCGAAGGGGTGGCCCTCCGTGGCCGCCATGCTCCCTGACCTGCACGAGGGACCTGCACTCTGCGCCCTAGCGCTGCTCCGCGCATGCGTGCTCAGGGCACTCACATGCACACGCTCTCCATACGCCCCAGGGTTCTGGCTGGTGTGGACCATTATCATCATCCTGAGCTGCTGCTGTGTCTGCCACCACCGCCGCGCCAAGCACCGCCTTCAGGCCCAGCAGCGACAACACGAAATAAACCTGATCGCCTACCGGGAAGCCCACAATTTCTCAGCACTGCCATTTTATTTCAGTAGGTACCCAAAAAGCCACCACACTCTACCCCCAAGCTCAAGAGCAGGATGCAGTGGCTGAAGCCCTCTGGGCTTGGTGGGGGGCGCCCCATCCCCTCACAGAACAGGGTCTCAGGAGTCCTGAGATGGGTGTTCCTCAGCACAGAGGAGCAAGCGCTGAGACCCAGCTCCGTGAAGCTGCCGTGTGGCCCCCATGGTCACCATGGCTGAGTTCTGGCCCGGGTAACTGCTCCTTTAGCGAACTGGTATCTTTTTAGAGCAGATAGTTGGGTATAATATGCATGTGAGTAAACTGAGATTCAGAGCTCAGTGACCTGAATTCCTCCTGTTTGCTTGCTGGCACGTGGCATACTTGGTAGAGGTGGCCGTGAAAAGGGCCAGTGGGGTGGCAGTGGGACTTCCTGAGAGCCAAGAAGCTTGGGGCCACACTAAAGAGCATTCCCCAGACTGCTGGAGTTCTTGACACCTGGCTTCAAGTGACTTTCGAGACCCAGCTGGGCAGTTTATCAGAAAATATAACACAGTGCCTGGCATGTAGGAAATGCTCAATAAATGCTAGCAGTTAGCTGTGAGAGTGGGGTGACTGCCTCTGGGCATGCAAGACATTGAGAAGGTAGCTTGCCAGGCATCTGTTCTGGCCTTGCAAAGCAGGAGGTCCATCCTTGGTTGTGAAGCAGGTGGGGGCTCTCGCATGCAGGCTGGAATCGGTCCCCTCCCAGCTGTCCCTCTTCCTCCACCCAGGTGCTCACAGACCTCTCCCCTGCCCATAACAAGCTGTGGCCATTACTTGGTGGCTATCCTTCGGTGTTGGGAAGGGATTGTGCGTGTGTTTCATGTGGCTTTGCAACCTGTCAAAGGTGATGGCCGATGCAGTAATTTCTCCTCCCTACTTCTCCATTTTAGGGTTTTTGCCAAACTATTTACTACCTCCTTATGAGGAAGTGGTGAACCGCCCTCCGACGCCTCCCCCGCCATATAGTGCCTTCCAGCTCCAGCAGCAACAGCAGCAGCAGCAGCAGCAGCTGCCCCCTCAGTGCAGCCTTGCAAGTGGTGGGTCCCCTGGCACCGATCCCCCCAGGAGCTCCCCTGGGGTGCAGAGCAGTTCCTTGTCTGGGCCCAGCAGAAGTACCCCAAGACCCCCAAGTGTTGCTGACCCTGAGCCCTCTGATATGCCAGCCGACGCAGCCACCAAAGTCCCTGGAATGGAGCTGAGTGGCTCAGTGGCTGGCCTTGGGGAGCTGGAGCCAGGGGCCTTCCTGGGCAAGGATTCAGAGTGCAAGGAGGAGCTGCTGAAAGATTACAGCTCAGAGCAGGGCGGTGCCCTCCCTGATAGCAAGGAGAAGACTCCCGGCAGACATCGCCGCTTCACTGGGGACTCCGGCATTGAGGTGTGTGTGTGCAGCCGCAGCCACCACGATGACGAAGACCTCAAAGAGTTCAGCACGCTCATTGACGATGCTCTGGACGAGCTCCTGGACTTCTGTGACAGCTGCCACGAGCGGCCTCCTGCAGACGAGGAGGAAGGGCTTTGCCAACCCTCCGAGGAGCAGGCTCCAGAGCCGGGGCGCGCCCACCTGCCACGGCCCCCCTCGGGCCTGCTGCTGAACACCATCAATGAGCAGGACTCGCCACAGCCCAAGAGCAGCAGCTCCCCCAGCTAGAGCAGGCCTGCGGCCCAAGGAGGACTAAGCAAGTCACCCGAGCACGGGGCCCACAGAAGCATTAAGGGGCTTTCCTGGGAAGTGGTGGAGCCACTTTGTTCTTTGTTCTTTTCCTTCTCTGCTCCATGTTACTGCACTTCCAGGTACAGTTCGGGGTGTGGACACCTCTGCCCCCCACAGAAAGCGCAGTGTTGTGGAGTGTGGGGAAGCTGGTCCTGTGACTCATTCCTCATGTCCCACCGCACCTGTTTGTCTTTTACAGTCCAGCACCTCCACTTGCTTGGGTCACAGTTGCTTTAAAAGACTTTAGAGCCCCCAAGGAAGGGGCTGGGACTGTGTTCTCAGATGGTTCTTGGCGTGGAGAGAATGTATGCTCTGGTCTTAGTTTAAGAGAACTGTGCTGTGTCTTGGTCCAGGAGAGGGGAGCTGTCTTGACAGAGTCCAGAGAGGCCTGGGGCTTGGTGCCACCTCCCTGAGCGGGCACGTGGGAGCGTCAGGCGGGCTGGTGGGGAGCTCACGTTTGCTCAGCTCCCAGGTGCCACTGCACGTCTCGGACCCTGCGCAGGCTCCGGCTGGTGTCCTGCCAGGAGTGGAGAGAGGCCACTGCCTTCTCTTTGGTGTTTTCTTTACACGCAAGCCACCAAGAACCTTAATAGCAGGCAGGCCAGAGCTCTCCTGTGGACAGGGATCCCTGGGGCTCCTCGGCAGGTTGCCTGTCTCAGAGCCTGGAGGCCGCTGCAGTGTAAGGGGGGAGGCTGACCCTGGGGCAGTGAGGGCCACCTGCAGCTCAGGCCGTCTGTGCCTGCTGTGACCAGCATCCTTCCATCTGAGCATGTGGCCTGCACTGCTCGTGTCTCCCTGTACCCTGTGAACACGCAGAGTGAGGCAGCTGTGAGTCCTAGGACAGGTGGCCCGGGCCCAGTTCTCATACAGTGTTTTCTCTTTTAATTCTTAATACATCTTTTGTTGTTGTTTGTTTGTTTTAAAGTGACCACTTGGAAAAAAATACCTTGGTTACCTGTGTTTCTTGTGTCCTGCCCCGCCCCTGTGGGTTGAGGCAACTCACTTGTCTGTAGCCTATGGAAAGAGGCTTGGGGCCCAGCCAGAGGGCAGAGGCAGCCTCAGGCGGGACAGCAGGACCCTTGTTACTCTAAATGAGAGGGCAGGCAACCGAGACTAACATTCCCCAACCAGCCCTGTTCATAGGAAACCTTTGGGTTTTTCCTGCTCTTGAACCATGATATTCAGACTAGGTGTTAATGTTACAGTAAGAAAAGAAAACAGGATACGTGCACAAAAGCACATTCATGCCTATGAGGTAAATGAGTGTTTCCTTTTGGATTCTACTAAACCAAAACCCAGGTTGAACGAAGAGAAATCTGTACACAGTGACTTTTTGGATGTGTGTGTGTGTGTGTGTGTGTGTGTGTATGTGTGTGTATGTCTATGTCTATGTCAGCGTCAGTCCCAAACTGTGTTCCTGTGAAGATACTTTGAATGGCAGCCGTTCTGCTCACATTAACCCACATCCAGAGCAGACATGGCCCTCTCAAGGTGATGTATTTGTGTGCATTATGTTTACTGAACAAATGACTGGCTGTGTGCTTGGGTATACCAGCACCATTGCCAGCAGCAGCTGCACTTGGCCGAGATGCTGCACTCAAGGAAGGGTCTCCCTCGTCAGTGCGATTTGCACCTGCTGCGTGGCCACTCGGAGGCCTGTGTTTTGCTCCCTGCGGCAGAGCCGACCTCCAAACTTGCCTGCCTCCCTCCGTTGCTCCTCATGCTCCATGTCAGGAGGTCCGCACCGCTCGGGCCTGAAAGCAGAGGTGGCGTTCCAGACAGAAGCTTGGTGGATTCTCAGAGGCAAGCTCGGACAGCTGCAGCCCAGGCGGTGGCCTGCCCAGGACGGTCAGGAGGCCTCAGCGAATGCCGTCGCACCGCAGCGCTCGCCACTTCTGAGCGAGGCCGGGGAGGCCAGGGAGCGACCGTGGGCATCAGCAGCCCTGATACCTTCTTCCACCTTTCTTTCATGTCCCAAAGAGCTCACTGAAGTGCTCCAGAAGAGAAGAAGTCCTACCAAAATGAATCTTCTAAGTGGGTGAATTCTGACCCTCTTACGTCCTTTCTTGTCGCCGCGGGCGCTAGCCTGCAGAGCCCTGCCCTGAAGGCCGCAGTCTGGCCCTGCTGCTGGACGCTGTGTGTTCAGGGAGGAGGGTGTAGTTCGGGGCCCAGGAGACATGAGTGAGTCTGGCTTTCCAGGTCAGTGGGAAGAGGCTTGGTGGCGGGTTTGGTGCTACAGAGGAAGATCTGCAGATGCAGACACATTCCCGCGCGAGGCGCACCACGTTTGTCGGTTCGTGTGCATATGTGTATTTTAAGCAATAAGATTCAGCTAGTCACTTTTCTGGGCAGTTTTGGTGACGCATTTCCTGTGCTGTGGTTGTTCTAAAGACAGAGTGGCTCTAACCACTGTGAGAACCTCAAATAAAAACCAATCCCCAAAGCCCTCCGGTGCTTGCTTCCTGTAGTGCTTGGCTCCTTTTTCCCCTTTCTCCGACCTCAGGCAGTTATGGCCTCAGAGCCCAGCTGCTGGCCCTTTCCGCCACAGACCGGGCAGCGTTCGTAGCCCTGGAGAACAGGGTCTTGGGCCGAACAGCAGTCACGAGGCCAAGGGCAGGCTGGCTGCTGCTGCTTGGTCTGCACCTTGCCCTGAGGAATTTCCCTGCATATCCTGATTCCTGGAATGCTCTTGAAGCCCTGGAAACAGGTTCAGAGCAGCGCCGAGTTTAGTGAGACCCCCAGCCCCGTGGAAACATGACATTTGAAAGGCAGCAAGCACTCAGAGGTCTCTACGTGGATGTTTGGCCTTGAAATTTAATAAGAGTACATCCTGAACTGAGTGCTGTGCTAGATACTGAGAAAGTGCCCAGCGACTAGGAGACAAAGCCCTTACCCAGCCCCTAGAACTGAGCTGGAAAGCCAGATGTCCCTGTGCGAGGTAGTTCACTAAGCCTGCAGGGTAAGATTGGAGTGAGAGATGCAGCCTCAGGCCCTGGGGGAGCAGCAGGTAGCTTGAAGCCTTGAGCACCGGGCGAGAGCAGGAGCCCAGCCGTGCTCCACATGGGTCCAGGCCGGTGACTACACTCGGGCTGGACCAACCGTGAGCCAGACTCCGAACACAGCCCAGGGAAGGGACAGCCTGCCACCTCTGCCCAGGAAGGGGGCACCCTTGGTGCAGGTGGGCAGAGCAAGCTGGTGCACAGTCTGGCATGTCCCCGAAAAGCATCCTGCCTCCCAGGTGCAGTCTCAGGTGTCCAGGTCTGGGTGCTGGTGGTGGGCACTGACCCTGGCCTCGGCCCTGTGGCCTGAGAGTCCAGAGTTAGCTAGACCAGTGCTCTCCCCCATCTTTGTCCTTGGGCTGGAGAGTGCAGCAAGGTGGTGGCTGCCAACTGCCATCTCTTGCTGGGCTTTTCCAGGTGACCCAAATGGAGCATGTTCTCCTCTAGGGATAGTCCTGTTCTGAAACCACAAGGGAGAGAACTGAGGGTATACATTGTTTCTGCCATTCATATATTCATTTTTATAGTACTAGCAATGGAATCCAAGACCTTTACATTGAGCTATATCCATAGCTCTTGACTTTTTTTTTTTTGGTACTAGTAATCAAACCCAGGGCCTTGGGCTTTGCAGACAGCTGTGCCACTGAGCTACATCCTCCCCCCACCCCCTGTTTTTTTTTTACATTTTGAGATAGGATCTAAGTCACCCAGGTTAGGGGATCAAACTGGCAGTCCTCCAGCCACTGCCCCCAGAATGCTGGGATTTTAGGCGCATCCCACTGTGCAGGGCTCCTATATTTTTAGAAGCCGTGGTATGAGTCGTGCATTTCTCACGGGCTGTATATAACTCCCAAAGGTTCAGGCTCGTGGACCAAGGAGGTGTCTGTTGTCCCAAGTGGTCGCGTTCTGGTGGAGACACTAGTAATGCCCCGAAGCACAGGGTAAGGAGAGCTTTGGCAAAAAGGACCAAAGAAGCTCCCTGTTCTTGGTTCCTGTTTCAACCAAGAAACAAAACCAAGGTTTGACCCAGGAGAGGGAAATGGGCCTGGCCAATTTGGCCGGCTCTTGGCCCCAAATTGCAGCCCGGGGACAGGTGGTGCTGGCTTCCCTGGAGCTCAGGCTGTACGGAGCACCTCCTGCACTTGGCACCCAGCAGTGGAAAGCCCTCTGCCATCCACTGGAGCATACCAGGGTCTGGAGAGAGGAAGGCTCGAGGTGCAGTGCCAGCTCGGGTGCCTGGATGCTGCTGACGACACTTGGGCCTACAGGACAGTGCGAGTGGCTTCCTGGGGCAGAAGCTGCTCTTGCCAGCTGAGGGAAGACGTGCAGGGAATGGGAGGCTGAGGTGCTGCAGGCTGCTGAGTACCTTCTGCGGCCAGGTGCTGAAAAGCACCTAAAGGGAAAGGCGTGGGAAGCCTGAGTGGACACCGCCTCTGTGGCCTGGCAAGCGGCCAGCATCATAATCTTTCAGGTGGTGACTGCACTGGGCAGTGGCCTGAGGTGGTGCTGGAGAGGTAAGTAGGAAATAAAAGGTTTTAAGTTAAGTTGTCACGATTGTATTATTTATTGACACAAGGATTTTACACGTGGCAGGCCTCAGTGGCTTCAGATGCTTTCAGCCTCACAAGCACAGGCCAGGCAGAAGTGCGAGACCAGGGGCGGAGGGCGAGTGGTGACCCTGGCTCAGTCCCTGGCCCAGGGAAGCGCTTACTCCACTGAGCCGTCTCGCAGTCCCTAGTCTGCAGCCCAGTCTCCGGGGGCCACACCTCTGCAATCAGGGGCAGCAGCCACCCTTGGGAGTCAGAGCTCTTGGGAGCCTCTTCATACCTTTTCCTTGAAAGTTTTTGGGGCTGGCAAGGTAGCTCAGCAGTCTAAAGCACCTGCTTAGGCAAGCTTAGGCAAAGCACGGAGACCATGGTTTGGTTTGCTCCCTGGCACCACATGCCGCGCCAGCCCCACCCCCAGGTTGGGCTGAGCTGAGCCTGCCACAACAACAAAAGTTTTTGCTGGGCTTTCCTCAAAGGGAAAAAAAAAAAAAATCAGAACTTCTGGTGTGCAAGGGATGGATTTTTTTTTTTTTTTTTTTTTTTTTTTGTGGAACCGGGGATTGAACTCGTGCCCTTGCGCTTGCCAGGGAAGCGCTTATTCCACTGAGCCATCTCCCCGGCCCCCAAGGGATGGATTTTGTTGGATGTTTCTCACCACAGCTCAGTATTCTGCCATTTCGTGTTTGCCACTGAGGCCCAGGAAACCCATCTTGGGGGCACTGGAATGCAGCGACCCAGAGTGGGGTCCTGGGAAGCCAGACCTTAGGCTCCCCAGACCCCACGGCCCACAGGCCAGGGCCTGCTTGAACCTGAAACCTCTGGAGTTGGGGGAAGTTTGTGTAAAACATTCAGAGAACTATTTTTTTGGATTTGAGTAATCAATGATAAAGCCAATCTTTACTAAGGTACCAGTGTCATGTAGTATTTGATCCTTAGCAACATACTGAGATTGGTACTATTCCTACACATGCCCCAGTATTCCTGCACTCTGCCAGTGTTACAGAGAGGAAAATCGAGATTTGGTTTTGTTTGAGACAGGGTCCTGCTATGCTGCAGGCTGGCCTTGAACTTGCTATGTAGCCCAGCCTGATCTCAACCTGTGGTGATTCTCCTGCCTCAGCCTCCTATGTACTGCTGAAAATTGAGACAAGATACTCAAGTAGCCATTGTGGATGCTAGGCCCAGCAGGCCCAGCACCCTGGAGGCTCAGGCAGGAGAACTGCAAGTTGGAGCCAGCCAGGGCAGCTTTGTGAGGTCCTATCTTTAAAAAAGGGCTAGGAACTTACATAGATCAGCACAAAGGATCTGGGTTTAGTCCCCAGTGTCACACACACAAAAGGAGAAGGGCTGGGAAGGACCAGATAAGAGGTCACTCAGTTGGTGAATGACACCGTGAGTACAGTCTGCCTCTACACCATGAGCTCAGCATGCAGGGGAGTCTGGCTCCCTCAGCCCTGCGCATTTCACCCACAGAGCCTCTGACAGCGAACAGGTAGCACTTGTGGAGAGTGACCCCACGGTGTAAGTGGGGGACAGGTCTGGGGAATTAGGCCTAAGACACAGGGCGATGGTGGTCCTCGCCCAGGTTCCCCTCCCCACTGTGCTGACGCTGGACCTGTCCGCTGAGGCAGGTGTGTCTACCACTGCAGGTAGGGCTTCAGAATGGTCACCAGGGAACACCCGCACCCCAGCCTGGACCTAGGTCGTGGGGAAAGGCCCTGTACAGGGGCTGCTGCTTGGAGGGACAGGGACAGTCCACAGCTCCAGGGAGGAGTGGCTCTTTAGCTTCCTAGAACTGACTGAAATGTTCACAAATTTGATGAACTGCTTTTGAGCCACTGATAACCAAATCTTACGATCTAGGCGCTAAGTATGTGAAGCGTCATTTCCAAATTATTTTAATGTACTTTGCAGTGCCCTTGAAGGTGGTAGGTATCGGCGTGATGAGGCCACAATATGAGGACACCTACTATAGGCAGTCAGGTGCCCACAGGAGGACCAGAGGCTGTGGGGCTAATGGCCCCAGGAGATTACAGCCCACACTGGGGCCAGTGGCGCTAGTGTAGGCAAGCCTGCCTCCACACAGACCCTGGGGTCACGGTGGCTACTGCGGTCAGCACTCCAAGCCATGGGGCAGGTCTATGGCCCAGATATGCAGTAGATGAGCTCCCCGGGTTTGTGGAAGACCAGGCTGAGGTAGTCGTGCACCAGGAAAGGGCCCCGGGGTGCACTGCCTGGTGTCCCTAGTGATAATTAATGATGCCGTTTCTCCCCGACTGCCCACCAGGGTGCATTTATTCCCAGCATTTGTTCCCCTTGTAAGGGAGTCTGATTCCCTGAAGCAATGGGGAAGGGTGTCTTCATAATGCCCTTCCAGCTTTGCCAAAACATCCAGGCTTCTTTCTGCACACAGAGCTAGAGTTAACCTATGGGAGCGCCAGTAGCCAGTGATGGCACCTGAGAGCCTGATGTGCAGGACAAAGCACAGGGGATGGCTTAGTCATGAGCTTCTAGGGTGGCCCACAACCTTCTCAAGGCCACACACATGCTCAGATGCACATGGGGCCCAGTACCAAGAAACAGGGTGGAGGACCAGGAGCCGGGAGTCCTGATGGATCCGAAGAGGGCATGCTCGCCTAGTGAGAGGGACCCGAGGACTTGGTGCTGTGTGTTGGTGGGGACAAAGACTTTCACTGAGGGCAGAGGTCACAGGATTATTTTCTGAAAGGACACTGCTTTTCAGAAAGATGCTCTTCCTGGCCCAACACCTGAGGGCCCAGGGCCCTGGAAGCAGGGAGCGCAGGGTGGTCCACTGCACTGCACAAGCAAGCTCTTGACCGGTGCGGCATTCCAGTGCCCCCAAGACGGGTTTCCTGGGCCTCAGTGGCAAACACGAAATGGCAGAATACTGAGCTGTGGTGAGAAACATCCAAGTCTCTGCCCTTCTCTGTCTTGGAGCTCCTTTATCTCTTGGAAAAGACCCAGGAGGAACATGGACATGCCCCATTGGCTGTCGAAGAGCTTCTTGCCTAGCCTGGGCAGAAAGACTGAAGGCTGGGGCCGGGGAGATAGCTCAGTAGAATAAGCACTTGGCCTGGCAAGTGCAAGGACATGGGTTCAATCCCTGGTTCGGCAAAAAAAAAAAAAAAAAAAGCACTGAAGGCTGACCTGCCTGAGGGAGAGCTGGAGCCCGGCTTCTTTAGGCTGGGGGGGTTTCTCCCAGGGAGAAACATTTGTGTGTGGACTGCCCAGGCCAAGGGTTAGAGATACTGCCTTCAGGATTTCCAGGGCACAGGGCTCCATCACCTAGTGAGTAGGCTTTTCAGGATTCTTGGGGTTTTATAGTGGGGAGAAGGGGCAGAACCTGGCACCGATGCAGAAGGCAGCTTTTTTGGCAGGGTTACCCCAAGGGCAAGGTGTGCTGGTCCATGCAGAAGAACCAAGATGGTGCCAGCCTGTGGGCTGCACATCCCTCCAAAGCCAAATCAGTGAGGTACATGCAGTGTGGTTTGTTTGGATCAAAGCCCTATAGCTCTATTTGCAAATACAAACACAACCCTACCACCTCTGGCCACTTCCCTGCTGTGGCCATAGTTGAAGGCCATCCCTACGCCACTTTCATGGACCAGCACATGACCTTCCCAGCTGTTCTTCCCGTTCCCATCTCCTGCCCTTGAGAGACCATACTCCACACACATGTACAAAGCAGAGTGCTCCTTGCAAGTGTGGACCACTGGCTGCCCCCTCCTTCAGCCTGTGGGGACCGAGCCGCCTCCTGCACTGACTGCAGCAGCCTCCCTCATTGGCTCGCCGGGCTTCAGCTCACCTACCTTGCCTACCTCTTCCTCCTCTGTGGGGTTATATCCCCAGACTCCTGGCTCAAGTAGCCATGCCCAACTCATCCTTGTCTTCTTACATGGCCAATGGAATTGACAAGTCTCTGAAGCCCATATCATCAGCCCTTGGTAGGACATGAGGGACCAGCCTGAGTGTCCTGGACCAGGGAATGGACCTGATATGTGTTGAATGAAGTTTTTTTAAAAAATTTTTTTCTTAAAGGTATTTAGTACAGGATGTACAAGGTCTCACTACACAGATTGGACTCATAGTGGTCCTCCTGTTTTCAGCCTCCCAAGCTCTGGGACTACAGGCACGCACCACCATGCCGAGTCTCAGTTGCCGTCTCAGCGCACCCTCGGGGCAAGGCCAGCACGGCAAGCTCAGGATCAAACCTCAGTCCCTGAGTCTGCCTAAGCAGGCACTTTAATGAATGAAGTGGTTTTTGACTGAGTGAATGAGCAATGAATGAGCTGCTCAGGGACCTGTGAAAGAAAAACTGCTCAGTTTATACCATCCGCCTGCTCTGCTGCAGGCTAGGAAGAAGGCAGAGTGGAATGAAGGGGCAGGAATGGCATGGCGCCATGGGAGCAGCAGTTCCGGCTTGGGGCAGAGGAGCCACACGGCGTGGAGGCCAGGACGGCAGGGGCGTCTCTAGGCACTACCCTCGGCCAGAGCATCCTTCCAGGCCTGGCGCACAGTGAGCTTCACCTTGAAAGGGTCAATGAGAAAAACCATCTTGGGGATACCCTCCAGAGAGGGTAGCTGCCCGTCTTCTGGCCCCTCCAGGTCAAACCTCTGCAGCAACCAGGCGGCGAGGAGGAATAACTCCTGGCGAGCCAGAGCCTCCCCTACACAGGAGCGTGGCCCAGCTCCAAAGGGCAAGTAGCTCTGGGAGGGCATGACGATCTGGCTCCCTGCTGGATCCAAGAAGCGCTCTGCGGGCAGAGGGCAGCGTCAGCCAGGGCCCGCGCCAGAGCCATGCCCTGCCCGGGGAGGTGTGCCATGTGCTGCCCGCAAGCAGCCCTTGAGGCAGAGGAAGCAGCCGAGGCAAGGGGCAGGCTGCAGCTGGGAAGTAGGGTGAGGATGCTGCTGGGACCGGGAGGGCCACAGAGAGGCAGCTTTGCCAGCAGCAAGCCTGGCAGAGGGGGTGGAGGATGTGTGAGAAGAGCCCAGGCGGTCTGTGGCCCAAGGAGCAGGTCAGGTCAGAAATGGGTGCTCACCAGGCATGAACTGGTGTGGCCGGTCCCATTCTTCCTCGTTGTGGTGCAGCGCCCACAGATTGACAATCACGGTTGTGTCCTTGTCAATAGTAAACTCCCCAATACTGCCCAGAGAGGGAGAAGGAAATGGTATAGGGGGGTGTGCCCCTTCCCACATGGCCCTGCCTGGGGAAAGAGCCACCGCTCCCTCAGGCCTCTCCTCTCTGCTTCCCTCTGCCTGGAGCAGCTGCGCCAACCCCTCCTCTAGACAAGCACTGTGTCCTGGGACACTGAGCCTGCGGGTGCTGTGTGCTCCCACATGTGTAGGAAGGCTGCCCAGGCCTGGAGCCAGGCCGCTGCTGATCTACACTCAGTGGGCCTATGCGCTGGCCCGGGGCACCCAGGCAGGGACACCGCTGGCCGTGGCTGGCTGTGCACCTCTGCCAGCGACCTAGGGCTGGGTGTCTGGGAGCCACAGGTACCTGGAGTCAGCGTTAGCCTTATGAGGGATGAGCACTGGGGCCGCTGGCCTGATGCGAAGGACCTCGCGGATGGTGGCCTCCAGCATGAGAAGGCGGTTCCGGTCATTGAAGGTTGGCGTGCGGCCAAAACCCACATTCTGGTCAATCTCCTCCTGGATCTTCTTTTTCACCTGGTAGCCCGGGCAAAGTGTGTGTGGTAAGGCTGCATGGCCGGAGAGGAGCCAGGCCATGGCCGGAAGTGGCTGTTCCGAACCTGACCCTTGGAGCTGGGGATTATGGGAAGCAGTAGGGGGGCTCACCTGAGGGTGATGGAGCAGGAAGGCGATGACCCAATTCAAGACAGAACTGGAGGTCTCCACACCAGCCCCAAAGATGTCCCCCAGGATACTGAGAATGTGCTTATCTGAAAATAGACTTGAGTCCTGGTATAGGCCAGAGTTGTTGTTGTCTGCATTCACCTTGGCTTGGATCAGCAGGTCTACCAGGTTGCTGGCAGAGTCACTCTTGAACTTCTCCTGGGTTGGTGAAGTTGGGAGACAGCAGTGAGGAAGCAGGCCCATCCGCAGCCTTCCAGCCGCAGCGGCTCTGGCCCGGGGCGCCCAGGCAGGGACACTGCTGGGGCGCGATGAGCCAGTGGCTGGCTGTGCACCTCTGCCAGCGACCTAGGGCCGGGTGTCTGGGAGCCAAGGGTACCTGGAGTCAGCGTTAGCCTTATGAGGGATGAGCACTGGGGCACCGGCCTAATGTGAAGGACCTCGCGGATGTTCAGAGTCAGGTTCTGAACAGCCACTGCCGGCCATGGCCCGGCTCCTCTCTGTCCTGGTCTAGAGATAGCAAGGTTGGGATAGTGCTTGGGGTGGGGCTGGGCAGGACCTACACACCTGGGGAGGTAGGAAATAACCCTGGGTCCTTGTTAAATTTGGGGGGGGTTGCCTGTGTCCCTCCTAGTGACCCTTCAATGTCTTGTATTAATTGGATCATTTTTTATTATGTACCTGCCATGTGTCAGGCACCTTGCTGGGCTCTGAGGTACTGCAGTGCCCTGAGCCCTGGCCTGCGCATGACCACACTCGGGCCCTCGTCCTCTGTGCCACCTACCTTGCACTGTTTCAGTATTTTACGCAGCAGGACATCTCGAATTTTAACATATTTCTTTATCATTTCTAGGTCCTTATTGGGGAAAATCTGAAAAGAAAGAAATGTCAAGCCCATCCCTCTTCTGCTCCTCTTTTCCAGGCATAAGAGTCCCGGGCAGGCTGAGCTGGCGTTTCCTCTCAGGACGTGGCCCACCTCCCACCTGCCCTACAGCCCAGTGCAAGGCAGGACAGAGAGAGATCGGCGGACCAGGATGACGCCAAGAAGGGCGGCTTTCCTTTCCCTGCCTCGCTCAATCCAACGCCAAGCCCTCATTCTGCTGTGTGCCCAGCCCTTAAATGTCAGGTAAGCTGGCAGAGCGGCCAATGCGGTGGTGCCCCTGTGAGGCAGGCAGAAGGACCGCAAGTCTGGCTCAGCTGGCGCAACCTTGTGACTTAGTGGGACCCCATCTTTCAATGAAAAATAAATAAATAGGGTAAATATTTATTCCATGCAAAGGTGTGGGCTTAATCACTATTACAATTAATCACAAAGTAAAATAAAATGAAATAAAAGATAAACGAGTGTGAAGACTGGGGCAAGCTGTCTAACCTGGTTGAATCGGTTTTCTCGTGTGTACAGTGGTGACAGGACATCACACCTCAGAAACGAATTAAATGGCAAACAAACATAGAGTGCTGCACGTGGCACATGGCAACTGAGAAATCAGTGACAGCCACCAGCTAGAAGGGAACCCGCGGGCCTCACCAGGCAGGCGCAGGGCGGGCGGCCGCTCGGCCCGGAGCCCGCAGCGCTCACGGGTCTGAGCGGGGCGATCGCGGAAGGCGGAGCTGGCGGCTCGCCGCAGCCTGCCAGCGTCTGCACGTGGGGCTGGCTTCATCCTCACCTTCAACCAGGGGAATATGTCCGCCGGGTTGCTGTCGCTCACGTTCTCCAGGAAGCCTTTTGTGAAGCTCTTTATGGTCTTCAACGTGGGGTCCCCGCTCTCGTACGAGATCCCGAAGCATATGGTGCAGATTATGTTGACTATAGCCCTGAAGATGGACGGGGACATGTCTACGTCCTGTCCGTCGCAGGTGGCCAGAAAATCACACAGCAGCCTGGCTTCCTGACAAACTGCGTGGGAGAGGGACGGACGGAAGGCGGCGCTGAGAGGCCGCGGCCGCCAGGAGGCAGCAGGGGCCGGGGCGAGGCGGCCGGGCGCCCGCAGCCTCCCCTCCCGCCCGCGCTCACTGATGTTCTCCAGTTTCTGCTCGCCGTCTCTGAACAGGGTGAAGGTGCTGAGGACCATCTTGCGGTGCAGCTGCCAGGCGGCGCCCGAGTCCGCGAAGGCGATGCCCTTCCCGTTGTCTGACAGGAGGGCTAAAGTCATCTTGGGAGAGCAGGCGAGGCTGTAGAGATCTCCCGCAGCCCGCCCGTCCTGCACCCCCAGCCCCCTCCTCTTCCCGGGAGTCGGCCGGCTCCCGCCGCGCTGACCCCGCTCCACCTAGGGCCGTGCGATCCCGGTAGGACAGTCCCCAAAGGCCCGCTCCCGATTGATTCCAAGGAAGACTGTACAGCGTGGAGAAAGGCAGGAGGCGCCGATTCGGAGTCTGTCGGTCTGTTCCCCCCACCCCGCCCCGCTTGAGGCTGGTGTGGGCGGGATGAGCTCTCACCCCGCCCCGTCGTGAGCTCTCGCCCCGCCCCGTCCTGGGCTCTCGCCCCGCCCACTCCTGGGCTCTCGCCCCGCCCACTCCTGGGCTCTCACCCTGCCCCCTCCTGAGCTCTCGCCCCGCCCCGTCCTGCGCTCTCGCCCCGCCCCCTCCTGAGCTCTCACCCCGCCCCGTCCTGAGCTCTCGCCCCGCCCCGTCCTGAGCTTTCACCCTGCCCGGTCCTGAGGTCCAGAAGCTCAGCCAGCTTGCAGGGACAGTAGCTGCCCGAGCCTCCCCACCTCCCTGGGGCCTCAGGGTGCTGCAGAGCCTCGGCATGTCTCACTGATGTTCACCGTGCGCCCCTGCACCGCACACCCCGCAAATCCCCACCAGCAGGGCACACAGCCCCGCTGCTCCTCCCAGAGGAGCAAGGAAAATGCCCAAGTCTGTCCTCTGCCTTCTGACCGCAGGCCGCAGGACTCCCACGAGCAGCGGCAGAGGGAAGGCGGCTGTCCCCGCGCTGCCGAGCTCAAGGCAAAGCAGCGGGCGCACTCCACAGTCCAATGAAAGTGGGGGCCTGGTGTCCCGCCAGGGTGGCCAGGGGAGGTGCTGGGCTGGACTGGCGACCTGACAGCAAGCTCGGTGGGATCCGCAGCAGCCCCCAGTGCCACCAGAGGTCAGCCTCCAGAGTCACCGGGAAGGCTCTGGGAATACAGCTGCCCCAGCAGGGATGGAAGAGGTAACCATTGCCCTGCTTCCCAGGAAGACAGACATTTCGCGCTGGCTATTCACTGTGCACATCTCCAGGCCTGGGCTGTGTGGTTATCCACAGCATCTCTGTCAATCAGACCCAGAGAGATTTGCATCCAGGTCCAGGGAGAGTGGGGTGAGGGCTCCCAATCCCCGGGCCACTGGTTCCCCCTTGAGTGGTTCCTGCCCAGCCTAAGTGCTGGTGGGTGTGCAGGTCCCTTCTGTCCCTTCTTCCCAGGGGCCTGAGCTTGGGGAATGAGGGCTGTGCAGCTCTAGCCCCATGGGAGGCAGCAGGAGAGACAGCTCTTACCGTCAGCTGTCGTCCTGAGAATTCCTTTCCCCTCTTCACCAACAGCTCCCTGGCCAGCTGGTGGTGACCGATGACCACGATGGTTCTTGAGCCTACACGATAGGAATAGATGGGGCCATATTTTTTCTGCAGATCAAATAAGGACAAGTGGATGTGGCCACCTTTGGGAAGGAAGGGCAGGCTGCCCAGGAGGGGCAGAGATGGAAGGCTCCTTGGGTAGTTGGCACCAGGAGACCTTTGTCTAGGCCAAAAGCAATAAGCCAGGATGAGCCCCAGCAAAGCCACAAGCTCCCACATGGCAGATGGGTGTCAGCAGGCAGGACAGACAGCTGTGGGGTAGAATAGGAGCAGTGACTCCCGCGTGCAAGGAGAGACTTTTAAAGGCTGATCTTCACCTTGATATTGGGTTATCTTTTGGCTTATGAAAGTTTATCTTGGAGTGGAGCCAGGCATGACCCTTATCCCAGAACTGGAGTACAGGAGGAATGGAGCCTCTCAAGGGCTGGCTTAGTCCCAGGGCAGTTCCCTGGAGGGGGACAGGCAGATAAGCGGAGGACGGCTGCTCATCTCCCTGGAGGCCACATCTGTGAGGACCCCAAGTGTGCCAAGAGGCAAGTGGCCTCTGGGTTAGCAATTTAGGTTCCAGGCTTCCAGGAGGTAAAATGAAAACCATGGGATGGAAAACCATGCCAAGTGGGCTACAGCTAGCAGGGCCTGTGGGAAACACTACATCCAGGCTTATCAGCAACATCTGGCTAAGGGCTTCCAAGGACAGTGTTTTACAAGACAGTGACAAGGCAAGAACCTAGATGACCTAATTCCTCATTGGAGAAGTCTTTGTTCAAATTCTAGCTCGCAACTTTCTATCTCTGTGACCTTTTGTGAGTTACTTTTTTTTTGTGGAACTGGGGATTAAACTCAGGCCCTTGTGCTTGCCAGGCAAGCGCTTATTCTACTCAGCCATCTCCTTGGCCCCATGAGTTACTTTAAATTGCCTTTCCTATGATAAAGATATATATAGGATTGGGCTATGTAGCCCAGGCTGGCCTCATGCTGGCAGCGATCCTCCTGCCTCAGCCTCCTGAGTGCTGGGATTATAGGTGTGTGCCATCCTGCCTGGCTTAATGTACCATTTTTTTTTTTATGAGCAGAATATATTTATTGAGAGAAAGAAAGCTCCTGTCCTGAGAGAGGGACAGGAGCGGGGCGGGGGGGCCAAGCGGGTAGTTCCCCCAATAAGATCTCTATGAGTTTTGTTTTGTTTTTTGTTTTTTGTTTTGCGGAACTGGGGATTGAACTCAGGCCCTTGCGTTTGCTGGGGAAGCGCTTATTCCACTGAGCCATCTCCCCAGCCCCTAAATGTACCATTTTTAAACTTAATTTTTATTTATTTATTTTGTAGTATTAGGGACTGAACACAAGGCCTTGTGTATGCTGGGCAAGGACTCTTCCAATAAGCTATATCCCCAGCCCTTTTTATTTTTCACTGGAGACAGGATCTCACTAAGTTGTTGCAGCTGGCCTCAAAATTGGGATTATCTTGCCTTAGCCACCCAAATAACTGGGATCACAGGTGTGTGCCACCATGGTTTTTATTTATTTTTTAACTGATACATAAAACTTAAAAATTGTACAAATTAATGTGATGCATGAGCCAGGGATATAGCTCAAAGGCACAGCACCTTTCTGGCAAGCATGAGGTCATGGGTTTGATTCCTGGTTTAAAAAAAAAGAAAGAAAAAAGAAAAAGAATGACAACAATAATGGGATGCATTTGGTAAAAATTTAATATTTTTACTACATTTTGCTCTTTATTTATTTTGGTCTTTTAAAAAAAATATTTATTTATTTATGTGTGTGTGTGTGGCCAGCTCAGCCCACCAGGGGGCGGGGCTGGCTGGCATGTGGTGCTGGGGGATCGAACCGCGGTCCCTGTGCTTTGCCAAGCTTGTTCCAAGTAGGTGCTTTAGACCACTGAGCCATCTCACCAGCCCCTATTTTGGTCTTTTTGAGACAGAGTCTTGCTACGCATGCTGGTCTTGAACTCGCAGTGATCCTCCCGCCTCAGTGCTGGTTACAGGCGAGCACCACCACTCCTGGCACTGTTGTATTGTTGCAGGCAGCCTGCGTTAGAAAATTGCAGGCTGTCAGACAGGGTCAGGCCCTTGAAGGAATAACCACAGGCAGGTGCCTCACAACTGTGGGAAGGATGGAGGCCCCTGCTGTAAATCGAATCTGAAGACTGGCATCCAGGACTGATCTTCCAGGACTCAGGAAGAATTGTGGTCTGAAGGCCTCCCCAATAAGGTCCTGTTTCACATTCATGCCCGCGTACTATGTGACTCGCTACCCCATTTGGTCTCGGGCCTAATCAATTTTACCTGAGCAAATGGTGCTTGTAATTCCATTTATTGACCATAGTTTAGTCCCACCCTGCATCCTCCTAAGCGATACCCCTTTGTCTCTACCTCAACCCCTCATGGTTTTACACTATAAAAGTCTCTGGAAGAAACAGCTTCCTGGGCAACCCACTTGGGTCCCCCTTCTGTCCCTCTCCGACAGAAGCTTTCCTTTCCAATAAAGTTTTACCCTCAACCTCCGTTTGTTCCTAAAATGCATTCTTCGGTTTTAGAGAACACGAACTCATCCAGGCCAGCTTGGGAGTTTCACTTCCCTGTATCAGTATGTTACGGGTCGGTGCCAAAAGAAATGACCAGAATACCCGATGAATGTAGCCTCAGAGGTCTCGCTGAGATTCGCCTCTCTCCAATTGAGCCCAGAGCCTCAGAAGCATCTCACAGTTATTGAGGGCTCAAGGCAGGCTCAGGAATGTGCATAACTACTTTGGGGAACACAAGCTACCTTCTCTACGGCCTTCCACCATTTGCCTAACACTAAGTTTGCACAATGCTAGTTGGTAACATCCCAGCAAGGGATCAAAGAGACGGTGCCATCAGGGGCTGTCGTCTGCAGCCTTGAACCCCAGCTTGCCAGGATTTACAAGTGAGAGACAGCACCTCTGCTTGGGCTCTGTGTACTGCTCCTTGCTCCCCTGCGACATTAGGCTTTTGTCTCGTGTCTATAATTCTATGTGGTACTGATACAGGGAGAAAAACTGATCTCAGGTGGGTGACCTCCAAATGAATAGGGAGCCTCCGAATGACTTAGGGCAAAAGCATCTCCCAACCTCACCTGCATGAGTTTGTGTTCTTTAAAACCGAAGAATGAGTTTTAGGAACAAATGGAGGTTATGAGCAGAATATATTTATTGAGGGAAAGAAAGCTCCTGTCCGAGAGAGGGACAGGAAGGGCACCCAAACGGGTAGTTCCCCGGGAAGCTGTCTCTTCCAGGGACTTTTATAGTGTAAAACCGTGTGGGGCTGAGGTAGAGAAAGGGGGAGCTCGCTTAGGTGGATGTGGGGTGGGACAAAACTATGGCCAACCAACGGGATTACAAGCAAGCACCATTGTTCAGGTAAAACTGATTAAATCCAGTATCACATGGGAAAGCGAGTCACGTAGCAAGCAGGCATGAGTAGGGCATGAATATGGGACAGGGTCTCTCCCTGTTGGGGGTTGGAATATGGGACAGGGTCTCTCCCTGTTGGGGGTTGGAATATGGGACAGGGTCTCTTCCCGTTGGGGGTTGGGCTAGTGACTCATTTGGGTCTTTTCAGGTGATCGATACCTATTTGAATACCAATCCCAGGTGCTACTCTTTTAGCATTTGTTTGGCCTTTTCCCAGCAGGAGCATCCGCCCCTCCACAGTTGTAAGGCATCCCGTCTTCTGTGCTGTCTCCTTCGAGGGCCTGGCCCTCTGTGACTGCCTGTAATATTTCTGTCTAACTCGGCTGCCTACAACAGTACTATGTTTGACTTTGTATCTCAGGACTGGTAAGTACATTCACAAGCTGTATGACCACCACCACCAGCTATTTCCAACACTCTTTGTCATCTGAAGGAGACGTAGGACCCATTAGCGACTTGCTGCTCCTCTAACCCCTCAAAGCCTGCTTTCTGTTTCCATGAACACGACTGTCTTAAAAGAGGAACCCCTGGTATTCACTAAATCATTATGTCACCAAGGGGCCAGGGATATGGCTCAGTGGAATAAGCGCTTCTCTGGCAAGCGCAAGGGCCTGAGTTCAATCCCCAGTTCTGAAAAAAAAAAAAAAAAAGAAAAGAAAAAAAAATCATTATGTCACCAGGCTGGACTCAAACTTTTGATCCTCCTGCCTCAGCCTCCCCAGGTACTATGATTACAGGTTTGCACCACCACACCCAACTAATGTTTGTCTTTTTTGTTGTTGTTGTTTTTGTATTTTAGGGAAGGGTCTGCAGAGTGTTCAGGGTCTCACTACTAGATCAGACTCGCAGTGATCCACCTGTTTACAGCCTCCCAAGTGCTGGGATTACAGGTGCCTCTACACCCAGTCTCAACTGTCATCTCAGCATGCCCCAGGGGTGGGGCTGGGACAGCAGGCCAGGGATCTAACCCTAACTCCTGGCCTCTGTGCCTATTTGCAGGTGCTTTAACCCACTGGACTATTTGGCTGGCCCTAATGTTTATCTTTTATTTTATTTTTATATTTTTATTTTTGTTTTTTTGCAGTACTAGGTATTGAACTCAGGACCCTGCGCTTGCCAGGCAAGCGCTTATTCTACTGAGCTATCTCCCCAGCCCCCCTAATGTCTATCTTTTGTCTGTGAGTGTTATTTTATATTTTATGTGAGGCCTTGCATACAAACTTTTAGCCACAGAAAGCTGTTAGTATGAGGATATCTAAAGAATCTTCGTAAGGATGCACTCGCTTCTACCTACAGCCTAGTATTGTAGCTTTCTATCTTTAGGACCAGCAGTTATTTTAGGTAGTATTAAAGCCCCCGGCAATTTATTTAATTACTTATGGGACTAAGGATTGAACTCAGGGCCTTCATACTGAGCTGAACTTCCAGCATTTTTATTTGAGGCATGGTTTCCCCAAGTAGCTCAGAGGTGCAGCCCTCCTCCCGCAGCCTCCGGCATGCTGGGATTATGGTTCTGCACCGCCGCGCTCCAGCTGGAAAGAGTATCTAGAAGACGTTAACAGGGCGTTTTGTTTTGGAGACAGCGTCTCTCTATGTAGCCCAGGCTGGGCTTGAAGTCAAGGTGATCTTCTCAGCTCGGCCTCCTGAGTGCTGGGGTCACAGGCTGGTGCCCCACACCCAGCTGTGGTTCCTTTAAGTCGTATCTTAACCCATCTTGCATAACTATATCTGTTAATCTGAGCAACAGATTTGATGATAAAAATAGATAATATATCAACCACTGTTAATCAGCTATTCTTGTTTTGAAAATCTGTAACGTATGTTATGTCACCCTGTTTCTGTCTTTGTTTTGTTTTTATTGCTCTCGTTTTTACTCTT
>NW_004524618.1:2508674-2510021 GCF_000260255.1 Octodon degus
CTGACCCAACCAAAAAAAAAAAAGAAAGTTTTGTGGTGTGTGTGTGTGTGTGTGTGTGTGTGTGTGAACCGGGGATTGAACTCAGGCCCTTGTGCTTGCCAGGGAACCGCTTATTCTACTGAGCCATCTCCCCCGTCCCAAGAAATTATTTCAAACACATACCAGCTATTAAGTATTTATTTTCTTCCCTATGTTACATGATATACCCTAGCTAAGTTATTTATTTATTTAGTCTTTCTTGCTTTCTTTTCTTTTTTGAGATAGAGCTCCACTATGCAGTTCAGGCTGGTCTTGAGCTCACTTTTTAGCCCAGGCTGGTCTCAAACTTGAAGCCATCCTCCTGCCTCAGCCTCCCCAGTGCTGGGATTAAAGGTGTGCACTACCACATCTGACTAGCTAGGCAATTTAAACAATATCATTTCTGCTACAGAATTAGCTTCTCCAAGAATGGACTAGCTCTATCAAGCCTGATGCATAACTCTTTATATTTCCTGAGAGATCAGTAAGTAATCGCGCTGCGTCACGATTGGGCGCTGGTATGTCCCAAGAGTTCAGCCCTGGTCAGGGTCGCCACTCCCGCACCAGAAGTCCAGTTGTCCGAACCCAGTCATCTGTACGCCTAATAATATGCACTCAGAAAAGGCAGGCGCGGGTTGCATTTCAGCAGCGGCGGCCATGCACGCACGGTGCGCTCACCACCGCTCATCTCCCCTTTTGATAATGGACTTTTTTTTTTTTTTCCAGAACCGGGGACTGAATTCAGGCCCTTGTGCTTACCAGGGAAGTGCTTATTCTACTGAGCCATCTCCCCGGCCCCCTCATGGACTGTTTTTGAAATACAGAAACATAATATAGAAATTCTCCTTCACTGAGCAAACGTTCTAAAGTTTTAGAATAAGAAAATTATACCACTCAATGATCATATGAGAGCGAAGAAGTCACAGTTAAGTCATAATCAATAGGAAAATGTTGGTTAGTTCCTCATTTGTTTTGCTAGTCGATTTTGACAAGAGGGATTCATTACAAGTGCTAATGTATAAAGTAGTTATATACACAACCATGTAGGTGATTCTTTTATTTACTTATTCATGTAGGTGATTCTTAAAGTCACTATGTTCAGAGAAAGAGGCAGGACCCAGACTAAGTATTCCTTGCATGATTCCACGCAGGTACCATAGAGATGCTGTTGTAACTCAAAAATCAGATGACAATGAGGCAAGTCCAAAAGTTAAAGAAGCGCCTTATTTTAGCTGGTACCCAGCGGCAGACACCCCGGCAAGATGCTGAGGTGCGCGCCCAGGAGGGGAGAGACAAGGGTTTTTAAGGCTGAAAACCGCAAAGGGGAGG
>NW_004524618.1:2510536-2512630 GCF_000260255.1 Octodon degus
GCACAAAAGGGCAGCGTGAGAAAGGCCCAACTGCAGGTTCTCAAGTAGAGAAAAGGCACAGTGGAAAGTTACAGCATTTAGAATGGTGCGGACAGAACAAGATGGGGGCGCATACGTCGGGTTAGAACAGTTAATAAAGTTACAGTGGAGCATACAGAGTTACAAAATTGGAATCAATTGCACAGGCTGTAACAATGCAAGTCAACCCACACTCGCCAAGCGGATGGCTGCTGCTGGGTCCGCCGCAGAGCGAGGCAGCTGGCCGGTCAGCAGCAGGGCGGAGGCAACTGCGCCTGCGCGCGACCTTCTGGAGGGGTCGCGCCTGCTCTGTGCTCCGAGCAGGGGTGCTGCACAGATGCCTCCGTGCGTCACCTCATCGCCGTGCCCCAGACGGCTCCATCAGGTGCCATTCCAGGAAGGGGTGGCTTGATTTGGGTGGCAGGTGCAGTCCCTGGCATCCT
Source organism: Octodon degus (assembly GCF_000260255.1). Taxonomy (NCBI): domain Eukaryota; kingdom Metazoa; phylum Chordata; class Mammalia; order Rodentia; family Octodontidae; genus Octodon; species Octodon degus. The sequence goes on from NW_004524618.1 coordinate 2,510,998, forward strand.
GAGTGGCTGCTCCAGCTGCCTGAGCCTCCTGTCCCCAGCCTGCCTGCCACTGGGGTCAAATGCGCCCGGTGCCCAAAGCGCCAGCCCTGTCCCGTGAGTGTTACCACACGACCTGGCTCCTCAGCGGTCTAGGCAACCAGCGCTGCGCCATCCCACTGCCCTCCACCCTGCCTCCAGAGGCCCAGCTCAATAAGCTTCGCCTCACGTCTGTCTCAGACTTCCTCTGGGAACCACGAGCTTAGGCTGGCTGTGCTCTGCACTGGATCGATGCTGTGACTCATAACTAAAAAGAACTACACACAAAAAAGAAATAAAACGACAGTTCAGGGCTCCCAGTGCCACCTCACAACCCTCTACCACTGGGGAGACAGCCTCCGACAGCAGGCAGGCTAGAGCGAGATTCCCCCAGAAGCTAAACTTCAGGCAGGGTCTTGCAATAGTTCTAACTGGCTTTGAACTCACGATGCAGCCCAGTCTGGCCTCAAACTGGGGATCTTACTGGCTTAGCCTCCCATATGCTGGGAATACAGGCACCTACCACCGTGCTTGGCTTGATCTTTAAGTAGCTAACGTGGAGGACCATCTAAAGAATTCTCCTTGAAACAAGAGTAATTGTCTCCATTCTGGCTGTGCCTGACCCTGTTTCCATGTATTGATATCTGCTGAGCCGGCTAGGACTTCGCCTTATCCCTTCAGTTGGCTTTAAGCAATGCAACTCAGTGTAGCTAAGGTGCTGATGGTAGTCTCTGCAGCAAAGGCCACAGAGCAGTGTCTTCTCTGTCCCCTTAGCTCTGCAAATAAACAAGCGCAGCTGGGCTGGATGGAGAGCCATGCTCCACTCTGTCCCTGGGGTGAGCCTTGAGATAGAGGCTATGACTTCCCAGGGCATAGAAGATGACGCATCAGAGCCGAGGCACCGACCCCAAACATCACATGCTACCTCAGCTGTGACATGCAGACAACTATACATCCTTCTCCTGCACACTGCAGAGGTGACCGCAGGCCTCCTGCCCAGCCCAGCCCATGGTCTCTCATCCTCAATCACTCCCTTCTTCATGAACTGACCCTGGTTCAGCCCTGGGTCAAGGCATTGGTTCTGGTTGGCCACTATCACCGCCAGACTTAGGGACCCTTGGCTTCCCCCAAATCCAAATGTCTAAGTGTCTTTATTCTTACCATGCATTGCACCAGAAGTGGTAGATTAGGATTAACTCACTAAAACTCTAGTAACTGTTCCATGAGATAACAAATATAAATTTCCTTTTATATTGTCTTATAAAAATTAACAAAAATATGCAATTTTTTGGTCATCCTGTATTTAAATAATTGGACAGGTAAGTAGTTAGTAGGTTTTCTCTACATGCCAGTAGCCAGATTACCTTGGAAACTAAGGTGTCCATTCCCAGTGTTATGGTTTGTGTCTAGTTGTCCCCCCAAAGCCTCATGCAGTCATGGGGTGAGGACTTCTAGAGTTTGTGTTAACTCATGACCCATTGGGATTATGTGTGATCCAAGGCTGGGATTATGGGTTTTAGTACTGCTGGGATTACCCATAAATGGGTAAGTACTGGGAAGTACCCATAGGTGTGAGTACTTCCCCTACCCTGGGGCAGGTGATTTGCATTACAGTGTA
>NW_004524618.1:2514685-2516912 GCF_000260255.1 Octodon degus
GACTGAAACCTCCAGTAACTGTGAGCTAAATAAACCTTTCCTTCCTTCATTTTTAGTGTTGGGTATTTGTCCCAGCAACGAGAGAAGAGTAACTAAGACACCCAGAGAACTGCATGCTGGGTCAGTCAGACTGCCCCTCGCCTCCCACATTAACAGAGGAGCTCAGATCTCGGACAGAGGCAAAGGGCTACAGCTAGCCTCTCCCTGAGGGCGTCACTGCGACACAGAGGCTAATGAGCGCTCCACAGTAGCTATACGCAATCACACTCAAGCACAGAAGAAAACAAGCGAGCAGCACGAACACTAGAAAGCAGGCAACACGACGCCTCGTAAGATTCACTGCCCAAAACAACCCTTGGGACGATGAAGAGGAAGAAAGCGAAAGCCTCACAGCCAAGTGATCTCAAAGGGTGGCAGAGGAGAGCGAGCAGCAGATCAAGTGGGCGCTAGCAGGCTTAGAAGATACCGCTGAGGGATGAAGAGCCATTGAGAGCTTACAGAAGACTCAATGGAACGCCACCTGAACTCGAGAACTGATGCGAAACTTGAATGCCAAGATTAGCAAACAATTAGGAGGCCACGAAAAGGCTCCAGACAGAGACCCAGGGGACGGAAAGTTGTAGGAGTCTCGGCCCAGTATTTGTAATCCCAAAGTTACGTCATTGGAATCCCATCAAGTTGATTCCATTCTACCACTTTCAATGCAACTCACGGTGAAAATAAAGACACTAAATTATATTTTCAGTCATTGGGAGTCGAGGGGCCCTAAGTCCAGCTACGAAGATGGCTTTCCAGAACCAAGAGCGAGACCCAGGGCCTCACCCGGTTTTTATTCAGTGGGGCAGTGGCTTGAGGATTGACGGAGAATTGTGGGAAGTAGGTGACTGCTGTGAGCTGAGCTCGGTGGGTGGCCTGCATTTACCTCTGCCCTATGCGGAGAGGATACACAGAGACAGTCATGTGCATTATACTATCGTGCCACAGAGACAGCATCTAAGGTTTTAGGGGTCTGGTGCTTCGGCTCTGATGTAGGCTTTCAAGCCCCAGGAAGTCAGAGCCTCTATCTCGAGGCTCGATCCCAGCTGGCTGCGCAGAGCATTAGCTCTACCGTGCTGTCTCACATTAAAGAGCAGCAGGTGTGGGTTACCAGGGAAACAGGCACGCCACTTTCAGACTATCACCAGCCCCTCAGTTAGACCAGTACACATTGCTTAAGGCTGATTGAAGGATAAACAGAAGTCCCGGCCAGCTCTGTACAGAACAACACGAGGAGATGGGGTCAGGCTCAGTCAACATGGAGACCCTCGCTCTTCTTTCAAGGGGAGCTGCTCGGGTGGACCTCCATAGAAAGTTACCTGGAAAGCAAGGGCAGCAGAAACAGCTGTGTGGGGACACAACATCAGAACTGAAGACTGGGAAGCTTTTGAAGGCCCGTTACTCGTGGATACCTTAAAAGCAACATGGAAGATGGATCCACCACTGCTAGATGGTGTAAAGAAGTCTAGTCTAAGATTAACTGGAAGAAGTGAAAAACCAGAATACAGCACAAAGGGAGATAAAAAAATTGTTTACAGAAATAACAGCAGAGAACTTTCCAAAAATAAGGGAAGAAACATAAGTGAGGCACACAGGACCCCAAAGAGCTGCAGTCAAAAGAGCCTCTGCGCGTCTCAGTATAGTCAGAATCCCAGAAATCCAGCACAGGGACAGAATCTTTTTTTTTTTTTTTCCAAGAACACTTAACATGTTTATTTTCGTGAGCATAATAGAATTTCCGCTTTTCAAAATAGTCTTGAAGGGGCTGGGGAGATGGCTCAGTGGAATAAGCATCTGCCTGGCAAACTCAAGGGCCTGAGTTCAATCCCCGGTTCCACAAAAAAAAAAAAAAAAAAAAAAAAGAGAGAGAGAATAGTTTTGAGATATTATTTAATGTGCAACAATTCTACCACTGTGCATTTTACCTGAGGAAGAAAGGCTGAGAAAGCCACAAATGCAAAACTACCCCCTAAAAAGCAGATGCTGGTAGTTACAGAAAAAAGAGCAGTAAGTAGTATTAAAATTTTATAAACCAGTGAATGTTTTGTGTCTGTTAAGCAAAGGGATTTCTTCATAGGTTATTTAATTTTTTTTTTTTTTTTTTTGCGGAACTGGAGATTGAACTCAGATCTTTGCGTTCATAGGTTATTTTAACAAAAGGAAACTTCATAGGTAAAAACCAATATTCAAA
>NW_004524618.1:2517227-2526624 GCF_000260255.1 Octodon degus
AATTATTTATTTATTTAACATTTTATTTATTTGTGTGTGTGTGTGTGTGTGTGTGTGTGGCCAGCTCAGCCCACCAGGGGGCGGGGATGGCTGGCATGTGGTGCTGGGGGATTGAACTGTGGTCCCTGTGCTTTGCTGAGCTTGTTCTAAGTTGGTGCTTTAGACCACTGAGCCATCTCACCAGCCCCAGAAATTCTTTATTTTATTTTATTTTTTTTTTCCTGTATTTTGGGGAAGGGTCTACAGGGTGTTCCGTGTCTCAGTACTAGACGGGACTCATAGTGATCCGCCTGTTTACAGCTTCTCAAGAGCTGGGATCCCAGGCCCCGCCACCACGCCTGGTCTCAATGGCCGTCTCAGCACCCCGGGGGGGCGGGGCCAGCACAGCAAGGCCAGGGATCAAACCCTGAGCCCCTGCGCCTGTTTGTAGGCCCGATAATCCGCTGAGCTATTTGGACAGCCCCAGAAATTCTTTAGTTGACAAATGTGTTCTGAAAGGGTAACAAAATCTTTTTATGGCTAAAACAAGAGTCTTATTTCCTGTTGCCCCAAAATAGACGTTTTGTTTCCCAATTAAGTAGGTTCTCCACTGCAAAGAGATATTCCTGTATAGCTGGTTTCTACCTTCTTGAACTCTGCTCCAAGTTTGGCTAATTTCTCATATGTCCTAACACAAACTTTGAACAGTCAAGGGATTCAAACCAGGTGGATGCCCATTTTCCTGGGCGAGCTTGGATAGTCTAAGCCTCATAATGAATTCCTGTTTCATTGTCCTGTTTTACTTACTTTGCTATTTTGTTAAACATGTTTCCTGATATGGTTGCTACCAGAACTAGTGTCCTGTTTTCCTTCCAGTGAATATCATCTATTCCATTCCATTGTGTAGTTCTGCCAGTTTAGGGATTCCGGAATCCAATGGCATCATGCGTAATTTAAAAATGTCCCCACAGGTACTCGCATGTATTTATTTCTGTATTTATTATTTTGCATTTAGGACAGGGTCTACAGGGTCTCACTATACAGATCAGACCCATAATGATCCTCCTGTTTGCAGCCTCCCAAGCGCTGGGATTACAGGCGCCCACCACACCCAGTCCTGTCTCAGCGCGCCCTCCCGGGGGGCAGGGCCAGCAGGGTCCGGGAATGTAAATTCCCACACTGGGGTTTGTGGTCAGAAGACTTCAACGACATCATCATTCTTCATAGCTGGATCTTGCAGCGAGCAGGACAGAAAGTATATTTAGCTTCAAGAAGGATCTGGCTCTGGACAGAAGGAAAAATGTTTGTAGGGCACGGGCCAGGACCACCCGAGGTCAGATACCAGCCCAGAGTCCCCGCGAGCCGGAGCAGCAGCGCCAGGGGCCAGTGCTCACGGCGCTTCCAAGCAAAGTTGGACAAAACCATAAAAGCTGCTAGAAAAAAGGAACAAATCTTCCTCAGTCAGAGGACTAACATCTAAATTATATAAAGGATTTTTAAAAAATTAAATTCCTAGGGCTGGTGAGACAGCTTAGCAGAGTGAGTGCCTGCTTAGGCAAGTGCAGGGACCGGGTTTCGATCCCTGGCTCCATAGGTTATGTCAGCTCTGCCCCAGGGCATGCTGAGCTGGTGACTGAAACCCAGCATGGTGGCGCACCCTTGTAATCCCAGCGCTGGGGACAATAAGACAAGAGGATCACTATGAGTCTGAGCTGCATAGTGAGACCCTGTACCAAATACTTTTTTTTTTCTTTTTGTATTTTAGTACAATTTCTACAGGGTCTACAGAGTTTCACTACATAAGTCGGACTCTTAGTGATTCACCTGTGTTCAGCCTCCCATGAGCTGGGATTATAGGAGCACACCATAATGCCCAGCCTCAATTTCCATCTCAGCACACCCCAGGTGCAGGGCTGGCACGGCAGGCCTGGGATCAAAGCCCTGGCCCCTGCATCTGCCTAAGCAGATGCTTTAATCTGCTGAGCTATTTGGCTGGCTCTGAGCTATTTGGCTGACCCCCAAATACATTTTTTAAGAAAGTTAGATTCCAGGGCCGGAGAGATGGCTCAGTGGAATAAGTGCTTCCCTGGCAAGCGCAAGGGCCTGAGTTCAATCCCCAGTTCCGCAAAAAAAAAAAAAAAAAAAAAAAAAAAGTTAGATTCCTCCAAATAAAAGACCCAATCAAAATATAGGCAACTGAAATGAATAGACATTTCTCAGAGGAAGTACACATGGCCAATAAATATACAAAAATGTGCAATAGCACTATCCATTAGAAAAACGCAAATTAAAACTACAGAGTTATCATCTTAACCCAGAAAAAATGGCTGTCATTAAAAATATCTAATAAATCCTGGCAAAGATGTGGGAAAAAGGTTTCTTCTACAAGGTTGGTAAGAAGGTAAACTGGTACAGTAACTATGGAAAGCAGCGTGAAGAGTCCTCAAAAACTAAAAGTAGAAATTCCATTTGACCCAGCTGCCCCGCCAGGTAGCTTCCCGAAGAGCTAAGAAGAATCATCGTACTGCAGAGGTACATGCAGCTCTAGGCCTAAGCAGGATAAGGCACCACGGTTAGACCCTGGCAACAGTGTGCGTGCCCACCCAGAGACGAACGGGCAAGGAAGACGTGGTGCTTACACCCAGTCCAGCGCCAGTGTACCTTCCATAAAGACCCGAGGTTCCCGAGGCAAACAGATGCAGCTTGAGGACAAGTTAAGTGAGGTAAGTCAGAGACGGGGCCGGCGAGACGGCTCAGCAGGCGGAGCACCTGCTCTGGCAAGCGCAGGGACCAGGGTTTGATACCCAGCCCTGCGCGCCATCTGGGGGAACGAGTCTGGGGTGGTGGTGCCCTGCTGTGGTCCTAGAGCAGAGTCCCAGCTGCACAACAAGACCCCGTAAAAGATGCATGAATAAAAAAGTCAGAGATCTACTTGTGTATCTTAAACACTACATGGTTTCTCTTGTATGAACCCCCCAATATATATACAAATAAAGAGCAAAAAAGAAGGTAAAGGGATATAGGGAGAGGTTCAAATAATTCCCCAAATTACCTATTCTATTGCTTCAAAAATATTTTAATATATATGCTGATTTGTTTCACTAATACTACTCATTTCTTGATTTCTTGGGGAAAAAAGTTTTGTGCCATTACCTGTGGTATTTTGCTACATGTATTCTCTCTAAATTGAAGGATTACACAGTGAGCTTTAGTAAAATTTATATATATATTTTGGTGCCAAGGACCGAGTGTAGGGCTTCTAGCTTTCTAGGCAAACATTTTACCACTGAGCCAAATTCCCAGCCCCCCAAAGTGAATAATTTTAAATGTGTTTAAAAATATGGGGCCTGGGGCGGGGAGATAGCTCAGTGGAATAAGCTCTTGCCTGGCAAGTGCAAGGACCTGAGTTCAATCCCCGGTTCCGAAAAATAAAAAAAAATAAAAATAAAAATATGGGGCCTGGGGCTCAGTAGGGGGGGGATGGCTCAGTAGAATAAGCACTTGCCTGGTAAGTGCAAAGGCTTGAATTCAATCCCTGGTTCCGCCAAAAAAAAAAAAAAAAAAAGTAGAGAGCCGGGGAGATAATGGCATAAGCGCCTGCCTGGCAAGCACAAGGTCCTAAATTTATATATTTATATATGTATATATGTATGTCCGTCTGCAGTCATAATGTGACCATCCACAGCAAGATCTTGAACAAATATCTTCTGTGTGACTTTTTCCTCTGTAAGAGCCCCAGTGAGGCCGGGCTTGCAGGCAGCTGCAGCAGGGACAGCAGGTGAGGCCGGTAGGAAAATGGCCCGAGGGGGAAGGAGAGAAGGACCAGCCGCAAGCAGACAACAAACCACAAACCTGAGTTTCTGTGTTCTTGCAGTGTCAGAAGACAAGGCAGAGAGAAGACGCAGAAACAGCTGTATTAGAGACAGTGGCTGGTCGTTCCTCTGTAAACGCCAAGCAGGATTGAAGACGAAGAGCGGAAGGCATCCACTGTCACATCCCAGGCAACCACTAAGGGACACGAGTGAAGAGGAGATGTCAGAGCAGCCCAGGAAAGGGGCAGGCCGCACGCAGACAGCACACTTCCGTGTCCATGTTTTCTCATCAAAACCAAGACAGCCCAGAAGACAGGGAACAGCTCGAAGACGCTGAAAGAAATCATCCACTCAGAAAACTCCTTTTGGGAGGGCCAGCCACAAGCAGGCGCAGGGGCCAGGGGTTCCGTCCCGGGCCTGCCGTGCCAGCCCCACCCCGGGGCGCGCTGAGCCGGCAGTTGAGCCTGGGCATGGTAGCACAGGGCTGTAATCCCAGCTCTTGGGAGGCTGTAAACAGGCGGATCACTAGGAGTCCGATCTAGTAGTGAGAACCTGAATACCTGTACACCCTTCCCTGAAATACAAACAAAACAAAACAAAAATCCAAAAACAAACTTCTTTCTCAGTAAAAAAATTTTTTCCAGGGGAATAAGTTCTTCCCTGGCAAGCGCAAGGGCCTGAGTTCAATCCCTGGTTCCAAAAAAAAAAAAAAAAAAAAAAAAATTCCAGAATGAAGATGAAAAACAAAAAAGAATACAGAAACTTCCTCAGCCAGGCACGCTGGCGCATGCCTCCGATCTGGAGCTGGCGAGGCAGTGGATCACTATGTTTGAGGCCAGCCTGAGCTACCTGGTGAGTTCAGAACCAGCCTGGATTTCACTGCATGGCATCTGAAAAAACCAAGAAACCAAACAAGAAACTTTGTCATCAGCCCTTCAGAAGTGCTTCCGCAAAGTTCTTCAGGCTGAAGGGCTGTGACACCAGGTGGAAGAGAGGAGGCTGGGAGAAGGGACAGCGGCGCGAAGAGAGGCAAAGAGAGGTAAATGCGAAAAACGTTTTTCCTCTTCATGTTAAAGTACACTATAACAATGTAACACAAAAATTCCAATGCCCTGTGGGTGTAGAAGGCATGTGGTGTAGCTCACATGAAAGCTAGTGTGCAGGCGGGGGGACAGCCCCGCTGTTGCCAGAAGCGGCGCGAGTGGACTCGGGTGTGCTCTGAGTCTCAGGGGCGCTCTCTGCAGAGCAGCGGCCCCCCACACGGGACCGGGCCCCCGGGGGCCTGAAGATCGGTGGGCCCCGCGGGGTCAAAGTGCCTGCCAAACTAAGACACCTGCTTCTGTCTGTCTTCTGTCTCCCATGAGTTCACAGTCGGGAGAGGTGGAGGCTACAGGGCATGTGCCGAGTGTGTCCCGAGCAGACCGAAGGTGCGTTGTGTGTCTTCATATATAGTGTGTGTGTGTGTGTGTGTGTGTGTGTGTGTGTGGAACCGGGGAATTGAACACAGGCCATTGTGCTTGCCAGGCAAGGGCTTATTCTACTGAGCCATCTCCCTGGTCCCTCTTTTTAAAATTTAATTTAATTTAAAAATATTTTTATATACTTAGTACAGGGTCTACAGGGTCTCACTACACAGATCGGACTCATAGTGATCCTCCTGATTTCAGCCTCCCAAGCACTGGGATCCCAGGCGTGCGCCACCACATCTAGTCTCCATTGCCACCTTGGTGTGCCCTGGGGGCGGGGCCAACTTGGAACACCAGGGATTGTGGGGATCAAACCCCTGTCCTGAGTCCACCTAAGCAGATGCTTTAATCCACTGAGCTATCTGGCCAGCCCTCTTGAGTGTCTTTGTGTTCCACATTTCTTCCATTGTAATTTCTAGTACAGTGACTACTAATCAACATAACTTTTATTTTTTTTTAATTATTTTTTTAACATAACTTTTATATGAAAATGTTCCTTAGGCCTTTCAACCACTTTTGAGGGTATAAAGCTTAAAACCTGCAGCTCTGGGCCAATCCCGGTGTAGGGTAGGCCAAGAACTACAGCTGAAAGGACAGTGATTAAGGTCGAGGTACAAGCTGGCTTAATTTGGGGGAAACTGGTTTCTGCTAGGCAACCCAGAGGACACCACCCAGGTTTGTTGGGGCTGATGAGCTTCTGCAACGTGGACCTTTCCACTCTAAAACTGGTTTAGCTCCATGTTGAGGCCCTGAAATGTAGATTCAGGGACTGAGATGTCTGGCATGCCAAAGGCAGCAAGCTATTAATTTATTACACGCCATTGCCAGGAGGCACAGCCGATTTCAAAGCCCAGGGCATCTGAGGTCGTGGGAGCCCCTGACCCTGCGGTCCAGCCAGGGGCGCGACTGGCACACTTACAGAGGCAGGACTCGGCTCAGACAGCTGCGCGTGCCCCACACGCACAGTCAGGCCCGCGCAGGAACCTAAGCTGGCCAGCAGCCACTCGGCGCCTCGGCCACTCACTCTGCCTGCTGCTGTTGCTGTGCTTTCTCCCGTGAGCCCTCGGACTCTGGCAACTGCTCACAAACATAGGAAACATTCATTAGAAAAATTTAAGACTACAGATTATTTATTTTTATTTTTTATTTTTTTAAAGACTACAGATTATTTAAAGGGCGTTTGGTAAAATTTCTGGGATAGTACTGATAGGGCACAATTATTTTATTTATTTATTTATTTTTGGCAGAACTGGGGATTGAACTCAGCCCTTGCGCTTGCCAGGCAAGCGCCTATTCTACTGAGCCATCTCTCCGGCCCCCTACATTTTAAAGAAGGGTCCCTTCACTTCACTTAAACCATAGCTAACCTCTTTCCTTCCCCCCTTCCCATGTACCTAACCATTAACCCACTGAGAGAAAACCAGGGTCATACAATAGGAACAAATACTTAGGACAACTTGGGAAACAGGGCAAACATTAAGCCACACTGCCCCCGGCAGCTAGACGGCCAGCAGCGTCTGGGAAATGTAAACATTCTTATAAAATTCCTGAAAATGAGGCAATGTGGGTGCCGTGGAAACCTGGAAAGTAACGTTCAGGCTGGACTGACAACTTGGGGAGTCCTGACCCAAAGTCAGGGCATCATCAGTCGGTCACGGGCGCGTGGTAAAAGCTTCCCTGTTCCTTTGCACCTGGTCTTTTGTGGGGTTTATTTTTACTCGCTGTCTGCTGCTGCAGTACCAAGTCACTTTAGTAGTTACAAAATAAATATATTCCTTTTTTTTAATATTTATTTATATTTATTACATTTATTTATTGTGTGTGTGTGTGTGTGTGTGTGGCCAGCTCAGCCCACCAGGGGGCGGGGCTGGCTGGCATGTGGTGCTGGGGGATTGAACCGCGGTCCCTGTGCTTTGCCAAACTTGTTCCAAGTAGGTGCTTTAGACCACTGAGCCATCTCTCCAGCCCTATTTTTTTATTTATTTATATGTGTGTGTGTGTGTGTGTGTGTGTGTGTGTGTGTGGCCAGCTCAGCCCACCAGGGGGCGGGGCTGGCTGGCATGTGGTGCTGGGGGATTGAACCGTGGTCCCTGTGTTTTGGCTAAGCTTGTTCTAAGTAGGTGCTTTAGACCACTGAGCCATCTCACCAGCCCCTATTTATTTTATTTATTTATTTTTGTGTGTGTGTGTGGCCAGCTCAGCCCACCTGGGGGCGGGGCTGGCTGGCATGTGGCACTGGGGGATTGAACCGCAGTCCCTGTGCTTTGCTAAGCTTGTTCTAAGTAGGTGCTTTAGACCACTGAGCCATCTCACCAGCCCAAAATTTTGTTCTAAAAAAAAGACAAAGTAGAACAAAAGATTTCAAAACAATATGATGGGGCAGTAACAATGTTTAACATGTTGCATGTTGTCTTTATATTACTCACAGTACAAGATATCAGCATTTAATTGTCCAAACCACATTAGCATAAACCCATCTTTTCAATGAACTAAGAGAAATTAGTATAACTATTTTAAATATTATATATGTATATGTATACTTTTCTTTCCCCTTTGCCTCCCTCTTCTCCACTCTCCCACCCCAGCTGCTCTGAAGCTTCTTTCCACTTCCCAGTATCTGGTGTACTTTTGGGTCTAATGCGCTCTTGCAGCTTCTTACACTAGGAGACAGCAGGATGTCGACCCTTGTGCTGCTGGCTCAGTCGTGCCTACGTGTGTGCTCTCAGTTGCATTCATTCACCTACAACCCCATTTGTTCTTTTTATGGCTGAGGAGTACTGTGCTGTAGGAACAGACCACCTCTTTTGTGTTCAGTCTTCAGTTGATGGGCATTTGGGTGTTCACAAGATTTGGCTATTACAACTGCACTGCTTGAAATGTGGGTGCTCATGGGTCACTGCGGCATGACGTTTCTAAGTCTTCTGGGGAGACACCCACAAGGGGACTAGCTGGGTCGGTTGGGACTGCCAGTCCTAGTTACCCAAGGAATCCACACACTGGTTTCCACAGTGGTTGCACCAAGTTGCATTCCCGCCCCCCACAGCCCAGCCGACATTTGCTGGCTGATTTCTTGATAACAGTCATTCTTGCAGGTGACATGGAATCTCAGTGCTGTTTTAATTTGCAAGTGTCAAAATGAACAGTGATGTTGAATATTTTTTCATATATTTATTTGTTGTTTGTATTTCTTCATCTAGAAGTATTAATCTCAGATGCCCATTTTTGGATGGGTCTTTGAAGTTTGGGGGCCTGATTTTTATGTATGTATGTGTGTTAGTCAGGTTTTACTAGAGAAGCAGATAAAATACAAAGAACAGATCTAACACAAAATGCATCAGTCACAGAGTTGGATGAGGAAGCATGCGGAGGGCGTCTGCACACCTGAGACTGAAGGATTCAGTCCCAAGGCTGAAGTTCACCACAGTATTCCATGCAAGTCTCTCAGTCAGCCAGTGGGTCTGCAATGGAGGGCTGTCAGCCTTTGGGTCTGCAACTGAAGGCTGGACAGTCTGTGATGGAAAGGTGAAGGATCCAAGCTGGAGGTCAGAGAGTCTGCGCTGGAAGCCAGGAGAGGAAGTCCAAGCCGCCTGCAAAGACTGAAGTTCCTCTGAGGAAGTCAGCGCCAAATCCTTCCTCAACACCTTTGTATCTCCTGTCTGTGCTGAGTTACTCTGGGGCAGGGCCCTCACAGCCCAGAGTGTGGAACTACCAGCTGAGCCAGCCAAGTTGACATGATGTATTGACACCATAACCCACCCCTTATCAACTAGATATATTTCTTTAAGCCAGTCTTCCGATACAGAGATATGCATATAATGGCACCTAACGTGTGCTAACTATCCTGTGTACAAATGGAAACGCACTAATGCCCTTACCAAACTAGAAGGCAGGGGCCCGGGGAGATAGCTCGGTAGAATAGGCGCTTGCCTGGCAAGCGCAGGGTCCTGAATTCAATACCCAGTACTGAAAAAAGAAAAAAAAATTCTCAAAAATGAATGAGTTCTCATTCTCATGGAACTAATTACCATGAGCAGGGTTTGTTACAGCACACCTGTAATCTCAATGCTGGGAAGGCTGAAAGCAGGAGGATCACTATGAGTCCAGGCTGCATAGTGAGACCCTGCAACAACCAAATACACA
>NW_004524618.1:2526724-2543109 GCF_000260255.1 Octodon degus
GGCATGTGGTGCTGGGGGATTGAACCGAGGTCCCTGTGCTTTGCTAAGCTTGTTCCAAGTAGGTGCTTTAGACCACTGAGCCATCTCTCCAGCCCTGTTTTGTTTTTTTTTTTTTAATTTAGGGAAGGGTTTGCAGGGTGTTCAGGGCCTCACTACTAGATCCTACTTGTAGTGATCCTCCTGTTTACAGCCTCCCAAGAGCTGGGATTACAGGTGTGCGCCACCATACCAGTCTGAATTGCAGTCTCAGTGTGTCCTGGGGGCGAGGCTGGCACATCAGGCCAGGGGAACACAGGTTTAATGATCCTTAAGAACTGGTAGTAAATCTATCCATATGATAACAGAACCATATACGGAGGTGAAATAGCACAATTGTAATCCTCTTTTCTGTAGCTGATCACAGGGTCGTAGCTGGTATTTAGAACTACCTTCTACTACCCATTCTGTATTCCCTTGGCCTTCCGCAAGCACTTCAGCAAGCCTTGACTCTTCCCTGGTGCAGGGACCCATACCTTCACGTTAGGGTGCTGATTCAAGGCATCTGCAGCCTGCAGAAGTACCTTACCCAGCCCTGCAGGCTATTGCCACCTAGCTGGCGCTCCAGCCATGTCTTGAAACGACCATCCCACCTTTCCATCAGTCCAGCTGCTTCTAGGCGGTAGGGAACGTGGCCCGACCAGCACGTTCCACTGCTTCATTTCTTTGGCCGTAAAATGTGTTCCTTGGTCAGAAGCAATGCTGTGTGGAATTCCACGGCGGTGGAGAAGGCACTCTGTAAGTCCACGGATGGTAGTTTTGGCAGAAGCGTTACATGCAGCAAAGGCAAACCCATATCCAGAATACGCGTCTATGCCAGTGAGGACAAAGCGCACTTTGTGTGTGTGTGTGTGTGTGTGTGTGTGTGTGCGTGTGCGCGTGTGTGGCGCACCTCACTTCCACTTAATGATAGACTGTTGCTGAGTATGTCCAACCTTCCATGTTGGAACTGCTCCCACATCAGCACCCTGCCACCAGGTCGCAGGCTGGTCACCCCGGGGGATGGTGCCATATCAGGGGCTGCGTTGGTCTCTGTTGCTGGCATACTGGGCACTTAGCAGTGGCTGCAGCCAGATCAGCCTTGGTGGGCGGGAGCCCCCGTTGCCGAGCCCTGCGTAGCCTCCACCCTGCCAGCATGGCCACTGTGTTCATGGGCCCACGGGCAATAACGGGGGAGACCGAGGAAGGAGGCTGGCCACCATCCACAGGGTGGGTCATCTTATCCACGCAGTTATTAACGTCCTCTTCTGCTGCTGTCACCTCTCGGTGAGCATTCCCATGGGAAACAAACATGTTTACATCCTTTGCCCATATGGAGAGGTCTCTCCACATACCTCTTCCCCAAATATCCTTGTCACCAATTTTCTAATCATGCTCCTTCCAAGTTCCCGACCATCCGGGGATTGTTGGCTACGGCCCATGAATCAGTATATAGTCACACATCTGGGTATCTCATTCTCCAGGCGAAGTGTCCTACCAGCTGCACTGCCCCAAGTTCTGCCTACTGTGATTTCCGTTTACCTCTGTCCTTTAGTGACATCCCAGAAAGGGGCTGTAATGCTGCAGCTGTCCACTTGTGGGTGGTGCCTGCATAGCGTGCAGAGCCACCCAGAAACCAGGCCCTAGTCTTCCCTTCCTCTGACAGCTGATTGTATGGCACACCCCACAACGCCATAGGTGCATGCTGGGAAATGGAAGGCAATACAGCAGGTATAGGAGCCACATGTATCTGGGCAACTTCCTCATGCAATTTGTTTGCACCCTCTAGACCTGTCCTGGCTCCATCATGAATGTACCACTTCCACTTAATGCTAGACTGTTGCTGAGTATGTCCAACCTTATGACTTGATGGATCTGGTAATACAGTATGTATGCACTTATTTGGTATAGAGTCTCGCTAAGCAGCTTAGACTCCTAGTGATCCTCCTGTCTCAGCTTCTCCAATGCTGGGATTACAGGCATGTGCTACCATGCCTAGTTTCATTGGCTGGCATGGTTCACCTGGGCTTCCAGGGCCAGCATGGCATGCAGTAGCAGGGATCAAACTCAGACCCTTGCACTTGCCAGGCAGGCGCTTAGACCACTGAGCTCTCTCCCCAGCCCAAACTGATTTTTTTAGTTCTTTATATGTTCTTGACAATAATCCTTTGTCTGAGGAACAGCTGGCAAACATTTTTTCCCATATTGCGGGCTGTCTCTTGATTCTGTTGGTTTCTTCACTGTGCAAAAGCTTTTTAATAAGATAAGGTCCCAGCTGCTGCTTCTTTGTGATACTCCCTATGAGACTGGGGTTTTGTTCATATAGCCTTGGCCTACACCAATGTCTTCAAGAGTTTTATCTACTAAGCACCTGTTTAGGCAAATATAGGGACCAGGGCTTGATCCCCCACTGGCCTGGCCCCTAGGCGCACTGAGCTAACCACAGAGACTGGGTGTGATCAAGCGTGCCTGTAATCCCAGCACTGGGGAGGCTGAAAACAGGAGGATCACCATACCAAATACACGAAGGTTTTATCCATTTTAGCCGGATAATCTCTTTTTTTTTTAAATTTATTTATTTATTTTACATTTATTTATTGTGTGTGTGTGTGTGTGTGTGTGTGTGGCCAGCTCAGCCCACCAGGGGGCGGGGCTGGCTGGCATGTGGTGCTGGGGGATTGAACCGCGGTCCCTGTGCTTTGCTAAGCTTGTTCCAAGTAGGTGCTTTAGACCACTGAGCCATCTCGCCAGCCCCTAGCCAGATAATCTCTTAAATGTGAACTTTCTTGGAACATCCTTATTTCTGCCTAGTCAAAATGTTACTCTCATTTCTCCTGACGCAGAACTCCTGACCTACCTGCAGCCACTTTTTCATTAAAGCTGCAACCAGTCTGTTCTCTGCCACTGAACTCAGTTAAATCATATGATTTGCCATCAAATTAAAACTTCTGTTAATGCGCTAAAAACAGCTTGCTACGTACAGCTATGCTTACTGCAAGATACCTACTGTATCATAATGTTCAGCTGAGAGCTTACCTTGTTTTTATAATTTGTTTGCTACCCTGTAGGTAAGATAAATTCTCTGTAATCAACACCTCAGACTTTGGAGATTTCTCTTCTAGGGTCTGCTACTGTCAATAAAATTGCCTTTCTCCTCCTGCCTACTCTTCCTGCAACACTATGACCTAATATCTTTAGGCTGGGTGTGGCGGCACCTGTAATCCCAGCACTTAGGCTGAGGCAGGAGAAGCATCATAAATTCAAGACCAGCCTCGAATAGATAGCAAGGCCAAGGCCAGCCTGAACTGTATACTGCATAATGAGACCTGTATGAGAAAAAAAACAATTTTTCGATTACCTTTTAACTTTCTTGTAAAAAAGATGGCCTGGGGGCATCACAGGAGGTGACAAGTTCTTGCCCTTCACAGCCTCAGAACCACAAGGGTGAAGGACTTTGCTCTGAGGGGAAAGCCGCAGAGCTCCATGTTCCAGAATGGAGACAGCAGCCGCGCAGGTTCCAGAGTGGGTGTGGCACACAGAATTTGCTTCTCGGAATCCGGGTCAGAGTTCTCTGATCCAGGTACTCGACTCCCGCAGCCAAGAGAGAAGGAAGCCTGGCTACTGCTCCAGCTGGCAGCAGACCTCGGCATTATCCACGTGGCATTGGCTTTAGGTGTGTGCAGAATGCAGGCTTTCTGAGGTTAAGAAGGCTGCCACCCAGATTTCAGAAGGCCTGGGAGAAAAGGCACTGTGCCCCTGCGAGGGGAATGTATAAAGCTGTGAATGACAAGTCTATTCCGAGGAAATCCCAGAAGTTTGGAAAATCCAGGAATGTGGACTCTCTGAGGAAAGCTGCAACAAGGGAGCAAAGCAGGCCCCAGAGAAGAGCCACGCGAGAGGTGGAGCCACATGGAACGCAAAATTTGCCACAGACTGCCTCAGATGTTAAATGTGGAATTGTAGCACCTAGTGTCTGCCCTGTGGGATTTGGGACTGGCTTTAGTCCCAAAGCTTTGTATCCTGCTGTGTACACATGTTGAAACAGCAGTGTTTATCTCGTGCCTTTGAATGTTGGAAGTACTAACTTTTCATCTGTACAGGTTCATAGCTAAGAGTTTGCCTTAGCTCTTGGAAGAGACGGACTTTTCAGCAGCGCTGAAACCATCAGGACTTTGGCAACTCTTAGAGATGAACTCAAATTCATTTTGCATAAAGGGATGTGCATGAGTCCTTGGGGGGGGGCTCAAGAGCAAAATGCTATGGTTCTGACATAATATAATGTTGTTAGACTTAATAGTGATTCTTTTTTTTTAATGCATTTAGTACAGGGTCTACAGGGTCTCACTACACAGATTGGACTCGTAGTGATCCTGTTGTTCAGCCTCCCAAGTGCTGGGATTACAGATGTGCACCACCATACCCCATTTCATTTACGGTCTCAGTTGCACTCGGAGCGGGGCCAGCATGGCACACCAGGGATGGGACCCCAGTCCCTGTGTCTGCCTAAACGGGCGCTTTAATCCACTTAAATTTGCGTTATAATGTTCAAGTTGTAAAATGTTAAGAAGCACGTCTATGTACCTGGAAACTGGTTTCAGGAAATGTCTGGTTGCCAAATTGACAAGGGGTGGGTTGTACTGGTTGATACATTGTGTCAATGTGAGAAGTTTGGAGTTTAATAAGTGACTCAGCAGAGAGCCAGGATTCTTTATAAATATCCTCATCCTGTGCAAGAGGAGGGCCTGGCCATTGTGTGAATTCTACACCCCCAGCCCAGGGGAGCCTGCTTATTAGGAGGGGAGAGAGGCTGGCTGGAGGCCACAGTTGCTCCTTCTCCCTCTGCTTTGCTGTTGCTTTCCTGCTGCCCTCTGCCATGTGTCACTCTGCCTTGGAGCCAGCTGAGTGCGGACCAAAACCTCCACTAACTGAGCTAAACAAACCTTTCCATCCTTAATTTTATTTTTTTAGTATTTATTTATTTATTGTGGTACCAGGTATCAAACTTGGGACCTTGTGCTTGTCAGACAGGTCCCTATGCCACTGAGCTGTATTCCTGGCCCTTTGTTAAAAATGTATTTGGCACAGGGTCTCACTAGGCAGTTCAGACTTGTAGTGATCCTCCTGTTTTCAGCCTCCCCTGTGCTGGGATTATAGGTATGTGCCACCACACCCGGACTCGGTTATTGGCTCAGCATGCCCAGGGGCAGGGCCGGCATGACATGGGGTGCCAGGAATTGAACCTGGTCCCTGAGCCCTCTGAACTATCTCGCTGGCCCTGGGTTTTCACTTCTTTTCCATTCTAGAAACTTGGAATGTGTGTATTTTTGTCCACAAGTCAGTAACAAATTGACTTCTGTGAAGTTGCATTCGACCCAGTACTTACCGGTTTTCCCAATCAGTATTTCAAGCACATCCATCACTGTGGGGGCCAGAGGCTTAACTGGCCCCCTCTGTGAGCGCCGAGGGAAGGTACCAGGTAGGCGGAGGGCAGATCCTGGCTCCAGGGTGAGCTGCATGGCTGAGTTCACGCTGCGGCCCCAAGTGCACACTAGAAGCATATCAGAAGGCAGTTACTTTACCGCTGCACTGGGGTCTGGGGGACTAGAAGGCAAGTGCCCGCTGCCTGCTCGTAGACTCAATCTGTCATGTACCCTGCTCTGCCTGGTAGGGGCACAAACAGGTCCTTGAAGCCGGGTGGGGAAGGCGCAGACGGGCAGGCTGGACCTCAGGGGGAGCCTGGAAAAGGGCGGCGCAGCATGCGGTCCCGCACACCAGTCTTCCGCTGGTGTTTTGGGAGTTTTCTCCTTGCATCATCAATACTGACTTTATGAATTTGTTCACTTTTTTTTTAAAAAAGGAAATAAAACTGTACTGTTTTCAAGTTTGTCCGATTAACATTTAGAATGTCTTTTCTGAGTTTCTACTGTGCCAGTGACCAAGTGCCCCTCTCCATCGTACACTCGGCTCACTAACGTTCATGTGTACACAGACCGTGAAGGTAGGTAGGCACCTTCTAGGCATCAGACAGGACGGGCCGCGCGTCGGAACAGGACTGCGTTTCGCTCGGCGGGCAGGAGCACCCTGACCGCAAGCCTCCTCCCACACACTGCCCCTGGGGCGAGCAGCCGTGGTCCGCCATCCAACCAGTCCTGGGGGTCTGGGGGCCTGCAGGAAAAGCCCGGTGCCCTCCCGAGCCCTTGTAAGTGACTAGCTTCCCGCGTGATCCCCATTTAGCCAGCATTACCTACGAGCACACCTGCAGTCTTACTGGGTCACTAGCTCTGTCCCACCTCATGCCCGCCTCGTGATCTCCCCTTGGGTCAGGGCTACCTCAACAACTATACTCGGAATCTTATTAGTCGGTTATAGTTTTTCCCACCTTCGACCTACTGTACCTCCAGGCTTTGGTCTATAAAATTCCCCCTTGAAAAACAGATCCCTTAGCAGCCCACTCAGGACCACTTCTGTCTCTTAGAAGCTTTCTTCCCCCCAAAATATATTCTGCTCTTAACCTTAGTTGTTCCTAAAATTTATTCAATTTTAGAGAACACAAACTTGTATTGATCATCTAGCAGGCTGGGAGTTTCTTTCCCCTAAATCAATATTATGTGGCAAAAATAAAAGCATTTACTCAATATACCAAATGTTTGGCATGTACTTTGACAGGAAAACTACATACACTACCGGGCGTGGTGGAGCACACCTGTAATCCCAGCACCCGGAAGGCTGAGGCGAGAGGATTGCTGTGAGTTGGAGGACAGCCTGAACTACATAGTGAGACTCAGTCTCAAAACACACACACCCTACATAACCTGGAAATCTACAAATCTATTTTGCATTTAGGTTGATCACCCCCATGGAACTGTTAGACTTCATGTTAACTAGTTTTCTTTTTTTCTGTACCTGGAATCGAACTCAGGGCCTGTGCTTACCAGGCAGGCCTTGTGCCACTGAGCTACATCACCAGCCCCCACGTTAACTAGTTGTTTAGCCACCAAATCTTTCCTACAACTATCACCCTACTTTCATTTTTCTGTTGGCTGCAGTGAATCATGGAGCAACATTTTCAGAGAAGGTTCTTGGTTGATATAATTTCTTAAGCCCGATATCAGATATTGGTATCGGAGACTGTCTTCCAGGTGCCTTCATATACAAATACTAATTTAGAAAGATGTGTAATTCTTGGTTTAGAATTATTTTACCTCAAAATTCTGTAAATGTTGTTTCATTGCCTTGCGGCGATTAAGAGTTATAAAAGAAAAATCTGAGCTCAGTCTGACTTTTGCCTTTTTTTTTGGTACCAGGAATCAGCCTCTGGACCTTGTGCTTGCCGGGCAGGTACTTATGGTGCTGAGCTAACTCCCCGACCCTTTGCCCCTGTAGAGGTGTCATGCTTTCTATCTAGACGTCCCCTCAAAGCCTCACGTGGTCCTAGGCGGGGATCTGTGAAAGCGGCCGCATTGAGTGTGGACTGAGGGTGTGACACTAGGATTCAGGGTGCGCCACCCCGGGTGTGGGCAGCACCAATGCACCAGTTTGCAGCCGTGGGCTCTATGAGATGGGGACAGGAAGGCAGCCCTGCTGACACAGCTCACTACCTCTGCGCGCACCACCTGTCCTTGGCGATGCCCCTTGACCACGCTGCCCTGCCTGGGAGCCAGCCCACTGCGCTCTGAGACCTCTGCCAAGTGTGAGCTAAATAAACCTGTCCTCTTTAACTCTGGGTGTCCGGTACTTTGACCCAGCAACAAGAATGTCTACATACTTGCCAATTTTTTTCTTTATCCTTTTAAACAGAAAGTCACGAAGATAGGTGTTATTTCTTCTCATTAATTTTATTTTATTTTATTTATTTATTTTTTTGCAGAACTGGGGATTGAACTCAGGCCCTTGCACTTGCTAGGCAAGCGATTATTCTACTGAGCTATATTCCCTGGCCCCTCTTCTCATTAATTTTAAAGTTATCCTGCGAGCCTCCTTTATGTTGCAGGCCTGTTTCACTCTTCAGTTCTGCAAAGTTGTCTTCAACTAGTTCTGTAAATACCATCCCAGCCTCCTCCGCTGGGTCCTGTTTCAGGTGTTCCTGTCACACACAGATCACATCTCGAAGCAGCGGGGAAGCTGAGGCAGGAGGATCATTGGGAATTCAGGGCCAGCCAGGGCTACAAGGTGAGGTCAAGAGCAGCCTGAACTACATAATGAAACTTTAGTCTAAAAAAAAAAAAAAAAAAAAAAAAAAAGGAAAAAGTCATTAGAAAGGCAGATCCAACAGAATTATAAATTTCTCAACACAAAACTTTAAGTCCATAAAATACTGTTTTTTGTGTGAAAAAAATATATGTAGACACAAGATAGTTAGGACAGATATACAGCTACTTTCTCTTAGTTCACTGAGAAGAAAGGTTTGTACTAATATTGTTTATAGACACGGTATCATGTCCACATCTTGTCCTCTGAATAACTATTAGGAAGACAACAATATGCAATGTATTAATTTTTGTAACTGTCCTACTAACCTATTTTGAAACTGTTTCATTGCTATTTTATCTTTTTTCTCATTAAAATGA
Organism: Octodon degus; assembly: GCF_000260255.1. Lineage (NCBI taxonomy): Eukaryota > Metazoa > Chordata > Mammalia > Rodentia > Octodontidae > Octodon > Octodon degus. The sequence continues at coordinate 2,535,307 of NW_004524618.1, forward strand.
ATAAAATAGGGCTGGGGAGATTGCTCAGTAGAGTAAGTGCTTGCCTGGCAAGCACCAGGACCTGAGTTCAATCCCTGGTTCTGCCCCCACCCCACCCCCCAAAAAAGAAGAAGAAAATAATAAACAAACAAACAAAAGAAACTTTAAGGCCAGGAAAGCTGGGAGTGAAGTGTTTTAAACCCTAAAACATAACAATATCCAAACTAGACATACATCATGCAAAACTCAATAGAGAAATAAGGTATTTCCATGAGAACGTCAAGAAACTCATGACCACTAAACTAGTTACAAAGAGTTCTTTTTTTATTTTTAGACAGGGTCATGCTATATAGTTCAAACTGGCCTTCAACTCACTATGGAGTCCAGGTGGCCTCAAAAGCATGGCAAGCTTCCTGCCTCGTCTGGGATTACGCACCTAGCAAACAGTGAGCACTCAGAAATTTCTGCCAGGCGTGCCATGAGTCAAGGATCAGGTAGCTGAAGGTCCCTGGAGATGCTTCTGCATGCTTCGTTGACTTATTCCCTGTATGGGGGAGGGGGTGATCAGGTCTTACCATGCAGCCCAGGCTGGCCCTGACCTCACTGTAAAGCCCAGGCTAGGCTTGAACTTGGGGTGATCCTCCTGCCTCAGCCTCCTGAGTCCTCCTGGATCACAGGTATACACCACCATGCCTGGCAGATGACTGCCCACACACCTAGCAAAAAATTCTTAAGGATATTCTAGAAAGAGAATGAGGCCAAATGCCAAAAAATCTTATAGAATGAACACAATAAGTGTGAGCAGTTAAGCAGAAAGAAAAAAAATTAAAAGAAATTACTAACAAGAAAATAATGCAAGGACAGGAAATAAACCCGCCAGGCATGGTGGTGCATACCTGTGATCCATGAGTACTCAGGAGGCTGAGGCAGGAGGATCACCCCAAGTTCAAGCTCAGCCTGGGCTTCATAGTGAGGTCAGCCAGCCTGGGCTGCATGGTAAGACCTGATCGCCCCCTCCCCCATACAGGGAAGAAGTCAGCGGAGTGTGCAGAAGCATCTCCAGGGACCTTCAGCTACCTGATCCTTGACAAAGGGGCAAAAGCTTAGAGTGGATTTAAGATAGCTTCTTTAACCAGTGGTTCTAGGAAAACTGGCTATACACATGCAGAAAAGATTGAATCCTGTATCTCTCACCATGTACTAAACTAAAATCAAAATGAATCAAAGATCTAAATATTAAGACAGAAACAATATAGTCAAGGACCATTCTATATAATTGTTGGGGAAAAATCACTTCATAATTCAATTGTGATTAGGGCTTGTCGGAGGCCTAGTGTCTTGTCCTGTGTGCCAGCTACGCACGTGGGAACCTAATTCCTCTTGCCTCCTGTCACAGCTGAGGCCTTGATGGGCCTGTGATGCTGTGGTGCCCCAGGACAAGGCTGCACAAAACCACCTGGTTCCTTGCGAACCCACCAGTAATAAAACGTTTCACCTTGGGAAAGGGCAAACTCCTTCTTATCCAGCCACCCCTCCCCACGGTCCTCATCAACGTAAAGATCCTCGTTAGCACAGGCTCAACACTGTCCTGAGTCTTCCCATGAGCCCTCCGATTAGTGTAGAAACCTAATACACAGGGCTAGCTCAGAATGTCTGTCTCTGCCCACCCTGAGACACTGACTCGCAGTGCCCCGCCATGCATGACTACATCTGTTTCTTATTTCATCCATGCAATTAGGAACAAAAAGGGTGAAATCAGAACAGACCCTGAGAAAATCCAGAAGAGCATCAGTGCCTACATCAAGAATCTGTATTCTAATTAGACAGAAAACACAGAAGAAATGAAGATCAAAAATTCTAAATCAAGGGCTGGCGAGATGGCTCAGCGGAATAAGCACTTCCCTGGCAAGCACAAGGGCCTGAGTTCAATCCCTGGCTCCACAAAATAAATAAATAAATAAATAAATAAATAAATAAATATTCTGAACCAATATCAGTCAATGAAATTGAAGATGTAATTATAAGCCTCCCAACCAGGAAAGCCCAGGTCCTGATGATTCACTGCTGAATTCTATAAGGAACTGAGAGAAGACCTAATGCTATTACTTCTCAAACCTTTTAATGAAATTGAAAGAGAAGCAATGCTCATAAACTCATTCCTCAAAAAGCAAGCATTAACCTGATACGGAGAAGGGTCTGACCAAAAGAAGAGAACTACAGGCCAATCTCCCTCATGACATAGATACAAAATCCTCACTCAGATACTGACAAAGAGAATGAAGAAAATCACCGAGATTATACTCCACGACCATACGGGGTGCTTCAACAGTATAATGCACCACATTAACAGAGACAAAGACAAAAACCGTATAACCATCCCAATAGGTGCAGAAAAAGCATTTGACATAGATGAACACCCATTTATGCTAAATACCCTACAGAAAACTGGAAAAGATGATCTTTATCTCAATCTGATAAAAGCTATTTATGACAAACCAACAGTCAACATCATACTAAATGGACAAAACTGAAAGCTTTCTCTCTACAATCAGAAACAAGACAAAGATGTCTACTGCTGCCTCATCTAGCACAGCTCTCAAATCTCTTGATGGAGGGAGGAACGAAGACAAGAACACTGAGGTCAGGTGAAGCCTGTCTCCTGACCGGAGAAAGTACTGCCCAACAACTGCAGCACATTTATTTAATCAGCGCAAGAGGGTGTTTACAGATAATTTTAATGGAGGGTACGATCTAGAACAGGAAGAACATCTAATTTTTCAATAAAATATTCTGCCTTGGTGGTTACATGAGGAACAAATGCTGCAAACACACTGTCACCACTGTCATTCAATATAGTTCTGGAAACTTTAGCCAGAGCAATTAGACAAGAGGAAGAAAGAAAAGGAATAAGGATAGGAAAGAAAGAAGTTATTATTTGTGGATGACATGACACTCTACATAGAAGACGCTAAAAACTCCACCAAAAGATTACCTAGATTTAATAACCAAATTCTGTAGTGTGGTAGGATACAAAGCCAAAAATCAACAGCCTTCTTGTATTTTAGGGAAGGGCCTACAGGGTGTTCAGGGTCTTACTACTAGGTCGGACTCCTAGTGATCTGCCTGTGTACAGCCTCCCAAGAGCTGGGGCGACAGGCGCGCTCACGCGCTGTCTATTTGCTGCACGAACTGCGCCCGGTGCATACCCAAGGATAAGGTCACTTAGAAGTTTGTCATTCGGAACATAGTGGAGGCCACCGCCGTCAGGGACATTTCCGAAGCGAGTGTCTTTGACGGTTATGTGCTTCCCAAGCTGCATGACTGTGTGGGCCATGCTATTCACAGCAAAGTGGTCAGAAATCGATCTCGTGAAGTCGGTAAGGACCGAACTCCTCCACCTCGATTTAGACCTGCTGGTGCTGCCCCACGACCTCCACCAAAGCCCACGTGAGGGGAGCTGGGTCTTAATGGACTGAAGAAAACTCTCTTGAGAAAGAAATAATAAGTTGAATATATATTTTTTTTAACATTTTATTTATTTATTTTTTGGCGGAACCGGGGCTCAAACTCAGGCCCTTGCGCTTGCCAGGGAAGCACTTATTCCACTGAGCCATCTCCCCAGCCCCTGAATGTTATACTTAAAAAAAAAAAAAAAAAAAGCCGGGGAGATAGCTCACTAGAATAAGTGCTTGCCTTGGCAAGCACAAGAGCCTGAGTTCAATCCCTGGTTCCGCCAAAAAAAAAAAAAAAAAAGGTGAATTGGGTAGTATATGGATTATATTTCAAAGAAAAAACAAAAAACTAAAAAGCAGAAACAAAAACAACCCCCAAGAAACAAACCCTCTTCCCAAAACTACGGGGATACATGAGTATCAGAGTGCGGGTGGGTGGGCAGGCCTCCGCCAGGAAGCGCGTCTCAGTGCAGCCCATTTCGACAGCAGGCAGACTGATGCGGCAGCGTCGGCGAGCAAATGCACGCTTCGGCAGCGCCATTCATAATAGCAAATCTTGGACGCGGCCCGTATCCATCAACAGGTGCATGCATAAAGAAACGGGGGGATTTCTTCACAGTGGAGCTCTGCTCTGCTCTGCCATAAAGGATATATTCGAGTTTTTTGTAGGAAAGAGGAGCCACCGTGAGAGAATAGTGTTAAGTGTCATAAGCCAGATGAACAAGCTTGAACATGACACCACTGCTCTTGTATGAAAAACCCAAAGTATAAATAAAGAGCAAAGCGATAACAAGAAACAGCAAGGGTGAACTCTCCCTGAAGGGAGGAGGACCAAGTGATGGAGGAGCTGGGACGAGAGGGAAGGGGACTAAAAAGAATTAACAAGGAGCCGGGGAGATGGTCCAGTGGAATAAGCGCTTTCCTGGCCCGCGCAAGGGCCTGAGTTCAATCCCCCGTTCTGAAATAAAAAAAGGAAAAAAAAAAAAAAAGAAGCGTGAGGTACGTGTGCCAACTTCTCCCGTGGACTGCGAACATTATGTATTACAAACAGACGAATAAAAAACACAGTAAGTGCATTAGGCTTTTTGTTTTACATTACTGGCCTTATGAGTTTTTCTTTGAACTGTCCGTGTCCTTTGCTGATTTTCCTACAAGGCTGATCACCTGGTTCCTTTATTTACTCGCCTCCCACGCTGGGAGCTCTGGGATTAAACCCCCACATCCTTCTCCCCAGCCCATCTCAAAACCTCAGCATCTGATCGCCACCCGCAGCACCCTCAAAGCACCCGAGCCCGAAGCGCCACAGGCAAGCCCTCTGCACCGCCACCAGTAGGAAGCAGATGGGCTCCTTGCAGTCACACAACTGCGGAGCGGCAGAATTGGGACTGTGACCCAGCCACTCTGGTGTTCTAATTATTTTACTTAGGTTTTTTGAGACAGGGTCTCAATATATACTTTATTTTTAAAAAATTATTATTATCATTATTATTATTTTTGGCAGAACCAGGGATTGAACTCAGGCCCTTGCGCTTGCCAGGGAAGCGCTTAATCCACTGAGCCATCTCCCTGGCCCTATACTTTTTCTTATTTTTTTATTTTATTTTTTTATGTGGTACTGGGGATTGAACTCAGGACCCTGCGCTTGCCAGGCAAGTGTTATTCTACTGAGCTATCTCCCCAGCCCCTAAAAGAGTCTTTTTTGTTTGTATTGTTTTTTTGTTGAACTGGGGATTGAACTCAGGCTCTTGCACTTGCTAGGCAAGCGATTATTCAACTGAGCCATCTCCCCGGCCCCCCTATACTTTATTTTTATTTATTTATTTATTTATTGTGGAACCGGGGATTGAACTCAGACCCTCGTGCTTGCCAGGGAAGCGCTTATTCCACTGAGCCATCTCCCTGGCCCCTCGATATATACTTTAAGCTGACCCTGAACTCACTAGGAGGCTGGCCTCGAACTCGCAGTACTGCGCCTGCCTCAGCCTCCTGAGTGCTGGGACCACAGCTGTGCGCCTCCACGCCTGCCAGCCCCCGATTTACTGACGTTATCTTTCATTCCTTTCAGGGACTTGTTTGGGCCTTGTGTTTCCCGGGACATCAACTGAACAGCACTTTGAAATGAACTCATACGTAGCTGGCAATCTCGGGTAGATGCTTGCGTCCCTTCCTCCGCTTCGCTTTCTTCCGCTTTGCGTCTCTTTTGGCCCGGGTGACTCGCCGTCGCCGGGGCGGAGGCCTCAGACAGTGGCGACGATGGCGTCGGCGACGCCGGATTCGCAAGCCCGATTTGGCCAGTCAGTGAAGGGGCTTCTCACGGAGAAGGTGAACACCTGCGGGACCGACGTGATCGCACTTACCAAGCAGGTGCTGAAGGGCTCCCGCAGCTCCGAGGTGAGCCAAGCCCAGCCCGGCGCTCCGCCGGCCCGCAGCCCTCCCCTGCCGTGAGGGGGTAGGGCGTCGGGGTGCATCCTGGGAGGGAGGCCGCGCGCGGTGCATTCTGGGGCGTGTAGTCCGCCGGTTTGGCGGCTGCGGGAGTGGAGGGGCCGGGGTAGGGCTCCGCTTCCGTTATTGCAGTAATGCGGTATCTCCACGCTGAGCTACATTCCCAGCCTCTTTTATTATTTCATTCATTCTTTTTTTTTTTTTTTTTTTTGTAATTTTGAGACAGGGTCTCGCAGCTTTGCCCAGGCTGGATTCGAACTTGCCGTCCTCAGGCCTCGGCCTCCCAAGTGAGGGGAATATACTTTAAAACGGAGTTTCAGGGCGGCGGATGAGCTGAGGTTCCTAACCAACCCCTTTCTTGGTTCTCGGGGTTGTCTCTCAATCTCAGCCCCGAAATTGTGCGTGGTTTGCCTTCAACAGCCCTAATTTGTTTCTCACATTTGTGTGTTCCTGACTTGTGTCGTTCTAGCCACAGTGTGGGCTTTCGGTTCTTTAGCGCTTCACCTTTGCCCTTCGGGCCCCCACCCCGCACCCTTCCCTGGCTGAGTCTGAATGGCGCATATGGCGGCGTTCTATCACCAGGAAGCGCTGGGGGGGACCACTCTGCTTCTGCCCCGCTGGGCCTAGGCGTGGGATCAGATACTGGCCCAAGGGAGACGACGCTGGCACTGTTATTCATGATGGCGCCATCGGGAAACATCGCGGCTGGCCCTGGAATATGTGTCTCTCTCTCTCTCATTGAAGAATTACTGTGTTGCCTTTTACCAGATGATAAAAGTCATGTAATTCATTGTATTTCACCTTTTTCCTTTGGCACACAGTGCTCCTGTGTCCTGTGTTAGTTTTGGTAGTAGCCATGTTTGTTTCTGTCTCCTTTCCTTACTTTTAAATTTGAGCTAGGCGTAGTGGCACATGCCTGTAATCCCAGCACTCGGAGGCTGAGGCAGGAGGATCCTTGTGAGTTTGAGGCCAGTCTGGGCTACAGAGTGAGCTCAAGGCCATCCAGAGCTGCTTAGAGAGACCCTGTCTCAAAAAAACTAACTAAATAAATAAATTTGACATGGTGTGGTAAACACAGTGAATATTTAAATTTTAAAAGTTTATTGGAGCTGGGGAGATGGCTCAGTAGAATAAGCGCTTGCCTGGCAAGCTCAAGGGCCTGAGTTCAATCCCTGGTTCTGCAAAAAAAAAAAAAAAGCTTATTAACAAAACAAAAAGTTTATTACAGTAAAGGCATGTTACCATTAATGTTGCTCAAAACACTCCTCCTCATTTCAAACACTTACCCCGTCATTCTTGCCACTTCCTGAAGCTGTTCTGGAAGCCCTCCCTGGCTCTTCAGCTGTGTTGCTGTGGTTGCTTCACTTCCTGAATCCCTTCAAAACGTTGACCTTTTGTGGTCCTTTCAATTGTGGGAAGAGCCGGAAGCCACGTGGAGCCAGACTGGTGGACAAGGAGGATGAGGACCCACTGTAGTGCTTTTACCCTGCCTTTTCATAGGGTGGCAGTTGGCAGCAATGCTGTATTTTTAAAAAAATCATACCTTGTAAAGACAATCAGAAAAAAGGACTTCCAGGGGCTGGGGAGATAGCTTGGCAGTCTAAGTGCCTGCCTGGCAAGCCCAAGGACCTGAGTTTGATCACCTGTACTGCATGCTGTACCAGAGCTGGAACCTCTGGCATGCTGTGCTGGTCCTGAAACTGGACATGTTGCGTATGCCTTTAATCCCAGTGCTGGGGAGGCTGAGGCAGGAGGATCATTACCAGTCTGAGCTATGTAGCAAGACCCTGTAGCAAATAAATAAATGAATGATTTAAGATTTTTTTTTTAAAAGAACTTCTAGGGCTGGCGAGATGGCTCAGTGGTCTAAAGCACCTACTTAGAACAAGCTCAGCAAAGCACAGGGACCGCGGTTCAATCCCCCAGCGCC
>NW_004524618.1:2543243-2546086 GCF_000260255.1 Octodon degus
GAACCAATCAAATCTTGCCAGCAGGGACCAAAAGCTATACAGGAAACAAGACTCGTAGCAGAAGCTCCAGCGGGAGGGGCAAGGCTGAGGAGCAGGGCGCCCACGCCCGACAATACTAAATAGACAAGAACTAAGAGCTTTCATTCCTGGGGCCAGGGAGATAGCTCAGTGGAATAAGCACTTGCTTGGCAAGTGAAAGGACCTGAGTTCAATCCCTGGTTCTGCCAAAAAAAAAGCTTTCATTCCTAAATCAGGAACAAGACAAGGATGTCCACTATCACTGCTCCTGTTCAATATAGTTCTGAAAACATTAACCAGAGCCATTAGACAAGAGGAAGAAATGAAAGGAACAAGGATAGGAAAGGAAGAAGTTAAGCTCATTATTTGCAGATGACCTGATACTCTACATAGAAAACCCAAAACACCAGACTTGATAACCAAATTCAGTTATGTGGCTCAATACAAAGTCAGTACTCAGAAATCAATAGTATTCTTGTACCCAACAAACTCTAGAGAGAAATTAGGGAAATCACACACACCCCACAATAGCATCCAAAAAAATGAAGAGGAATCAATCTAATAAAGGAAGTGAAGGATCTACATATTGAAAGTTAGAGTACTCTGAGAAAGGAGATTGAAGAGGATATCAGAAAATGGAAAGATATTCCTTGATCATGGATAGGAAGAACCAACATAATGAAAAGGGACATACTCCCAAAATTGTCATACAGATTTAATGCAATCCCAATCAAAATACCATTAACATACCCCACAGAACTAGAGAAAACATTCCTAAAATTCATCTGGAATCAGAAGACACCTAGAATTGCAAAGGCAATCCCAGGCAACAACAGCAAGGCAGGAAGCAGCACAATCTCTGACTTGAAATTATGATGCAAAGATACTGTGCTACAGTCAGCATGGTACTGGCATATAAATAGACTTGTGGACCAGTGGAATGGATTAGAAGATGTAGACACAACTACAGACGCATTCAGCCACCTTATCTTTGACAAAGGGGCCAAAGATGTTCACTTGAGCAAAGATAGCCTCTTTTGTAAGTGGTGCTGGAAAAACTAGCTTTCCACATGCCAAAGACTAAAACTAGACTTATGTCTATCACCAGGCATTAAACTGAAGTCCAAATGGATCAAAGATCTAAATATTAAAACAGAGACACTGTATCTGCTAGAAGAGAAAGTAAATAGAAACCTTGAAGACATAGGGGTTGGGAGAGACTTCATGAACATCCAAATTGCATGGGAAGCACTTCAAAGAATCAACAACTGTGGTCTCCTCTTATTAAAAAGCTATTGTACATCAAAAGAAATATCAACAGAGTGAAAAAGAAAATCCATAGAGAAAATAGTTAGCTAACTATCCCTCAGATAAAGGATTTATATATAAAACATAAAGAATTGAAAATTGAGCCCTCCAATTTAATGACCCAATCCAAAAATGGGCATCTGAGATGAACACACACTTCTCAGATGAAGAAATATAAATAGGGGCTGGGGAGATAGCTCAGTGGAATAAGCGCTTCCCTGGCAAGTGCAAGGGCTGAGTTCAATCCCCAGTTTCACCACAAAAAAAAAAAAAAGAAAGAAATACAAATAGCAAATAAATATATCAAAAAATGTTACACATCCTTAGTCATTTGAGAGGTACAAATTAAAACAACACTGAGATTCTATCTTATCCCAGGAAGAATGTCTATCATCAAGAAATCGACTAACAACAAATGCTGGAAGGACTGTAGGGGAAAAGGAACCCTTCTTTAGTGTTGGTGGGAATGTAGACTGGTACAACTGCTTTGGAAATCAGTGTGGAGATTCCTAAAAGAACTAGGATTAGAGGTCAGATGTGTGTGGAGGTGCACACCTGTAATCCCGTTACTCTGGAATCTGACACAGGAGGATTATTGCAAATTTGAGGCCAGCCTAGGTTACATAGAGCGTTCAAGGCCACCCTGTACTGGATGGTGAAATCCTATCTGAAAAAAAGAACAAAAAACAAAGCAAAAGTGTGTGTAGAGGTCCCATGTGACCCAGCTATTCCCCTTCTAGGTAGCTTCCCAGAAGCATTAAAAACATACCACAGCAATACATGTGCACCCATGTTTATGGCAGCAAAAATTGTCCTAGCTAAGTCTTGAAAACAGCCCAAATGCCTGTCAACAGAGGAATGGATAAAAAACATGTGGTATTTTTATATGGTGGAGTATTGCTTCCTAAAGAAGAATAAACTTGAGACATTTATAGGGCAGTGGATGCGACTTGAGTCCATACTCACAAGTGAATAAATCAGTCTCACGTGTGTAAACATCATATTGTCTCTCTAGTGTAAGAAGCTGAAAGGGTAAATAAGATACAAAATGTACAATAGATATTGTGAAGTAGGGAGAAACTGTTCAAAAGGAAAGAGAAATTGGATTGGGAGAAAAAAGAAGGAAGGGAAAAGGAAAAATAAATTTTTTTAAAAAACATTTATTTATTTATTTATTATTTAATTTATTTTTTTATCATCAAAACAGCTTTATTTTTGTCACCAATACACATATGATGCTGTGATTTTGTTTGTCTCAAATATTACATAAGTGTCCATTAAAAATATAAGTTTACATTCAACAAATGTCATACATTAAAGTCCTCTGTAAACATCATCTTTTTTCAGTATATCTTCCTACTTTGTTTCATACATAAATAACTTAATCTACAAAACCATAAATAAAATCATCAACTCTTAAGGCCCAGAAATACACACAACATTTGGAGCATGAGGAAAGGGTTTTGATTGTATACATTAACAGGCAGCATTCACTGTGTTTATTATCAGTCAAATGC
>NW_004524618.1:2546186-2550785 GCF_000260255.1 Octodon degus
GGGCTGAGCTGGCCACACACACACACACACACACACACACACACACACACACACAAATAAATAAATGTTTTGTTCAAGGTGAGGGAAAGCAAAGCATGGTAGCCCCACACCTGTAATCCCAGAGCTCTGGAGGCTGAGGCAGGAGGGTCACTTCAAGTGTGAGGCTAGCCTGGGCTACATAGTGAGTTCAAGGCCAGCCTGAACTACATGGTAAAACCTTGTCTCAAAAAAACAAAAACAAATTCAAACCTGTCCCCTCCCCTACCCCCCATTCCCCCCAAAAAGAAAAAAACAAAGTGAGAGAGAATACTTTGAGGAGGACTAATGGTAGAGTGTCTTTTACTACAATAAATTTTATTTAAACATTCACATATTTCATACCTCATTTCTTTTCTGTTGTATATACACATGCATATGTGGTTTAGTATAAATTGTCTCATCCTTTTTGGGAAGAAATGGGATATATTGGCGCATTCCTATAATCGCAGCATTTGGGAAGCTGAGGCAGGAGGATCGCTGTGAGTTTGCGCTGAGCCTGGGCTACAGAATGAGCTTAAGGTCAAACTGAGCTGCATAGCAAGACCCTGTTTCAAAAAGACAAAAAATGTTGGGGGGGGGGATAAGAACATATATATATACACGCACACACACACTGGAAGGCCAGTGGGCGGGCAGGGCAGAGGAGCAGCACAGGGCTCTGGCCGCTGCAGGGTGGGCCTTGGCTGTGGGCCGCTCTCTTACACACCTGCACTCTGCCTCCATTTGAGTTGTGAGCTCAGTGAGGGTCCTTTGTGCTTTTTCCTAAACCTGTATGTGGCAAGTATGAGAGTTTAACACAGCAATACAGAAAGTGACGAGCAAAGGCTGAGGGTTGCTGTGAAAACTAAGGGATGGGGCTGGGGGCGTGGCTCAGTAGAATAAGCACTTGCCTGGCAAGCATAAGGGCTTGAGTTCAATCCCCAGTTCCGAAAAAAAGAAAAGAAAAAACTAAGGGATGAAAGTAGAACTGCTTATTGCAGATGAGTAGCTAAGACAAGCTCTTGAATAACTGTGAGCAAGAAGGTGGGGAAAGCCCAGGAGGAAAATTGGTTAGGTTTAAAGATTCCATGCTCAGATTGTGTTGCAAGTGCGCTCAAGATGTTCTGTTGTCAAGAAGGCAGAACTGGGAATCTTAGCTGATGAGTATGTGGCCAGCTTGTCAGTGATGCTGGGAGCTGACATTTGTTGACAAGCAGGAGACTTGGTCCCTACATCGCAGCAACCCCCACTTTTCGAGAATCACAAATCCCATGAAGTCTATAGCCCGCATTTCCTAACCCTCCACTTCCAGTTTTTCAGTTGTTTTTGGTTTGTATTTTGAGACAGGTCTTTCTGTGTAGGTTAGGGTAACCCTGAACTCACTAGGGAACCCGGGTTGCCCTCAAACTCGTGCTGACCCTCCTGACTCAGCCTCTGCCTCTTCTGAAACAGTAGATCTGATCATGCTACTTTTCTGTGAATTTACACAGAGGATTGACCTCAGCCCTAACCTTTAATTTTTTTTTTTTTTTTTTTTTTTTTAATTTTTTTGCGGTACCAGGGATTGAACTCAGGACTCTGCACTTGCCAGGCAAGCACTTATTCTACTGAGCTATCTCCCCGGCCCCAGCCCTAACCTTTAGGTCTCAGCTTAGAAGACTTTTTTCAGGAAGCCTTTCCAAACCCTGTAAGGGATTAGGTCAGACACCCCATCCCCCATGTGTTCCCAGAGCAAGCAGAGCTTCTCCACCAGCCTTCACCATAGGTGGTTTTTTTTTTTTTTTTTTTAAAGGTACTATAGGTGGTTTTAGTGCTTCTGTAACTCCTCCCACTTGTGGCCCTGTTATTATTCTTGTCCAGAGAACTGGCATATTATAAACAATAAATAGCTGTTTCATGAATAATGTGGGTCCTGTTAAGAACTTTTCTGTTTCTTCATATTCTTCCTTCCTTCCTTCCTTTCTGTTTTAGAGATAGGGTCTTTTTTTTTTTTTTTTTTTTTTTTTTTGTATTTTAGGGAAGGGTCTACAGGGTATTCAGGGTCTCCCTTCTAGATTGGACTCGTAGTGATCTGTCTGTTTACAGCCTCTCAAGAGCTGGGATTACAGGCACACCACCACACCCAGTCTCAATTGCTGTCTCAGTGCGCCCAAGGAGCGGGGCTGGCATAGCAGGCCCGGGGATCAAACCCCTGGCCCCTGTGCCTGCTTGCAGGCACTTTAATCTGCTGAACTATTTGGCTGACCCAAGACAGGGTCTTGCTATGCAGTTCAGGCTGGTCTTGAGCTTACTAAGTACTCCAGGCTATCCTCAAACTTGAGGTGTTCCTCCTGCTTCAGCCTCCTAAGTGCTGGGATTACAGGCATGTGCCAGTATGCAAGGCCGAGACCTTTTCTTTCTGCCATTAGTTTGCAGTTACCATCTCCCATCTATAGGAATTTGAATTTTGCAAAAGGTAGCCTCAGATTACTGGGGTGGAATGCTTGCCTGGAAGGCACAAGGCCGGGGGGACGCATGGAGGGAGGTGACACTGGGAAATACAGGAGCAGTGCCCACAGGAGGGAAATACTTTTATATGCTGTCTCTAGGATTGCAAAATGACACAACTCTGCTGGAGGGGAATTTAGCCATGTAGCAGAACTGTATGCAATCACAGTTTTGAATCTACCCCAAAACTATGGGCAGCAAAAATACAGATGTGTAAGAGTTCTTTGTAGCACTACCTATGGTGGCAAAAGACTTAGAAATAACCACAGATGCTCCCAGCAGAAGGTTGGTTGAATCATCTCATACCTCCATCTACTTTTTTTTTTTTTTTTGAGGAACCGGGGAGTAAACTCAGGCCCTTGCACTTGCCAGGGAAGCGCTTATTGTACTGAGCCGTCTCCCCAGCCCCCCTCCATCTTACAGCTGTAAAAGAGCTGTGAGGAGATTCGGTGTATGCTGTGGCAGATCCAGCTCAGAGATAGTTGGTAAAGTGATAATAGTGAGGTGCAGAGAGGACATGTCGTATACCACATTCTAAGTGATCAGTTATGAGGGGAGAGTAAATGCAGCTGGCCTTATGTAGCCACAGATTTGGTTGAGTCGCGTGGAAAATGTAGTTCGGCCTGCAGTGCTCATGTCTGCTGTACGTGCACAGACTTTTTTCTTCTTGCCACTCATCCCTGAGCAATACCAACAGTGATTTACGTAGACTTCATTTTCTGAGGTGATAAGCAGCCCAGAGAAGGCTGGGATTGCACAGGAGGGCGTGTGTAGAGTACATGCAAGAACTGCTGTTTGATGTGATGGACTTGGACATTTATAGAGTTGGGTGCCCACAGAGACCCTGGTGCCTGCACAAACCAGGGACAGCTGTACCTGTACCCATTGTTTTAAAAGGAAAGAAGGCTCAAATGTATGCATTGAACCATCATAAGGATGAAAGCACTACAGGCCCTGTGGAAAGTCAGAAGATCATCAATATCTACCTCAAAATCTTTACTCGCATAGGATGGAAAACACAAGAGAAATGGACAAATTCCTAGATATGCATGAATTACTAAAGTTGAATAAAGGGACCGGGGAGCTAGCTCAGTGGAATAAGCGCTTACCTGGCAAGCACGAGGGCCTGAGTTCAATCCCTGGTTCTGCAAAATATATAAATAAATAAAGCTGAATAAAGAAGATGTAAAACTTCTCAGTAACCTAATATAAGTTAATGAAATTAAGAATGTAATTAAAAGCTTACTGACAAAGAAGAGCCCAGGTCCTGATGGATTCACCACTAAATTCTACAAGAAATTTAGAGACGATTTAATGCTGATACTCTTCACACTCTTTGATGAAATTGAGAGGAAAACAATCCTCTCTACCTCATTCTTGGAGGCAACATTACCGTGATACCAAAACCAGAGAAAGACCCAAACAAAGATTACAGGTCAGTCTCCTTAATGAACATAGTTACAGAAATCCTCGATACAGTACAGCCAACTGAATTCATCAAATCATCAGGAAGATAATACACTGTGACCAGGTGGGATGTATATCAGGAGTGCAAGGATGAGTCAGCATATGCAAGGCCAGAAATGGAATATACTGTATCAACAGAGCCAAAGACAAAAATCACATGATCACCTCAATAGATACAGAAAAACCCTTTGATAAAACCCAGCACTCATTTGTAATAAAAATCCTACATAAAATTGAACTGGAAGGTTTTTTTTTTAAATCTCAATTTGATAAAAGCCATCTATGTGGGCCAGGGAGATGGCTCAGTGGAATAAGCGCTTCTCTGGCAAGTGCAAGGGCCTGAGTTCAATCCTCAGTTCCGCAAAAAAAAAGCCATCTATGACAAGCCAACAGCCAATATCATACTATGACCGGCGCTGGGAAAAGACGAGAGGGAGCTTCCTTCTTAGTTCTCGATCTCTTTATTTTCACGTGTCCTCCTCCCTCTTTTCCTTCTTCCTTCCTCCTCCCTCCTTCCTCTAACCCCTCCTTATATCCCCTTCCTGGACCTATCAGTGGGCGCCAAGTACATCGCCTGACGTGGGCAATAGGCCAATAGTCAGCTGCCTCGTAGGGCTATGCGAACCA
>NW_004524618.1:2550885-2552085 GCF_000260255.1 Octodon degus
TTCACTCATCCCTTATTTGAAGAGTTAAAACTTCAAGGATAAAAATGAAGACAAGGATTTTAGAAAATCATACTTATAATTCCTGACTCACATTTAATTGGTTTTAATGACTGCAAATCTTTATTTCTTCAGAAAGAATAATATTTGTTAGCTCTTATGACTCAGAAGGGGAAGAGGACTGAGGGAGGGAGGGAGGGGAATGGGGAATAAAGCAAGATACATCATGTACAGGGACAAGTTCATTACATGTATCTAAAATATACAAAAAAAAAAACCCACAAAAAATTTACATGTATATTTTTGTTGCAACATACCACCTACTGATTTATTAAATAACCACTCAATATTATTAGGTAAGCATTCCAGCTACTTTTATGTAATAAAAGTAAAAAGGAACTTTGCATGGTTTGGTATATTTCATTTTATACATTATTTTGTAGGCCTTTATAGGATATAAAACTTAGAAACAATTCTTAATATTCCTATTAGATTTAAATGGTTTAAACTAAAAATAAGACTATATTAAGCACTATTAGTACTTGTAAAATTTTAAAGTTTCTAGACATTTTATTTTTTACTCAATACAAAAATGATTAGCTCACACTACTAATTGCCCAAAACTTTTAAAAAACTAAGCATTCTTTGTTAAAGAACAGATTATAAGAAATATTCTCTATGTCCTTGTTTTAAAAGCAAGATTCTCAAGTACATAACAAATCTAAATCAAAATTCACAAATCGTGGCTGACGTCCTGTCGACTTTCAGCCTACTACAACATAAATCCACACTTGTTATGCATAAACAATTCAAAATTAAAGTTTATAATGGAAATGTCAAAAAGTCGTGACTATCGCACGTCCCTGCGGATGGCTCCACTGTTCTTCAGCCAGGCACGGCAGCTGTGCACAGCTGCCAGACAGCCCGCTTAGGAAATTAAAGCTATCGGAGCTGTAAATAAGGAATATGTAACTACGAATACAGCAACGCCAAAGCATTAGGGACGTTTAAAAAATGAGCAAGATGTGACATAAACACATCTCATAGTTCTCTTTGTAAGCCACTTTCCACTGACTTACAAAGTTACGGTTTTATAATTCTTTTTAAAAGGAAAATTTTTCTACACTGCTGCATGCAGTAATTTTACTGTACATTCTTGACTACAATGCACTCTTAAAATCCTCTTGCACAGCTTGGCATATC
>NW_004524618.1:2552610-2561123 GCF_000260255.1 Octodon degus
ACCAGGGGGCGGGGCTGGCTGGCATGTGGTGCTGGGGGATTGAACCGCGGTCCCTGTGCTTTGCCAAGCTTGTTCCAAGTAGGTGCTTTAGACCATTGAGCCATCTCTCCAGCCCAAATTTTTAAAAAATATATATATATGCACACTTGTAACATGAGCAACTACTTTGAAGATTACAATACTCGGTGTATTAACGACTGTTACTCTCCTACAATTTTTTTTACTCCTACAGTCTTGTTTTGAAATTTTATACCATTGTTTTTATTGTTTATTTTTGTTTTCTTTAACATAAAACATATTTTTGAAACAACAGAAGAAAAAAAGAGAGTTAAACCAAAAACTAATAACGATAGTGGGCCCTGGCGGCTTCCCTTGCCCCTTTCGCTCATCCCACTGTCTGTTTCCTCCTCCTGGCTGCCGACTGGGGCTCACAGGTGCGGCTGTGCCCTCTGCTCTCCACACCACACTCCAGCCACAGCTCCGCGGACCAGCTGCAATCCTTGTCCTTTCCATCCTCCCCGAGTTCCCTCAACTGCTTGGGGCTCAGAAGGTCGGAAGTTCAGTTCTTTCGCTCCAGCCCCGACGGGAGGTACTTGATGTGGTGGACCAGGACCACCAGAGTGCCAGCCAGGGGAGTTTCGACGCCAACAAGTGGAGACTCACCTTCCACTGTGTTGGGGGTCTGCGGTTGGGCAGGGTGCAGGCGAGCCGAGGGAATGGCTGCGGAGGGGGGATGTCTTGATTTTCATCCTTTTACTTTGGTCTTCCAGCTGCTTGGTCAGGCGGCTCGGAATATGGTACTGCAGGAAGATGCCATCTTGCACTCAGAAGATGTAAGGAACAAGTTTTTCTGTAGTTTGCGGTTCACGTACATTGTGTGGGTAGCTATCGGAACTAAACTGTTTTCTCTTTCTTTTTGTGTGTACAGAGTTTACGGAAAATGGCAATAATCACAACACACCTTCAGTACCAGTGAGTATGCCCTCCCCAGCAGCTGCACACTGGAAGTTAGGCTGCAGCATGCTTTCTTCCAGTGGCAGGGACAAATTTCTTCTGTGGAAAGATGCCTGGACCACTGCAGGAGTCGGGGCAGGGCGGGAACTGCAGCAGGGGCCACCTTTTCTGAACTCCCTGTGGCTGGGTCCCCTTGGAGGGAAGCCCCTTTGGGGTCAGGGGCCAGCCAAGGCTGTGCTAGCACCAGCCCTGTGCTGGACACGGCCTCTTGTGGGCTGTCTACCTCTACCCCAGGAGTGCGATGTCATCTCCGTGACTTTAGGCCCCTTGCCACACTTTTTTTTTTTTTTTTTTTTTCGAACTGGGGATTGAACTCAGGCCCTTTTGCTTGCCAAGCAAGCGCTTATTCTACTGAGCCATCTTCCCGGCCCCCCCTTGCCACACTTAACAGAGCACCACCTATATAGGTCATCCAAGGAACTGTGAAAGTTCTCTGGGACCTCCCTCCGTGGTGGCTTTGAGTAAGGCTTTAATGTGCTTCTCAGCTTAGCTAATTTTGTTACACTTTTTACATAGTTGATATTATGCTCATGTTTGGTTGGAAAGATACAGTCGGGAATTTAAGTCCCGATATTTAAACAGCTAATGCTTTTATTTGTCTTCTGGATGTGTGCGTGGTAGGTCTGCGATCCTTTGACTCTATTCGGACTGAACTGGAGCCCTGGCTATAGTTCCTCGGGCTCCTCCCTCCTTCTGGGGAGTATTGGTCCCTTTCTAAGTTTAGAAGCTATTTCTCATTTTTCCGGTTTTTGTTTTGTTTTTAGCAGTTTTGCTCTTGGAATGGAATCCCTGCTCGGCAGTACAGTCTTAGGGTGGGACCGTAGAAATGTAGAATGTGACAGAGGCGAGGAAGCTGTTCTGCCAGTGCCTTTTGGCCACAGATGACTTCTACTATACTAGTTTTCTTATGTTTCTTTTCCTCTTTCTTTTTCTGATTTAGGCAAGAAGCTATTCAGAAGAAGTAAGTAACCCCCAAAATAGGGGAGTGGGAAGCCGGCTGAAGCAGGCTTGTGGAAATTATGCTGCTGTACTCTAGAGCACAGGATGTAGGCCCTGAAACTGACACGCTCCAGAATATTCATTCAGGGCTTAAAGAACACAGTGTAGCTACAGGCATGCAGTGACTCCCAGATTCACTGCCAATAAAGATTTTTCTTTTAGAAAGGGTCTCACTCTGTAGTTAAGGTTGACCTTGAACTCACAGTCGTTCTCCTGCCCCAGCCTCCTGGAATTACAGGTGTGTGACACTGTACCCAGGTCTAATAAAGGTTTTCTAGGAGTTACAGGGTAGAACAGGTATGGTACATGCCTGTAATCCCAGCTCTCTGAAGGCTGAAGCAAGAGGATCACCGTGAATTTGAGCCCACCAGAAGTTACAGGGTATGGAAGTTAACCTTAAGAAACAGGAGATGTTTTATGTTGGTAATTCATTAAGTAGAGCAAAAATGCTAAAACTATTACATAGCCTTGCTTTCCCATGTGGATTAAATTTGTCCCTTGCTCTGCTGTTCACATTACTAACTGGCTTTGCAAACCTTTTTTCGTATTTAAGCTTTTTTTTAAAATCTGAGACTGGGTATTGTAGTGTTGTCCAGAGTGACTTTGAACTCCTGTGTTCATGTTCATGTTTTTCTGCCTCAGGTTCCAGCGTAGCTGTGGCTTCAGGGTGCCCCAGTGCCCTGGCTCATCGCTTGAACACTTTGGGGACCCAAGTGGACTAATATAAATTTTAATTTAGCTATGATAATATTTATGTTTTAAAAGACAGATTGTAGGGGGCTGGAGAGATAGCTCAGTAGAATAAGTGCTTGCCTGGCAAGCCCAAGGGCCTGAGTTCAATCCCCTGTTCTGCAAAAAAAAAAAAAAAAAAAAAAAAAAAAAAAAAAAAAAAAACCTTAGGTACAGCAAAAAAAAAAAAAAAAAAAAAACTGTTAAAAGACAGATTGTATAAAGAAATCTTTCTTGTTTGCCTTCGATAAGCAATACTTTTATTCCCCCCACCTTTTTTTGTAGATCTGGGGATTGAACTCATCCCCTTTTCTTTTCTTTTTACATTTTTTTTTGTGGTTATGTCATTGCTGTACATAATGGCTGTTGTTTGTTTTTGACGGAACCAGGGATTGAACTCAGGCCCTTGTGCTTGCTAGGCAAGCGCTTATGCTACTGAGCCATCTCTCCGGCCCCATAATGGCTGTTGTCCTGGGGAGCTGGTGCGCGTGCGCACTGCGTTGCGTCTTGACCTTTCCCCTTCCTCCCCCTCCATTGCCTCTCTTCTGATTTCTTTTTTTTTTTTTAATTTTTTTATTTATTTGTGTGGGGGGGGCAGCTCAGCCCACCAGGGGGCGGGGCTGGCTGGCATGTGGTGCTGGAGGATTGAACCGCAGTCCCTGTGCTTTGCTTGGCTTAGCTTTTCCTAAGTAGGTGCTTTAGACCACTGAGCCATCTCACCAGCCCCGTCTCTTCTGATTTCTAGCGTCGAGCAATCATCAGATTTGCAGGACCAGCTGAGACACCTGTTAAAGTAGGTGGTCCCGGAGGAGGAAGCAGCACTCCTTTGCCAGATGCCCAGGAGGAAATCTCCCACACAGCCACGGGTTTCGTTTTTCATTTTGTCTATAAAGTTAGATGGGATTTGCATTGGTGTGGCTGAGTTTTGGAAGCACTTTTCAGCTGGATCAACCTCTGCTTGGAATAAATTTTTAAATTACTGTTTATTTGATATTAAAGCAAAATCAAAAGCCATCTTAGTTTTTGCCTTGGATTTTTAATATGTCAGAAACCAATTATAAAAACTGGAAAGAATAAATAAAATCTGAAAAATATAATAGACATAGTAGAATGGAAGGAAATGAACTTAAGGAATAAACAATTGAAATGAGGGAAAGGAGAAAAAATAAGAAAAAGGAAGGGGAAAATCATGTAAGTAGATAGCTAAGGTGATTGTACTACTAATTTCTATCAGTTTCTTGAAGGTAGAAGTTAAGGCTCAAAGTGTCCCCTTGACCGATTTGATGTGCTGGTATCTGCAGTCCGAGCGACCACACTAAAGACCGCAGCGCGCAGCGTAACAGCCGCTTGAAAATGTGTGTCTTAGCTATTGTGTCTATACACTCTTTAAAATAAGCTGAAAAATAAAAAGTAAAAAGGACAAGGGGAAAAATTAAGGCTTATTGAAGGGAAGAGTTAGTGTTTGTTTGATCAGTCGTAAGTGCCTCTACCTGGTAATCTGAGGAACACACTTGATGATCACAATGCCTAATATAACAACCATTGTTAATTTTTGATTCAAGTTATGAAATTCTGTACCATTTTTATTGTTTTATGTTGCTTTGTTACTGCCTTTGTGTACTTTTTTTCTCTTTTTTTTTTTTTTGCAGAACTGGGGATTGAACTCAGGCCCTTGTACTTACCAGGGAAGCGCTTATTCCACTGAGCCATCTCCCCGGCCCCTACTTTTTTTCTTTTATTTTTTTTTAATAATTTTTTTTAAACATTTATTTATTTATTGTGTGTGTGTGTGGCCAGCTCAGCCCACCAGGGGGCAGGGCTGGCTGGCATGTGGTGCTGGGGGATCGAACCGCGGTCCCTGTGCTTTGCTAAGCTTGTTCCAAGTAGGTGCTTTAGACCACTGAGCCATCTCACCAGCCCCTTTTTTTCTTTTAAAAAAAATAGAAGAAACCCGATTATCTAAGTTGATCCTTAAGCAATTGCTGAATAAAATTTTGCATTCAGAAATAGAGCCCCCAGCCCTTCTGTACTGCCGAGGCAGGGTCCACACCGCGTTGTTGATTCCCATGGTAAGTAACTTAAAGGGAAACTTCACAATGTCCAGAGCCCTGGATGTCCCACAAGTGGAGGAAGAGGGTGTCCGGAGTTCCTTGCTGCAGGAAGCCACTTAGGTGGCTCCAACCTGGAGTTCCAGATGGAGCAGCATACCTACCTATAAAAGGAAAAGTGACGGGATCTCTGTCACAAGTCTGAAGTGGACTTGGGAGAAGCTTCTCTGGCAGCTTGAGCCACAGTTGCCATTGAAAATCCTGCCTGGGGCCGGGGAGATGGCTCGGTGGAATAAGCGCTTCCCTGGCAAGCGCAAGGGCCTGAGTTCAGTCCCCAGTTCCAAAAAAAAAAAAAAAAAAAAACCCACAAAACCCTGCCTGGCAAGCTCAAGGATCTGACTTCGAACCCTGTGCCAACCCCAGAACCCCACAAGAACTGCTCGCCTGAAACCTGGTATGGTGGTGCACACCTGTAATCCCAGCACTGGGGAGGCTGAGACAGGAGGATCTCTATGAGTCTGTACTATGTGGTGAAGCCCTATACCAAGTAAATAAATAAAAAGATTAAAATATATAAAATCCTGCTGACGTCGGCATCATCCCCTCTAGGAGCACCTGCCAGCCAGCTGCGCTATAGAGTTTGCTGCTGCCACTGGGGCTACCACTGGGTTATAACTAGCCGCTTCGCTCCTGGGACCATCACTAACTGGATTCAGGTAGCTTTCAGGGAGCCATGTCTTCTGGTGTTTTCTGGGCCCAGGGCTGCCCACCAGCCCCTCACGGAGGCGTCATGTCAATCTGCCGACCACCGCTCTAATGTAGCACAGATTCTCTGTGCTGTGTGGACAGTGCCAGTCTGTGCAACAAGGGCGCTGGCTCTGCAGGACTTACATAGATGCGGCCCTGGAGGTGCTGCGCAGGTGTGGCGCCATCTCCCGGGAACACCTGTGGGAGGTCACGCCTCATCTCTACTTCTGGGGTCCTGAAGAGATTGAAAAGGAAGCCCAGGCTGCTGCTGGGAAGGCCTGAAGAGGCCTGAAGAGGCATTTCAGGGGGGCCGATGGACTGCCCGGCTCCCACGTCCACTGCTGCTCAGCCCAGGTCTCGGACCGGTCCCCAGGCCTGCGGGCGCCCTCTGTGCCCGTCCAGCATTTCCAGACACAAGACAGGTCTGCAGCCCCCACAGTGCAGGCCACTGAGTGGGTAGGAACCCCTACCAAGTGGCTGAGCAGTTCTGCGGACGCCTCCGCAACATGGAAATGAGGTTGATGAAAAAGAAAACAATTTCAAAGAAAAGAAAGAAATAGAGCTTCCAGCTGGGCACAGGGCTGTGTGTCTGTGGTTCCGGCTGCTTGTGAGGTTGAGGCAGGAGGACCACTTGAGACAGCTTAGCGACACTTAAAAAAAAAGTATCGTGAACACATGGGAATGATTACTATGTGTAAAAACTTAATTATTCAGGAATATATTAATTGATACAGACAGTGATAGGGATTGCCTATGGTTTTGTAATTAATTCAGGATTTGATTTAGCAAATTCCTAAATGAAAATTGGGGGACAGGAACGGTATGTGGCCAGCTGCAGCCTTGTGCCTTGGCTTCGTTCCCAAGCGGTTTCTCTTGTTGTGATTCCTGATTAAGTGACCTTGGATCGGTCTGTAATTTTGCTCATCGTTGCAGGCTCACGTGCATAGTGTTGCCAGGTGTGAAGGGCATTGCGTTACTGCCAGCGATCATGGCGTGGGCGCCCGGGTGAAGGTGGCAGACATTTGCTGTGCTCATGAGATTCACCTTGTTAGCTGCTGCCCCTGTGATCCACACTCAAACCTCAGCATCTTTACTCTGAGCTTAAAGTAGGACTCTGTCCTGCTCTTGACTATTTCTTCATTTACTAAAGAATCGAGAGAATATTGACCGAACAAAACAGTCTTCATTTTAGTCTGTGTGCTGCCAAAGCAAACATAATAGTGTCTTCCTTGGAGATAAAAAAAAACAAGAATCAGTCCAGTTAATTCATATTGTGTAATATTAACTTAATCATATTATATTTATCTGTCATCTATACATACTAAATTAGTAAAATAATTGTGAAGGATCTGAAAAGGATTCACTTATGCATTAACTGTAAACTTTTATAAATAACTTATTAAATGTAAACAGGCTCGATTTGTTACGTTTTCAATGGTGTCGCAGCAGAGAAACAGAAGGGAAAAGGGGCTTTATTATGTTAGAGGACACAGAGACAATTTGGGGAGGATAAGGAATTCTCTGGATTGGAACAAAGGGAGGCCGAGCCTTCAGTGGCCTTTTGCCAGGGGCGGGGCTTGAGGGGGACGTTGAGATACACCTGAGGGGCTGATGGGGGCCTTCCCTGAGGTGGCAGGAAGGGTGGAAGGAAGCGGCACCCTGGGCTGAGCTGGAGAAGAACGCAGAGGTGGTCTCTGGAGGATAAGCTATTGTGTTAAGGGCTTCAGCCGTGTTAGATGACCACCATAATAATTCAGCAGTTCGTACTGGGGCCAGAGCCTGTCACAGTTTACTCTAGAAAAGGCCACCAATATAGAAAATAAAACCATGTGTGAACTGAGTGTAGTGATTCATGCCTGTAATCCAGCACTCAGGAGGCTGAGGCAGGAGGATTGCATAAGTTTGAGGCCAGCCTGGGTTATATGGTGAGTGTAAAGCCAGCTATATATCGAGACTTGTCTCAAAAAAAAAAAAAAAAAAAAAAAAAAAGACAAAACCATCTCAAATAGAACTAAAAAAAAAGGAATTTCTTAAAAGAATATATTTGAAAATGCAAAACGCAACCTAATATTTAGTGAAGAAACCAATGACAGAGCCTTACAGTATTAGCGCTAGGCAAGGTCTAGAGAGCTGCTAAATTCTGGCTCTGTGTTTTACAGGTGGAAGACACGTGGTGTGAAATGACTTACCGAGTGCGCTGAGTCTGAATGCTTCGGCTTACAGTCAAGCTTTTGTATTTGTATATTTCTTATAAATAGAAGCAAGTGTGTCACCTGTTATTTTTAGGCTTTGATATGAAAAAACCAGAAAAGATAATCAATTAGAAGTATTTACAATCCATTACTTACCCCTGTTGCTGTAGCTCAGAACTACTTATCCAACTGGTCATCTAACTTCTGCTTCATGCTGCTGGTGTTGGGGGAGTGGCCGTTTTGAAGAGGACTTTGTATTGTTTTTTACACCAGAGTCTCACTGTGTAGCCCAGGTAGGCTCAAACTCCCAGTGACCTTCCTGTTTTAGCCTCCTAAGGGATGGCTTTGCAGGCATGTGCCACCATGCCTGGCTGGAAAGTTTGACTTTTTTTTTTTTTTTTAATGTATTTAGTACAGGGTCTCACTACACAGATCAGTCTTGTAGTGATCCTCCTGTTTTTAGCCTCCCAAGTGCTGGGATTACAGGCACACGCCACCATGCAGAGTCTCAATCGCCCTCTCAGCATGACTTGCGGGCAGGGTGGTGTGAGGCGGGGGAGAGGGAATCGATCCCCTGGCTCTGGGTGTGCCTAAGCAGAGCTGAGCTATGTGGCCGGCCCTTAAAGCTTTAATTTTTATTTTTATTTATTTTTTTTAATTTTATTTTTATTTATTTATTTATTTATTTATGTGT
This sequence comes from Octodon degus, assembly GCF_000260255.1. Taxonomy (NCBI): domain Eukaryota; kingdom Metazoa; phylum Chordata; class Mammalia; order Rodentia; family Octodontidae; genus Octodon; species Octodon degus. Next base: position 2,561,034 of record NW_004524618.1, read on the forward strand.
GTGTGTGGCCAGCTCAGCCCACCAGGGGGCGGGCTGGCTGGCATGTGGTGCTGGGGGATTGAACTGCGGTCCCTGTGCTTTGCTAAGCTT
>NW_004524618.1:2561223-2561796 GCF_000260255.1 Octodon degus
AAAGCTTTAATTTTTAAAAGATGGTTTTGAGACCTGAACCAAAATGTGCTTTTCTTAACTGTCCTAGAATTATCAGATCGGCAATTTCTGAGAGAAACTGTGCGGCAGTATGCATAAGGCCATCCTTAGAGGCAAGGGAAGAGCATTGGGAAGTGTCTTTTTTTTTTTTTTTTTTTCCTTGCGATTCTGGGGATTGAACTAGGGACTTTGCACTTGTCAGGAAAGCACTTATGCAGCTGAGCTATCTCCCCAGCCAATGTTTATTCTTTAATCATAGAAAAATTAGCTTTTGCTATTAGCATACAAGAGCCTTCAATTGGTCTCTGTAATATAGATAGATAGATAGACAGACAGATAGATAGATGGATAGATATGGATATATATCAGTCCTGCCATTTAGTAGGGTGAAAGAAAAAAAACAGAAACAAGGGCCTGGCCTGTAGCTTAGTGGTAGAACATTCATCTCCCAACACAAGGCCTGCAGTCCATCCCTGCGCTGAAAATACAGCAGCAGCAGGAGCAGGGTAGGAGCAGGAGCAGGAGCAGGAGCAGGAGCAGGAGCAGGAGGAGGAG
>NW_004524618.1:2562311-2563793 GCF_000260255.1 Octodon degus
AGGAGCAGGAGGAGGAGCAGGAGCAGGAGGAGGAGCAGGAGGAGGAGGAGCAGGAGGAGGAGCAGGAGGAGCAGCAGGAGGAGCAGCAGCAGCAGCAGCAGGAGCAGGAGTGGCTGTGACAACAAAACCAACTTGTGGTCATTCCTGATAGCTCACAATGATTGATAGTCACAGTCTCAGCCAGAATCAGCCTGGCACACCACATGATGTGGTGGGAGAAGTGAGAGTAATTTTACCCCAATCAGTAGAGGTTTCCTTTACTGCACTTTATCTGCATAGGGTTAAGGATTATCAGATAATTCTCATGAATAAACCACAGGCTGAAGATAAAATTGTAAAGCAAGCACAAGTGAAAAAAACACAGCCATTTCCTTCACCTCCTGCTGCTAATCTGTCACTGTAAGAGAAGGCAACCATGCCAGGCGTGACACAGGCCCGTAATCCCAGCACTGTGGAGGTTGAAGCAGGAGGTATCCCACTGAGTGTTTGAGACTGGCCTGGGCTACATAGTGAGTTCAAAGCCAGCCTGAACTATACAGTGAGACCCTGGCTCAAAGAACAAAATGGGGGCAGGGGAGCAATCATATTAACAGAGTGAAAAACTTGATTTGCTAAAGGAACTCATTTTGTGGTGGAAAAAATATTATATATATGTATAATATATTATATTATATATATGTTATATATATATATAGTATTTAGTACAGGGTCTACCAGGTGTTCAGGGTCTCACCACTAGATCGGAGTTGTAGTGATCCTTCTGTTTACAGCTCCAAGTGCTGGGATTACAGGCGCGTGCCACCACAGCCAGTCTCAATCACTGTCTCAGCATGCCCTGGGGGTGGGGCCAGCACAGCATGCTCCAGGATCAAACCCAATCCCTGCATCTGTTATTTTTGGCTTTTTTTCCCTTTCCTCAGTATGGGGATTTGAACTCAGGACCCTGTGCTATTTTGGCTTTTTGAGACAGAGACTCACTATGGGATTCAGGCTGGCTTTGAATTCACTTCATAGCTCAGGCTGGCCTCAAACTCATGGTGATCCTCCTGCCTCAGCCTCCCAAGTGCTAAAATGACAGGCATGAGCCACCATGCCTAGCCAAAGTAAATAATTTATAATCCTGGCACTTGGGAGTCTGAGGCACAGGAGGGTTGCTGAGAGTTTGAAGCCAGCCTAGGCTACACAGTGAAATCAAGGCTGGTGATGGTGACCAGGCATTGAACGCAGGCCCTTGGCGCTTGCCAGACAAGCGCTTATTCTATTGAGCCATCTCCCTGGCCCTTGTTTTTGTTTTTGTTTTTTTTCCTGCAAGGTGAATTGACAATATGTGGGAAACAAGTGTACATGGAAGTAAAGGAAAAACCTGATGGCTCAGCGCAAGGGCCTGACGGAGTTCAATCCCCGGTTCTGAAAAAAGAAGGAAGGAAGGAAGGAAGGAAGGAAGGAAGGAAGGAAGGAAAGAAGGAAGGAAGGAAGGAAGGA
>NW_004524618.1:2565040-2591445 GCF_000260255.1 Octodon degus
CCCTCAGCTCCCTCCTCCTCCCTCACAGTGGACCCCACCGCCGCCACTGAGGTCTGGAGGGCCGTGCAGGTGAGCTAGCCCGCGGACCAGCTGTCCAGGGGGACCTGCGTTCACGGCCGTGCGTCAACAGTGGCCGAGGACGGGACTCCACATCCTTTCAGTCAGGAGGAAACCTCCAGGCAGGAGGGGGACGGGTGGGAGAGGCCCTGATGGCCTGCGCTGGCCTGACCCTGAACCAGGTTTGCAGAGTGAAGGTCATCTAGGCCCGCTGGGAGCAGGGGTGACAGAGTCCTGGGGCTGCATCGAGCAGCTCCACCTTTTCTCTCCTGCCCTTTCTGTGCGCGGGTCAGAGCTACTACGGGCAGGTGCTGAAGACGTCTGCAGACCTCCAGACCAACGCCTGTGTCACCCTGGCCCGGTCCGTCCCCAAGCATGTCCAGGAAGCCCTGCAGAAGGTGCACGAAGAGGTGGCGCTGAGGTAGAGTGGCCTGCGCTGCTCCCGCGAAGCCTGCAGTGTTGACAAGGACAGTGATGACAGCCTCGAGGAAGGCCAGCTTTTCTCACTAAGCCCTCTGGCTGGCCTTTTCTGCCGGAGTGCAGCGTGTCACCTCAGTGTGCCAGAGAACATTCCCGGCCTCCCATCGGAGGACACAGGCAACACGGCGTGGCCTCCCTTCCCCGGCAGCCTTGGCCCCTGAGCTGCCCTTCCTCTGGCATTGGCACTGCCTGGCCCACCCCGCAGTGCCCATCGCGGCCTCTGCTCCAGGGCACTTTCTAACCCAAAGCGCTCAAGCGCTCTGGCTCAGGCCGCTCCTGTTGTCAGTCAGCTGCAGCAGCTGTCTTCTGTGCTTGTTCTTCTGCAGTCAAAATTAAAATGCATGGGGTGGGGAAGATGGCTCAGTGGAATAAGCACTTCCCTGGCAAGCGCAAGGGCCTGAGTTCAATCCCCAGTTCCGCAAAATAAATAAATAAAATTTTTTAAAAATGCACTTGAGGAGCAGATAGCTAATAAGCACAGTCCTGGGTCCTGGGTCTGAAGCAGGCGCTCAGCAGCGAAGGTTCAATGCTTTGGTGGACAGATATCCCAGCTGATTTATCTAAGTCTTGGTACCTAATGGAGTGCCCACAAGTATTACGGTGAAGCAGATATGTCCCAGCCTCTGTGGCTTCATGTAGGACAAAGGCCCACATAGAAGCAAGAATGCGAGGTGGTGGGAGGAGGGGAAGAAGGCAAGGTGTGGGGAGAGGAAGCAGAAAGGGGGGTGAACTGTAGGGTTTTCACATCTAGCCTCGGGAAAACGTCCTGTCCACTTCCAGGTATTATGGCTGTGGCCTTGTCATCCCTGAGCGTCTGGAAAGCTGCTGGATTTTGGACCTCGGTAGTGGAAGTGGCAGAGATTGCTATGTACTTAGTCAGCTGGCTGGTGAGAAGGGACACGTCACAGGAGTAGACATGACAGAAGGACAGGTAAGGCAGAGATTGGGAGCGGACAGTTCTCCAGTATGTTCTTCAAAAGATAATTTCCTTTGGACTCTGCAAGGATAATCTAAGAAGGCCATGATATAGCAATGATCATTTTAATCCCTAGAGCTGTTTGTCCTGGAAGTGAAGAATGCTGAGAACGTTGAGGCTTTTTTTTTGAGACAGCGTTTCCCCACGCAATTCAGCCCAACCTTGAACTCATGCATAGTCCAGGCTGGCCTCCAACTTGCAGTGTGATGCTCCTACGTCAGCCTCGTGCCTGTTGGGATTACAGGCGTGCACCACCATTCCTGGCTTAGAGGTTCTTTGGGGGAGAACACAAAGTCAGAGTTTTAGCTGATGTATGAACTTCATGGCCCTCAACATTTCACCTTTTCCTCCTAATGTATCTGTCCTGAAAGATTCTCTCACTGAGGGAAGGGTTTGTTCAGACAAAACGCAGGTAGCAGGGAGTTTATGTGTAAGGCTCTAGCATACCTTCATAGGAATCTTGTATATTTATTCAAAATAGTCTTGGGGAAGTATATCTTATAAGTAATAGGAATTTTAGGGAAAAATAATACAATTTGAAAATCTGTTGATCATCAAATCTGTGTTTTTCCCCTTAGGTGGAAGTGGCTAAAAAGTACCTTAGCTATCACATGAAAACACATGGCTTCCAGACACCCAGTGTGGATTTTATTCATGGCTACATTGAAAAGTTGGCAGACGCAGGAGTCCAGGAGGAGAGCTACGACATTGCTGTGTAGGACTGTGTCCTCATAATTATCAGAAAAGCCCATTTTTTTGTAAAAGGCGAAAGATTTTCACAATCTGAAGAGAAACCAGAGTATCAGCCCATTTCTTCTGGGTCACCCTAATCTTGCCATTGGGGGCTGACTTGACTCTCATGAGAGATGTGAAAGTAGACCTTAGGCGTCTTCATAAAGGAAGGGGCTGGATCTGAGCTGCTTCTAGGCTGCTAGGCACAGAGCCCCCAAACCAGGAGAGAACGTACCACCAAGCACGGAGTGCCAGGGGCCCGCCAGTATAGCTGCGGGCGGCTCAGTGACAGTGATCGCTTCTGAGGACTGCGTCGCGAAGTGATTTCTCCATGTGTGAACACTGTATAGTTGGGGGTTGTGTTGTGGCCACTGGAGGGTGAACTCAGGCCCTCGCACTTGCCAGGCAGGCGAGCAGGCCACTGGGCTATATCCTGGCCAGAATAGCATATAGTTTATTGCTCCTTGCGCCACAGTGAACAAAGCAGCGTGATGAAATGCCCCAGAAAAAAGGATGCAAGTAAGAGATGCAGTCAGTGGGAGAGATGTGTGAGGCTGCTGATGCCATAGTGTGGTTTGGTTTTTGTTTCTGAGACAAGGTCTCCCTCTATAGCCCAGGGTAGCCTCGAAATCATGGCGATCCTCTTGCCTCAGCCTCCTGAGTGCTGGGATTCCAGTCATGCTCCAGCACACCTGGCTCAACATACTGTTTTAACTTTTTTATAAGTAGGAGTGTGCACTAAAATAACAATGGCTAAGTGGTAGAGGGCCTCTGTGTTTGAACCCAAGTACCACAATAATACTGCTAATAAATAAATAATGATAATGAAATATGCAAGTATGAATGCACATTAAAAAAATACAAGCTGAGCCAGCTGTGGTGGTGCATGCCTAGAATTGTGAGGCTCAGGAAGGAGGATCACGTCAAGTTTGAGGCCAGCGTGGGCTACACAGTGAGTTCAAAGATAGCCGGAACTGCATTTTGAGACCATGTCTCAAAAAAGAAAAAGAAAGAGAAAATGTACTGAGACTCTAAATACTCTGCTTACTTTTTTTTATCTTGAGAAAAAGTTGAATGTAGGGAAGAGGGGGATGCAGGAATGGTGGGGTGGTGTTGGCACAATGGTGGCAGCACCTGGAGGGACTGCGAGGACTCGGTCACTGAACATCTGTGTTTGGCTTTTCAGCTCTAACTGTGTGATTAACCTTGTGCCTGATAAACAGCAAGTGCTGCGGGAGGTGCACCGCGCGCTGAAGGTGAGCGAGCCCGAGGTCCTTGAGCCTTAGAGATAGCGCTTCCTGTCCCCCTGGGCTGAAGACTGCCACTCCCGCACCACGCTGAGAAGGGGTGGTAAGGGTAGGCAGTGGCAGGAACACCCCAGCTGTGGCTTCTTTTTCCTTGTCAGCTCTCAGAAAGTAGTGAGTCCTTGGGTCACGATTGTCACTGGACACGAAGCAGCGTTTCTCTTCCTCTCTTGCCTCCTGGCTGCCATAAGTGACCCTCGATGGGTATCTGCAGTATCTGGGGCCTCTGGGCTGCTTACAAAAGCTGGCTGTGAATAGACACTGCTTCCCAGGTCCTGCGCTGTTTCTTAGGGCTGCTGCTTCTCATCTGCTGGGATTTTGGCTGTTTGAGAAGCTAAGGAAGATGGGACTTTTACAGTAATATCTACTTTTTTTCTTTCTCTCTCTTATTTGCTTCATTTTATTTTTTTGTCTTTTTGAGACAGGGTCTTGCTCGTCCATTCAGGCTGGTCTTGAACTTGCCATGTAGCCCAGGTTGGCCTAGAACTTGCAGCGATCCTCCTGCCTCCGCTCCCCAGGTGCCGGGTAACAGGTGCGCACGCTGCACCTGCTCCTGGGCTAATGTGTCCTAAAGGCACACCTGCACGAGCTGCACAGCTTCCTCTGTGCCATGAAACGAGTTCCTTTGTGCTAGAGAGATTTCGGGGGCCGGAGGTGTCACTTGGTGACGGAGCCCTTCATACTATGCACCCATCTCTGTGTCCCACTCCCAGCTCCAAAGAAAAGAAGAGTGAGAGATTTTCTTGATTCACAGAGTTATCATAAAACAGCTCATAATATCTTTATTTGAGTAGTTTGCATGTTAATCGACCCATCGGCTATCTTCCTGAGATGCCTAAGAAAGGTCAGCATTGTTGTAGAATCTAGACCGCCCTGCTTTTGAAATCAGCCACGTGAAAATCCTAAGTTTCTGATCACTCATTTCAATTTATATGGATAATTTCCTTGGACTTGAACCCAAGGCCTGTGTGCACCAGGCAGATACTCTACCACACCCAATACTTTCACAACATGATATGTAATAATGACATTACGAAAAGCTGTAGATCTTTAAAGGTTCAGCGTCTACGGCCTGTTGTTTCCATCAACAGATGAATGGTCACAGAAAATGTTTGCACACAGGCAGTACCGTGTGCTGTGTAGGGAGATGGACTTGGGTCCCGCTAGGGAAGCGCACGCACCTGAGGCCGCGTTGTTAAGTGCAGGAGAGCGGCACAGCGTAAAGACCACGTGCTTTGTCTTCCATGGAAAAAGGAGTGTACAAATGAAGTGTGACATTAAAGACACATAGGGAGGGAGAGAGAGGGGAGAGAGAGAGAAAGAGAGAGAGATTATAGTCCAGCACATGCTAGGCATAGTGTGCATGCCTGTAATCCCAGCACTAAGGGAGGCTGAGGCAGGAGGATCACCACAAATTTGAGGAAGGCCTGGGATACACAGTGAGTTCAAGGCCAGCCTGAGCTATATGGTGAGACCCTGTCTCAGAAAAATAAAAAAGAGAGAGAAAGGACTGAGGTGGGTCGTGCACATGTATGAATTCCCCACAGTGTAAATCATTGTGCGTCATGAATACGTACTAATAGGCCAGGATGCGGCTCAGCAGCTCTGCACCCGCCTGGCAGGCACACGGTCCTGAGTTCAATTCCCATACAAAAAAATAAATAAATTAAAAAACCAAACCATATGCTAATCAAAAGTTTAAAAGAACCTATAAATATTGTTTATATCTTCTGTTAAGTTTTATGGCCACCTGGGGCTGCGTGTAGTTCTGACTTGCTAAGATCTGCGGCACCTTCAGTGTACATGGGAGAGAGATCTGGAAGGTGATTTTCTGCACGACGGCGGGGCAGAGGGCACTGGCCCTCCCTGCTGACTAACGAGGAAAGCAGCTTGTTTGTCCCCAGAAGGCCAGCTGGGTCAGTGTCAGCTCAGACTTTCTTCTGGGCTTTGAAATGCATCTGGTGTCCTCACCCATTTGTAATCTCTAACCTTGCCTGCCTGGCTTCAGCCTGGCGGGGAGCTGTATTTCAGTGACGTCCTCGCCAGCCTTGAAATGCCAGAAGAAATCAGGACGCACAAGGTTTTGTGGGGTAAGTGTTTTTTTTTTTTTTTCTTTAAGGCAGATAATTCTGTATGTGCAAAGCTGCCTTCTATTACCAGCAGGAAGAAGTGATTTGCTGTGAGGCCCGGAGCCCGAAGGCCAGGGGCTGGGGGCCCCCCTTCCTTGGCCCCTGTAAAGGGCCGCCATCCGGGGCATTTTAGTGCCGAGTCGCTACCAATCCTTATTTTCTACTGTAAAATGTAAAGAACAACAGCGCAGCGTACCTTATGGGGCCATGAAGAGATCAAACAGGGTAACAAACGAAAGTGCTGGGGGGGGGGGGCACCAGAGCCGGGGCCTCTTGCCCTCTCTGATTCTCATCCCTTCTGTGCTTTTCGATTCTTCATGTCACTTTATGGGAGCCTCTGGCAGATGCGGATGTAAATAAGTGCTGGTGATCACTCTGTGAAATGCAAAGTTCTTCTTTTCTTCTTTTTTTAATTATATATTTGGTACAGGGTCTGCAGGGTCTACAGGGTCTCACTATGTACAGTGGACTCAGTGATTCTCCTGTTTTCAGCCTCCCAAGTGCTGGGATTACAGGTGTGCACCACCACCACGCCCAGTCTCAATCCCGTCTCAGCGTGCCCCGGGGGTGGGGCCTGCACAGCACGCTGGGATTGATACACACACACACACCCCCCCCTGCTCTAAGCAGGCGCTTTAGTCCGCTGAGCTATCTGGCTGCAAAATTGTTTCTTTTAAAGTAAATGAAGTTGCCCACTGCACCTCTTGTGGTGCCCTCCCCCCCTCCACTCCAGGGTACACTTTTATCTTTGTTTTTAGTTTTTCTCCCTTTTCCTGTGGCCCAAACTTGTTCTGCAAAGCACACTTCTGGGGGCTGCGGAGATAGCTCAGAATAAGTGCTTGCCTAGCAAGTGGAAGGACCTGAGTTCAATCCCTGGTTCAGGAAAAAAAAAAAGCACATCCTTCTTTTAATTTTTCCTACCTCTCATAAATGTGGAACTTTGCCAAAAAGTAAAAGAAAACATGTGAACTTTTTTGTTTTCTCTTTGGTTCTGGGAATGGAACTCAGGACCTTGCGCTTGCCAGGCAGGCACTGTGCCCCTGAGCTGCATCCCCGGCAGAATGTGTTAACATTTTATGCAATAATAAACAAGGTGGGCATGTGATACATGTTTGTAATCCAAGTACCTGGGAGGCTGAGACAGGAGGATCACAGTGAGTTCAACGCCAACCTGGGGTACACAGTGAGATCTTATTTCAAAAAACTAAAAATAATAATATTAATAGAACCAGGGATATAGCTCAGTGGTACACTACCTGCTTGGCAAGTGTGAGGTTCCAAGTTTGATTTCTAGAAGCAATATATATATATATAATATATATATATAATATATATAATATATAGCTTATATAATATATATAATATATATAATATATATAATATATAGCTTGTATAATATATATATTATATATAGCTAAAAAGCCGGAAAATATTTTAAAAATATTTATAATCCTATATTCAGGGATAATCTCTTTAACATAGAATTTCTTTTTTTTTTTTAAATTTATGTGTGTGTGTGTGTGTGTGTGTGTGTGTGTGGCCAGCTCAGCCCACCAGGGGGCGGGGCTGGCTGGCATGTGGTGCTGGGGATTGAACCGCGGTCCCTGCGCTTTGCTGAGCTTAGCTTGTTCTAAGTAGGTGCTTTAGACCACTGAGCCATCTCACCAGCCCCTTTAACATAGAATTTCATATTTCAATTTTGCTTATTTAGCCTAGTTGCTAAGCCTAAATTTTTTTTTAAAACATTTTAACAATGTTTGTATTACACAACTATGTTGTTCATCTGTACGATACTTTAACCATTTCTCCACTGGAGATCATTTCGGTTGTTTCCAATTTATTGATGTAGTAAATAAAACTTGTCTTTAGCACATGTTTATTTGCTTGCTTGTTATTTGAGGCAGGATCATGCTACTATGTAATGTAGGCTGACACTGAACTTGCTGTGTAGGCCAGGCTGGCTTTGAATTTACAGCGCTCCTCCTGCCTCAGCCTTCTGAGTGCCAGGATGCAGGTGTGCGCCACCGCGCCCAGCTGTTTAGTATGTCTTTGTATTTAAAAACATAAAATGCCTTATGAACGTTAGTACTAGTTACTCTTGGTAGCAGATCGGCCTGGAGAGGGCTAAGGGGCAGCTCTGTCATTTCCTTCTGAGCTTGTGTTATTCCCACACCGAAGCTTTACCAGAATATGGCTGTGACCTAACAAACACGTGAATATTCCGATTGCAGCTGAGCAAACCAGCACCTCAGTGGCGAGCTGAGGAGCTCCTCCCAGGAGCCACGTGGTAATCCCACCTGGCCTACCTGGGACTCGAGGTGAGCGGAAGTGCGCAGGTCAGCTTCTAGTTCCAGGCCCGTGCTTTCGCGGCTACTGCGCGCTGATTCATTCTGCAGAGGATGCCTTTCCTGCGAGCCGCTTCCGGCATTGACTGCTTTGTGCCTCGGTCCTAAGGTGAGTGCCTGGGGGGCGCGCTGTCCTGGAAGAGCCTGGCCGACCTTGCCCGGAACATCGGCTTCTGCGCGCCGCGCCTGGTTGCCGCCAGTCCCATCACGGTCCAGAACAAGGAGCTGGAAAGAGCTATCGGTGAGGAGCAACTGGAGGGCCGGGGGCACCTTGACTGGAGTCCTCCAAGCGGGCTGACGGTGGTCCCGAGTGAGCTCAGGGAGGAGGCCTCGCGTCACCCGGGGACTCCCACCTGTCTCCTGGACGCTGGCAGCCCCCACCCGCAAAAGTCTGATATGTAATAAGGCTCTTTGAAGTTATTCAGTGAGTAGAGTAAATACCAAGCCAGATCACTGATGACATGCAAAGGCAAAAGTTACCTTTAGGGTGGGCTTGACCCCCCTGCTGAGTAGACCTGCGCTGCTGGCACTTGGAGGCCAACCACCGCATCTGCTTTTAGGTGACTGTCGCTTTGTCTCCGCCACGGTCCGCCTCTTCAAACTCCCTCCGGGAGAACCAGCTGAAAGATGCCAAGTTGTTTACAATGGAGGAATCACTGGACACGAAAAAGAACTAATATTTGATGTGAATTTCACATTCAAGGTAAATGGAAACGTTTGTGGGGTTAGAGGTGCAATTTGGTGGTGGAGCAATTGCCTAGCACACGGGAGGCTCTGGATTGTAGCCCTGGGACCCCAAAAAGGAGAGAAAAAGGCTCATGATTTCTGGCAATCTTTCTGCTCTTTCCCAGTCTCTATGTATTTTCTTTCTTTCTTTCTTTCTTTCTTTCTTTCTTTCTTTCTTTCTTTCTTTCTTTCTTTCTTTCTTTCTTTGGAGAAAGGGTTTATTTAACTCACAGTTTGCAGAGCTTTGAGTCCATAGTCAGCTGGCTCCAAGGCAGCACATGGCAGAGGGCAGCAGTTCATGACAGTGGAAAACAGCAAAAGCAACGAGAGAAAAACAGAAAGAGCAAGAAAGAAAGAGACAGAGAGATAGAGAAGACAGACAGAGTCAAGCCTCTTTCTGCTTCTTTGCTCCTTTACCTTATCTAGACTGCTGGGGTGCGGGCACTACCACCCAGTCAGCACACTGCTCCTGCAGTCACCCACCCTTAGTCCCAGAATTGCACACTCCCGCCTCAGTCACCTCCACAAAGTCTGGCCCCCTTGGCTGCAGGAGGCTTTGGGGTCATCCAGACATAAACCAAAACATTTCACCCTGGCCCCCCAAGTCTCCTCTGAGATCTGAGGCAAAGTGTTAGCTGTGAGCCCCTGCACAAATGAAAGTTAAGCACTTCCAACATTTAGTGGCACAAGATAGACATTTCCATCCAAAAGTTACAAACAGGGATGCAAAAGAATGGAACCAGAGCAATTCCAAAATCCAGCGGGGCAAACGTTCAGTCTGCGGTTCCACGTGCGAGAACGTTCAGTCTTGCGTGGCTCCGCCCTGCTGCCCTTCCGGTTGAGGCTCTCAGGGCTTCTCGCTAAGAATAAAATATTGCCCCACAGAGCCACAATGTCGTTATTATACTTGAGAGATTTCCTTAAGAGACGTCTCCTGTGGAGGTCCACCCGAGCAGCTCTCCTTGAAAGAAGAGCGAGGGTCTCCATGTTGACTGAGCCTGACCCCATCTCCTCGTATTGTTCTGTACGGAGCTGGCCGGGACTTCTGTTTATCCTTCAATCGGCCTTAAGCAATGTGTACTGGTCTAACTGAGGGGCTGGTGATAGTCTGAAAGTGGCGTGCCTGTTTCCCTGGTAACCCACACCTGCTGCTCTTTAATGTGAGACAGCACGGTAGAGCTAATGCTCTGCGCAGCCAGCTGGGATCGAGCCTCGAGATAGAGGCTCTGACTTCCTGGGGCTTGAAAGCCTACATCAGAGCCGAAGCACCAGACCCCTAAAACCTTAGATGCTGTCTCTGTGGCACGATAGTATAATGCACATGACTGTCTCTGCGTATCCTCTCCGCATAGGGCAGAGGTAAATGCAGGCCACCCACCGAGCTCAGCTCACAGCAGTCACCTACTTCCCACAATTCTCCGTCAATCCTCAAGCCACTGCCCCACTGAATAAAAACCGGGTGAGGCCCTGGGTCTCGCTCTTGGTTCTGGAAAGCCATCTTCGTAGCTGGACTTAGGGCCCCTCGACTCCCAATGACTGAAAATATAATTTAGTGTCTTTATTTTCACCGTGAGTTGCATTGAAAGTGGTAGAATGGAATCAACTTGATGGGATTCCAATGACGTAACTTTGGGATTACAAATCTTGGACCGAGGACCTGGTAGTGACTCCTACAGTCTCCTTTAGGGATTGGCTTGGCAAGCTACAGAAAAGAGGAGGGGACAAAGTCCTGGGTTGCACCATTCCAGCTGCTTCACTGGATCTTGGAATTGAATTGGTACTTGTGCTACTCTTTGCAGAATAGGTTTTATTTTATCAAAATGGAAGAGTACAGGCTTTGGGCTGGAGAGAGAGCTCAGCAGCATAAGCTTCATAAGCGTCTGCCCGGCAAGTACAAGGTCCCGAGTTCGATCCCCGGTACCCCCCCCCCCCCATGTACAGGCTTTGGAGCCAGACGCCATGTCCAATTCTGGCTCTGGTATTTATTACTTGAGTAACTGGGAATAACTCATCACATTTCTTTGAGATCCAGTGTGTCCCATGGTGATAGTAAGGATAGTAATACCTACTTTATAAAATTTCTGTCACGATGAGCTGGCTACAGCAACATTCCTATTGTGCACTGAGGTCTTATCTGTCCCAAAGGTGTGGCGAGGAGATGCTTCTGCCTTCAGAGGTTTGGTCCAAATCCCATGTTTTTTCAGGCCCCAGCGCCCTCCGCCAGGGGGACAGCAAACGGCCAGGACAGTATGACTAAATCAATGCACAAGACGAGTGTAGGCGCAGACAGCCCAGCTCTCAGAGGGTCCTCAGGTAGTGGCAGGGAGCCCTGTGGCAGGCAGGGCTGAGCCAGAGCGGAAGGCGCAGCTCCTGCGGCTGGGACAGCGAAGGCCGCCCGAGCTCCTGGACCCCTCCTCTTCATGGGCCCCCAGCACGTGACAGGGAGATGGCAGCGAGAGCACCCGAGGAGCAGGGACTTCCCGTCCAGCCTGGGGAGCAGGCTTGGATCTGACGCCGCCACCACCGGCTCCGTGGCGCTGAACAGCAGGACAAGCTGGTCAGCGGCAAGTCTCAGAGATCTTCCGGTCAGGAGCGCTCTGCTTCTAGGCTTTAAAAGATCACTTCACAAGGGGTTGGACGTTACCAAAACTGTCCCGACATCACCGAGCAAGATGTTCTCCCTAGGCTGGAGGAGGAGACACCAGTGCACTGGAGAAATTCCTGTTCCCGTTTCATCATAATGGAGCTGACGGAATTCCGCCACATCAGTTTTGTAATCCAGAATGCCACTGGTGGGCAAAGCTGCTGAGTGTGTTCCTGTGTGTTCTTTGCAGGGAGGCCAAAGTGGCCTTCTTCTTCTTCTTTTTTTTTTTTTTTTTTGCGGAACCGGGAATTGAACTCAGGCCCTTGTGCTTGCCAGGGAAGCACATATCCCACTGAGCCATCGCCCCAGCCCCAATTTATGTATTTATTTATTTATTTATTTTTGGGCGGAACCGGGGATTGAACTCAGATCCTTGCGTTTGCCAGTCAAACGTTTATCCTACTGAGCCATCTCCCAGGCCCCTGAAGTGGCCTCTTCTAATAACGCATTCTTTGCCATCCTAGCAGGGTGACGTTGTTGAAGTGGATGAAGAAACAGCAGCTATTTTGAAGAATTCGAGGTTTGCCCAAGATTTTCTCTTCCGACCAGTTGGAGAGGGGCTGCCAAGAGCTGGCGGCTGTGCGGCGTTAGCACCTGAGGTTTGTTTTACTTTCAGTCCTTTCCCAAGAGATGCATTCAAAAGCAAGCACGCCGCAGCCCACAGGCTGCTCTGAAGGAGCAGGTCGCCGTGCTTTGCAGTTGCCGCTGCGGCGTGTTTCTAGGGTATTTGCATCTATACCAGAATTTTAATTTATTTTATAACTTTACTTCTTAAATCCTGACAAATCAGTAACTTTTGGTCCCAGTATATCTATGAATAGACTTTGGGGCATCCATGAGACACTTAGAATTGCATGTATAAAATTACATATATTTTTTCTTGGGAAAGGATCTGTTTTATCTAGCTTTTTTTTTTTTTTTTTTTTTTTTTTGTATTTAGTACAGGGTCCACAGGGTCCACAGGGTCTCACTACACAGATCTGACCCATAGTGATCCTCTTGTCTTCAGCCTCCCAAGCGCTGGAATTACAGGGGCGCACCACCGTGCCTAGCCTCAGTCGCCGTCTCAGCGTGCCACAGGGGCAGGGGCGGGGCCGGCACAGCAATCGGGGATGAACTCTGGCCACTGCGCTCTGCCTAAGCAGGTGCTTTAGTCTGCTGAGCTTTCTGGCCAGCCCTTATTTTATCAAACTCTTAGAGGTTTAAAAAAACAAAAGCAAACAAACAAAAAAACAGAATCGCAGAGCTACCTTTAAAAAAATGTGCTGAGTGTGGTGGTGCACATCTACAGTTCTAGCTACTTGGGAGGCTGAGTCAGGAGAGTCCCTGAGCCCAGGAGTTTGAGACTTTTTTCAGAAACAAAGAAAAGAAAGAAAGGAAGGAAGAAAGAAGGCTAAGGATATAGCTCAGTGGCGTAAATGCCTGCCTGGCAAGCGGAAGGTCCTGAGTTCAATCCCCAATACTGGAAAAAAAAAAAAAAAAAAGAAAAAGAAGAAGATAAAGAGCAACTCTATGTGGCTATTATACACTGATCTGTATTTCCTTCTGGTATTTTATAAAAACTGATACAAAATTCATCTTTTACCAGGCATAGTGGCACATACCTACTATTTTAGCTTTTGGGAGGCTGAGGCAGATGGGTCTCTGTGAGTTCAAGGCCAGCCTGGCTGACAAAATGAGACCCTGTCTCAAAAAACACCAAGCAAATGCAGTTGTGAACCTGGACGTGGAGAGACTCGTGTTGGCATTTCTGCTTCAGCTTTTTTGTGTGTCCATCTAAGGACAGGATTCTTGGGCTAACAGTTCTGTGTTTAACCTTTGAGGCCACGGAGCTGCTTTCCACAGTGGCTGTACTACTTTGCATTTCTCACTGCAATGTGTGAGATTCCAGTTTCCCTAACAATTCCCAAATGTTTGTTATTTTCTGTCTTTTTAAAAATTGAAGTGGTTCAATCCCCACAACTCAAGCCAGCCAAACCTGCCCTCAAGGCATTCGGAGCAAAAAAAAAAAAAATTCCTTCTAAAAATTGAAGCCATCCCCAAAATGCTTAGGGTGTTGGCATTGTAGATTTGGTTTGCATTTTCCTACAGATTGATGATGGCGAATTTTTTTATGTGCTTATTGGTTATAGGTGTATCTTCTCTGGAGAAATGTATAGTCAAGCCCCTTGCCCATTTTTTTTTTTAATTTTACTTTTCCTGTGCCTACTTTTGAATTGGTTTGGATGTCTTTATGTTGTTGAGTTGTAGGATTTTTTGCCCTAAAATTGGAGAAGATTTTTTTTGGTCCAGTTCAGGCTGCCTTAAGGGTGGGGCTAACGTGGCTTGTGGAGCTGGGGATTGAACCGCGTCCCCTGCGCATGACTGCGTTTGCCCAAGTGGTGCTTTAAGCCACTGAGCTAACCAGAAAGCCCTCAGGATTTTTAAATATATTCTGAACGTGATGGTACCTCGGTACATCATGGCTTTTGGTACAATTTGGCTTTTGTGAATTCTGTGTCGGGTGACGAACAGGACTACAGATGGCCTTCCTGCCAGAGCAGAAGAGTGACCGTCTTTTCTGGAACGGTGGATGAGTTAAGTTTGCGAAGTGAGGCACTCCTGCGCTGAACCCGTGTCGGATCTAGGACTTGCAGAAATCTCTGCCATTCTGTGATCTGTCTTTTCACTCTCTCTCTGTTTAATTTGAGACAAGGTCTTGCTATGTAGTCCAGGCTGGCCTTGAGCTCACTTTGTAGCCTAGGCTGCACCCAAACTTGCAGTGATCCTCCTGCCTCAGCCTCCCAAGTGTTGGGATTACAGGCGTGCACTCCCTGCCCCAGTCTCACTCTCTTGATAGAATCCTTTGGTTCACAGAAGTCTCCGTTTAAATCTGATTTCCATGTGGATGAGCTCCAGTTGGTTTTTTCTTTGCCTATACTTTTGGTGTCATAGTTAAAAGTCAAGTGCCAAATCTAAGACTGGGAAGACTCTTGGAATATTCTTTTTTTTTTTTTTTTTTTTTTTTTAGTACGGGGTCTACAGGGTCTCACTACACAGATCGGACTCATAGTGATCCTCCTGTTTTCATCCTCCCAAGCGCTGGGATTACAGGTGCGTGTCCAGTCTCAGTCACAGTCTCATGTACCCTGGGGGTGGGGCTGGCTGCGAATTGAACCCCTGTCCCTGTCTGCCCAAGCAGGTGCTTTAATCTGCTGAGTTATCTGGCCAGGCTTTCTTTGAATATTTTTATTGCTGTGTTTTCACATTTAAAGTTTAAGCCTTAAAGTTTGCTGTAGCATCAATCAGTACTAAGGATGGTGTGTGTGCAGGCTGTCGCTCTTACGAGTTGCCGCCAGGAACTGGGAGGCGGTGCTGTCCAGGGAATGCTCCTGTGTGTGATCCTGCGCCGTCCCCAGGCAGGTGTGTGGGATTCCTGCAGGAGACCCCAGAGCGCTGCAGTGGCCCAGGTCACGCTGCAGGGTCACCACGTCCAGCTGAGTCATGCAGAGCCGAGTGCAAGTTCTTAGAGCATCAGAAGACTTATCCACTTCCTCAAGCCTGGGCCCTCGGATAAGTGTTGGTCCCTGCACTTAGGAGAGCACCCTCTGCTCTTCCCCCTGCTTGGTGGCACTCATCAATACATGCGACTTCCCAGCATGGGGCATGGTAGCGCACGCCTGTATTCCCTGTACTCGGGAGGCTGAGGCAGGAGGATCACTGCAAGTTCGAGGGCAGCCTGAGCTACACAGAGAGTTCAGAGCTAGCCTGGACTAGCAAGACGCTGTCTCCAAAAAAAAGTGACTTTGTGTCCAAAAATTGAAACAGGAGCATGACTATCTTTTCCAAATATTAAAAGTCCATTTTCCTATTTTAATTTTTTTTAAATTTTATTTATTTATTCGTGTGTGTGTGTGTGTGGCCAGCTCAGCCCACCAGGGGGCGGGGCTGGCTGGCATGTGGTGCTGGGGGATTGAACCGTGGTCCCTGTGCTTTGCTGAGCTTGTTCTAAGTAGGTGCTTTAGACCACTGAGCCATCTCAGCAGCCCAGTGCTGGATTTCAACCCTGCTCTTGGCCAACAGAGCGTCTCACAGCCTCCCCCCAGTCACAACAGTGGCCCAGCTCCAATACCGAGCGTTGGAAGCCCCAGGCAATCAGATGTAGCACGGCCTTGGCTGGGGTGGGAAGGAAGCAGAGTGTGGGGCTGAGTGCGTGGGCGCGGGACCCCTGCGGCTGCCCCCCGCCCGGGTGACCTGAGCGAATGGCCTGCCTCTCCGGCCACCGTGCGGGGAATGCTTTCCTCGCGGCGCGGTACTCCTCACCTTCTCGGCTGCCTGCTTGTCCCAGAGCCCTGCCGTCCAGGCCGGAGCCGCTCGGGCAGCTTGAGGTCCGCAGGGTCTGGGCGTCCCCAGCGCGCGGTCCGGTCCGAGGGGCCTGCAGTGTGGGTGCCCTCGTCTCCGGCGTGCGGTCAGCGCGGCAGCGCCCTTCTCCCCGCGTCCTCCCTGCCCGCCCAGGGAGTCTCGCTCCTGCCAGCCTTCTGTGGTCACAAGGCCTCGGGCTGCTTCCTCTTCCAGTTCTTTCCCGCCAGCGCCCAGAAGCAGCCCGCTGGGCTGGCCTTGGCCGAGAGCGGACAGCGGCTCCGAGCTGCTGCCCTCGGCTCTGCTCCGGTTCGGTCCACGGTTGGGGCTAGCGAGCACCGGTGACCACCGCATTCCCACCGCAGGGTCTGCAGACGTGCGCGGCGCCTCGCCCGCCGGTCGTCCCGGGCCGTTCGCCGCGCTTCTTTTATTATTCCTCATCATTATTACTGAAAATATATTTTAGTCCCACCTATTCACGTTATAACATCTCGGGTTCACTGTGCTACGTCCTTATGCGTTGGGTCATGTTTCGGTTCTGCCCCTCTCCGTGGCTTCTCTAAGTCTCCCCGGCCACCTTGTCCCCTTCCTTGGCTGATGCTTGTCTCTCTTCTGCTGTCTCTGCCTTTGTGTGCTTTGGCGCAGGTCTCACCACACTGTTTAGGCTGCTTTGGAACTCCCTGTGTAGCCTGACCGGCCTCAAACTTCCAGCGAGCCTCAGCCTTCCCAGGACTTGGACTGCAGGCAGTGCCACCGTGCCAGGCTGCTGTTCTCCCCCCAGTTCTTTTTTCTGTAATTTTGTATAGTAGGGACCATTTGCTCCTTGTCTGAGTCTGGATTATTGCACTGGATGATGGAAAGCTGCACCCGTTGTCCTGCCAGTGGCGTCCTTGCGCTCTCCTCGGGTGATGCTTTCTTGTGTGTCCAGCACATTTACCACGTTTTCTTTACCCATTCATCCAGCTGACAGACCCCAAAGTGGTGCCAGGTCCCGGCTGTCTGCATCATGCCTCAGCGAATGGGGGTATGCAGGCAGCCCTGTAGTGTGCCGGCTCGAAACCCTCTGGCTTTGTACCGAGGAGGCCTGGGATCATCCGGTTGTTCTGGCCTTAGTTTTTTGAGGAACTTCCATCCTGATTTCCAGTGTGGCTGTAGCAGTTCCCATTCCCATCAATAGTACAGGAGGGCTGCGGCGATCCTCCTGCCTCAGCCTCCTGCGTCCTGGGCTTACAGGTGTGCGCCACCACACCTGGGCAGTTATTGCTTTTTTATATCCTGGATAGTAGCTGCTCTACCTGGAGTGAGGTGGGGTCTCATTGTAGTTTTGATCTGCAGTTCCCTCATCCTGCCTAATGTATTTCATCCCACCTGTGTGCTACTTTTGTAGATCAGTTGTAAGTTTTATAAACTGATATATACAAACATAAAAATTGCAAAGACTTCACATGTACCATGTGATGTCATAGTACATGTATATATTGTAGAATATTTTATTGAGAAACAAATAGCAATGAGACAGTTTCAAAACAGGTTAGTAAGACAGTTACAGTAATTAATATGTAGAATGTTTACATCTGGATGCCTTTACCTTTCTTCTCTAAGTTTACCATTTATCGATGAAAAGATTCCAAATCCTTACTTCTAGTTTTTTGAAATACACAGCACATTATTGGACTCGACCGTCGACCTGCGGTGCCCCAGTGCTCCAGAACTCCCTGCCCTGTCTGACTATAGTTAGTACTTAGGGCCAGCCTTTCCCCTAAGCCGAGCACGGTCTTCCCAGCCTGTGCTAACGGCACGTGCCGTTCAGCTCTTTTGACCTGGAGCAGCCCACAGCGCTATCTCCTGTGGCTTGGCTTATCTTAAGTTCCAGGTCTTCTGAAGTGGGGAATTGACACTGAAGACAGATTTTAAAAATGAAAGAGCTATCCAGGCATGGTGGCACACGCCTGTAATTCCAGCACTCAGGAGGCTGAGGCAGGAGGATCCCTGTGAGGGAGTTCCAGGCCAGCTGTGAGCACTACCCTTTTAACTCCTGACAAATAACGGTAGCAATGAAACTTTTATGGAATAGTTAACATGAACCAGGGACCTTGCACATAGTCCTCGTGGTCACCACGACTTTATAGATGAAGAAACCGAGGCTCAGAGAAGTTAGCATGTTCACCAAGACGGCACAGCTAGAAGGTGGTAAATTCAGGGCTCAGGCAGATTCGAGGGCCGGCGCTCCTAGCGCTCCTAGCCAGCGTGCCACGCGCCAGAGCTGTCTGAGGGCTGCGAGGAGGCATCTGGAAATGACGCTGACACCATCGTGTGCTGTGGCAGGGAAGAGGAAGCGTGGAGCGCCGTGTTGCGGGGCCAGGTGTGGTGGTGCGTGCGAGGACCTCTGGGAGCTCAAGGCCAGCCTGGCCTCCGCGGTGAGACGCTGGCCCAAGGAAGCGAAACGATCCTTTTGCTGGGTGGAAGGATGGCGGGCAGCTGCTCCCTGCCAGGAACGCCTGTGTCCTGAGAGAGGCAAGCTCAGGAAGGGGTGCCGCGGGGCGGCAGCAGCGTGCAGGGCCCGGCGTGGAGGGCCCAGGCCAGCCGCTGGCCTGCCCGGGGGGAGCGCAGGCCCCGGCAGAGCTTTGCACGTTGAAAAGGGGAACGGGGACAGGGAGGCCAAGGCCACCAGCGAGGGGCTTCCAGGGATGACATGTTCCTGAGACTGTCGGTTTCCCGACTGCTTGGCGTGCCTGCCTTCCTGTGAGTGGCAGGCAGCCCCACAGTGAGGGTTTTCATTTCTATCGGATGAGTGCTCCGCCGCCCGCTTAAGCGCGCGTTCTGCTTGTGACTTCCCGTCTTTGGGTGCTCTGGAGCTGCTGCTGCAGCTGTCTCAGGTGGGACTGAGAGGAGGAGAAATGACACTGGCATTTCCCCGGGCGGAGTCCACTCCCTGCCCGTGGCCAGCCTGGCACCATGGGCACTCTCCACACCTGGGCAGGGCAGTCACACGTCCCTGCTGACACCTGCTGAGTGGGATTCTCTGGTCTGTGGTCTTTTTCATTTGAGAAGATCAGAAGATGGGAAAGGGGGCCTGCGCATCAGCCCAGGCGTTTACGTGCCTGCTTAAGCGAAGGCACTCAGGCTCAGGATACTGAGGTTCGATCCCCAGATCCTCAGGCCTTAAGGCTTCCTGAGCCAGCCAAAAAAAATCCTTCTGAACTTTATACAACTAAAGAATTTCATGATGACAGAAGATGGGGAGGAGGACTGTTTGTATGCTTCAAGTCCAAGGCACATACAATCTCACCAAATAAAATCAAGTGAGTGAAGCCAACCCTGTGGCATAATAGGGCGCCTTTAAGAAGCGCTAAGTGAAGTTTATTTTATTTTAATTAATTAATTTTTTCGCGGCACCAGGGATTGAACTCAGGACCCTGCACTTGCCAGGCAGGCGCTTATTCTACTGAGCTATCTCCCCGGCCCTGAGTGAAGTTTACCTTGGAAGAAGCAATGATGCAGTCAGGGAGGGCCGCCTGCATACCTGAACAACTGATAGGACTCGCCGGACCCTGGAATTCTAAGATTTCCTGTCCCTTCCTGGGAGGTCAGCCCAAATCACACTGGTAGTGTCTGGGGACCTCCGCACACCGCTGACCGTCCTTGCCTTGGTTTGCCTTTTGACAGCGCATCATCACAGACCCGTTCAAGCTTGCGGAAGAATGTGACAGCACCGGGTCCAGGTGCGGCCCTGCGGTCGCCGGAGGCTGCTGCCGCCCAGAGCAAAGCTGCTGAACCTGTGGCCCGCTCAGAGCCGCCGCTGGGGGCTGCAGGCGGAGCCGCCCGTAATTCCGCGTTGGCCTGCTCTTCCCTTTAGTACAGGCCAAGGGAATAAGTGGCCGAAATGGCACCATGTTACAGCCCACCAATAAAAAGAAGCAAATTACTTACTTATTTATTATTTTTTTGCAAATTGCTTTTTAAAGACGGTATTAATCAAAGGCTCACAGTGAGTCACCTAAAGACAGTCCCGTGACATTGCTGTAGCTCCTCAGGTATTCAGAGTTCTGGTGCCACTTAGTGGTCACAAGTGGAACTGAGCAGTGGCCGGGGCGTCAGAACCAGTGGCCAGTGTGGGGGAAGAGAATGCTACACACCTTGGGGCCCAGAGCCGTGCCAGGAGAGCGCCGCATCCCGCTGGGTCCCTCCGCTGTGCTCTTTCTAGAGCAGACACTCCTCCCCGTGCAATGGTATAAAGTTAGATTTTGGGGTTCTTTTGGTCCGGGCGATTGAACTTGGGCCTTGTGCCTGTCAGGCAGGCCCTTCTGCTACTGAGGTATCTCCAGGGTCCTGCAACAGTATTAAAGAAAACAAACAAAGAGTAAACTTTAAGACCTCAGTGCACCCTAGTGACTGATGACATAGTGATCATGTGGGAGATACTAACTGCATCAGGAAGAGTTTGATAATTTTTAAAAATTAAAGCTAAGAGTCCAGGATATAGCTCAGTGGTGCCGTGCCTGCCTTGTAAGCGTGAGGTTGTGAGTTCAATTCCCGATACCACACACACAAATGAGAGCTAAGAGATGTATGGGGCTGGGGATGTAGCTCAGTGTCATAGTACCTGCCCAGCAAGTGCAAGGTCCTGAGTTCGATTCCTGGTACAAAAAAAAAAAAAAGAGGTAAAGATGGATTTTCTGTTCCTTTATAAGGCAGTCAGGCTAAACTTCTGGGGGAAGTGTTAGGTTCTAGGTCCAACACTTAAAGAAGAAGGTTAAGAACATTAAAGGAAGGCCAGGCATAACCTTGGCCCTCAGGAGGCAGAGGCAGGAGGGTCGCTGTCAGGTGGGGACCAGCCTGGGCTACACAATGAGTTTAAGGCCAGCCTGTCTCAAAACAACAACAGCAACAATAACAAAAATTAAGGAAAAGTCCAATGATGCTTAAATAAATCTAAGTCTTTGAGGACACAGGAAAGTGTGAGCTGTGATCTGTGTTGGTAGGAGCCAGTATTTCAAATTTCAGATAACAGCATCCAACCAGTTAAGGGTGCCATGAGGCAATCCCAGCCAGCTGGTCTGCGCTCTGTGCAAGAGGAGTGGGAGCGAGGGGGCAGGTGGCCCACATTTCTCTCTCAGGACTGTGGGTGAGGCCAGTGCCTTTCATCGAGCTATGCCCCAGCCTTTTCTAAAATCGGAGTCTTACTAATTGGCTAGATCACCCAGGCTGGATTCCCACGGGTTAGCCTCTTATCTCAGCCTCCCCGAGTGCTGGGATTCCGGGCGGGGATTAGCCAATCGGGGTGGCCCGATAGGCTTGACAGGTGAGCTTGAGAATGTGTGGGCTACACTTTGGGGTGGATTTCAAGGACAGATTGCATTGGCGGGCTGTGGTGTCACACACTGGTGTGACAGGCTGTGACATTGGAGCCACCACAGACAGAGGCGGCTTCTGCGCCAAAGGCCTAGGGCAGCAGGCAGCTTGCACTGAACAACTGGCTGCTTCTTCATATATATACAGAATAACACGCCTGCAATCCCAGTGCTCAGAAGGCCGAGGCAGGAGAATTGCCACGAGTTTGAGGCCAGCCTGGACTACTTGGCAAGACCCTGTCTCAAAAAAACCCCAAAACAAAACAGGAAGAAAGCAGCGCCCACACCACACCTCACTCAGTCACTAACCTGGGGGGATCACTCTATGCATTTTACACAAAGCCACAGAATCGGTCCACAAACCCTTTCCTTGGGATAGTGAACCTAAAGAATTTAGGGAGCAGACTTTCTCTTCATTGATTATGGGTTCAAATACAATATTGTTGCTTCACTAACACAAGGGGTGATTTCTTCTAAGATAATGGAGGCCAGAGGAGGAGCGCCGGCTTCCTCTCAGGGGGCGCACCCTCCCCCTCCCTCCCCTGCCCTCTCCCTCCCTTTTCTCCCCCTTCCCTCCCCTCCCTCTCCTCTCCCCCCCCACCCCCTCCTCCATCCTCCTCCTCCTGCCGCCACAGAGCTCCTGGAACCTGTCTTTCCTTGGGTGTCGTGTGCTCTCCACGCTAGGGCGGGAATTCTGTGCAGGCGGGTCTGCCAGGGACAGAGGTCCTTCGGTCCACTCTTGTAGCCAAGTGGTAATTAGGCCCCTACTGCCCAGCAGACTTCGTTGCCACCCGTCCTGCCTTCTGCGAGTTGTGCGAGGTGAGAGATGGCACTGGATGGAAAGGGAAGTGGACTAAACGGGAGTCCCGCAGCTGGAGCTCACTGCTTCCTTCCAGTCTGCTCTGCAGCCCGGCCTGCAGTTCTGGGGGGCACAGCTCCCCCAGGGCCACGCGTGTGTCACGCAGTCTTACGGCTGGGAACGTGCTGCTGCTGCTGCTTGGTGCCTGCAGGTAGCATAGGCCTCACATTTGTTCACCATCCTGAAGTCAGCAAAATGAATCCAGGGTGCTGGGGGTGCACCACACTTGGGTCTGCTGACTTTTTAATTAGGACTAAAGCCTCTGCCCTTCTCACTGGGGAATGAAAAATGATACAGGAGACACAAAACATGTTCTTTCTAGAGCTGGCTTTGCTGTTGAGCTGTTGCTGCCCACCCGCAAGTCCTTCGTCCACCTCGGGAGGCACTGGGCCGGGCGTCGGCCAACGTGCATATCTGGAACCCCAGTACATGGGAGGGTGAGGCAGGGAGACTGCTGGGGGTTCAAGGCCAACTTGGCCTGCTAGTGAGAGCCTGCCTCAAAACAACAAACCAATTATCTAAATGTAAAAAATGGAAGGCACTGAACCCTGAACACTCTTAAGTTCCTTTCCAGATTTAGAAGCTGATTTGTGGGTCCAGCTCACATCGCGGTCTCAGGGTCTTAAACAATTTTTGAGTGAGTCACTCACTTTGAGAAAGTGGAATTAAGGTCAAAATGCATGGCTTCTCCGGAGAAGCTGAGGCTGCGGCAGCCCCGGCCCTGCAGTGGCCTTGCCCTGTGCCACCCGGGCTGTCCCTTTGGGCTGCATACGCTGCCCAGCCTGTTGGCCTCACCCGTCTGTCCCTGTGGCCCTGCCTGGAAATCACAGCTAGCACCAGGCTTCTCCCTGTGCAGACCCAGCAAGGGCAGGTCTGTGGCCTGGCCTGCAGCTTTGACACATATTTAATTCATTACAGGCAGCAGCCACGAGGGCTGTGGAGCTGGCCCGAGCCCAGTGAGGGCGCTTATGGTAATGTGACATATAACTCAGAGCCTAATTGCGCAGCCAGGTGCCCCGGGCAGCTTCCTCGCCCTTCCCAGAGCTAACAAGCTTCTGCCCGCAGCTTCCTTTGTGGCTAGCAAATGAGCTTCCTCTGCAGCCCGCACCCCAAATGTCAGGCGCTGGGAGGGCAGGGCGGCACAGCAAGCGCGGGGCCCCCGGGTGGCTGCTGCGCCTCAGAGCTCATCTTTTATTAACGGTCCTTACTTTCTTTTCTCAATTAACCTTATTATTCCTTTCAGCTGGCTCTAAGGAAAGACTGGGAAGGAGACATTTCCATTTGTACTTTTAAATAATGCAGCAGAAGCCCATGGCGTCACCCGTCCCTTTAGCTACAAACGGCCATTTCTCACGGCATTGCAAAGAGTCGTTGCTGTTGGCTGTAAAACCTGTTGGAAATCCTGAGGTGTTTCTTTACTGAAAATCACTCCTCAGACCTCCCTCACTGTGTTGATTTTTCTAATTACACAGAAGAAAGAAACAGAGGCTGGATGTATTTAAACATGAGGTGTGATACCAACTATGGAACGTTACACTCGTACACGATTATTAGAGATGCAGGAACGGACGGGGCACCTCGCGACCGTAGTGCTAAGCGAAAGAAACCGGACACATAGCTTCACGATCACGCGGTTGCTCTTACACGAGAAGCCCAAAGTATAAATGAATGAAAGAGCAAAAGAAAATATAGATAATAGGAAACAGGCAGGTAGATCTCTCCCTGAAGAGAAGAGCACCAAGACACGCAAGGAGCGGGGAGGGGAGGGGTAACAAAAGAGGACTTAGCCCCTTGAGCTACCTCCCAGCAAGACCCTGTTTCAAAAAGACGGTCTTACTATACAGTTCAGGATGACTTGAAACTCACTAAGCTCACTCTGTACCCCAAACTGACCTTGCACTTGCAGTGACTTTCCTGCCTTGGCCTCCGGCGCGCGCCACAGTGCCCAGCGAGTCGGAGTGTCTGAGAAGGGTGAGTAGCAGCGCGTCTCGTCTTTTTTTATGTGTGCGTGTCAGGAACTGAACTCACAACCTCAGGCTTTCTGAGCTATGTCCCTGACCCAGCAACGTCTTTTACTGCCATAAATTCTAAACAGTTTAAACCTTTATTGTGTATTTTGGTCACACCTTGTGATTTGGAGTTATAAGGTCTTAAGTATTAGAGCCAAGGCCAGAGCTGCCTCGGGGCCACTGTGGGCACGGTTTATGTATTTATCTATTTATGTTTGTGGAACCAGGGATTGAACTCAGGCCCTCGCGCTTGCCAGGCAAGTGCTTATTCTACAGAGCTGTCTCCCTGGCCCGGTGTCTGGTTTATCCTGGCTCTTCCTAAGGAATTGCTAAATTTAAAAGTGCAGCGATTAAAAAAGGAATTACTACTGTAAAAGCAAGGATCATAGTTACATCTAGGGATGGAGGGAGAGCGGTGTGATTATGAAAGGACACGTACAGGCTTTGTTGAGTGATCACTTTTACTGTTATAAATCATTATAAGGCGCAGCTGCGTATGGTGTTGCAGGCCTGCGATCGCAGCACTTGGGGAGGCTGAGACAGAAGGGTTCCAAATGTGAGCCCAGGCTAAGTAATTACTTAGTCACTCTGTATTAAAAAAAAAAATTCATTAATGAATACGGTGTTTTGTTTGCTTTTGCTTGGAAGAGTCCCAGTTTAAACTCTACAATGGGATTCACTACTAACAGCTATTAATAGTACCCTTTTTCTTTTCGCTTTCCAAAGCATTTTCTGTTGGGTTTATAAATTACACAGCCATTCTCTACATGCCAAAAACTAAAACAAGACTTGGATCTATCACCACGCACTAAACTAAAGTAAAAATGGATTAAAGATCTAAACATTAAAACAGAAACTCTGGGGCTGGGGAGATAGCTCAGTGGCTTAAGCACCTGCCTAGCAAGCACAAGGTCCTGAATTCGATCCTAAAGTACAAAAAAAAAAACAACCAAGCAGAAACTCTAAATTTTCTGGAAGAGAAAGTAGGTGGAAATCTTGAAGATATACGGGTAGGCAAACATTTTGTGAACAAAAATCAAAACTGTACAGGAAATATTGAAAGAATTAACAACTTGGACTTCCTCTTATTGAGAATTTTCTGCATGTCAAAAGAAATTACCAACAGAGTGAAAAGACAAACCAAATTTGGAAAAAATCTTAACTAATAATCACTGAGACAAAGGTCTTCTATCTAGAATATATAAAGAACTCAAAAACATAAGGGCCCCAAAATTTAAAGACCCGATCCAAAAATGGGCATCTGAGATGAATACACACTTCTCAGAAGAAGAAATACAAGAGGCAAATACATGAAAAAATGCTCCACATTACTGGCCATTTGAGAAATGCAAATTAAAACAATATTGAGATACCATCTCATCCCAGAAAGAATGACTATCATAAATTAACCAATAACAAATGTTGGAGAGACTGCAGGGAAAAAAAGGGACCCTTTTCCACTGCTGGTGGGAATGTAGACTCGTGCAACCATACAGAAATCAGTGTGGACACTCCTCAAAAAACTAGGACTGGAAGTCCCATTCAATCCAGCTATCCCCCTTCTGGGAATTTTCCCAAAAGAACTGAAACCATCATATCATGGCGATATATGTGCACCCATATTTATAGCAGCACAGCTTGTGATAGCCAAATCTTGGACACATCCTGAGGAATGTTTCCAAAATGTCCATTACCTGAGGAATGGATGGAAAAGATGTGGTATTTTTATACAATGGAGTATTATTCAGCTATAAAGAATGATGAACTCGAAGGCTTCATATATAAGTGGATGCCACTTGAAGATACACTCATAAGTGAAATCAACCAGACCTGCATGTGTGAATATCATACAGTATCCCTAGTGTAAGAACTCAAAAGAAGAAATAAAAATTGAAAGGTATAACTGACACAGTTAAATGGAAAGAAACAGAACTCAAAGGTTAAACAACAAAGAGAGAGAAAGGAGAAAAGTTAGGAAATACGGTAGGGGCAGGATCATCGATGGATATATACAAGTTGGCTAAGGCAGTAGTGCCAAGAATGTCCATCAGGTTTGTGAAAATAGCAGCTAATGGGTAGACTCCTCGCCTTGTCTACCTCTCCATGTTAACATCTGTGAGCTAAGCGACTACGTTGAGGACAGCGATGTGCAACGCTAAAGCCAGGCCTGAAATACCTGTCATCTTGGTCTTCTAAATGTGTACCACTTCTAATGTCATATCAATTATTACTATACTCTCTTTAAAGTAATTTTTTTAAAAAAGGTAATAAGAGAATCAAGAACAAAAATATAAGACTTCTTGAAAGCATGTGGTAACATTCAGTCATGTGTCCCGTCTTGCACAACTGTATCTGGTAATCAGGGCAACAGATTTGATGATAAAAAGATAACATAAAACAGATAACATATCAATAACTATTTGCTTTTTCTTCTTTTTTTTTTTTTTTTTTTTTT
>NW_004524618.1:2592068-2594793 GCF_000260255.1 Octodon degus
AAATAGTGTCCCATGCTGTGTAGGTGTTGGTACCGCAAGGCTCTCTCTGCCTCTGTCCCTCTCTGTCTGTCTGTCTTTCTGCCTCTCCCTTTGTCTCTCTGTCACTGTCTCTCTCTGTCTCTCCCCCGACCCCTTTTTCTCTGCCACCCAGGACTGAGCTTTGGGCCTTCACACTGAGCTACATCTCCAGCCCTTGCTCGGCTTTTGTTTTGTTTTCACTGCATTTCGCTGGTGTATAGTGGATGCCTTGCTCCCTGTTTCCCACTCTGCTCCCTTCCTTTTAGCCCCTCTTTGTTTGCAGTTTTCTTTCTAGTCTTTTTTCCTTGTCCCTTCTTTCTTTTCCTTTCCCCCTCTCTTGTTCCATTCTTATTTGAATATGTTCTTCTCATTTCCCAATATTTATTAGACATTTTGGTCCTTATTTGTGTTTTTGTTTCTCACACCAGAGAAACTGCTGTATTTACATGTGTGTCTGATTTATTTCAATTAAGAATATGATCTCAGGGCTGACAGGACAGCTCAGCGGACTAAGTGTCTGCTTAGGCAAGCACAGGGACTGGGGTTTGATCCCCGGCATCCCACGCCACACCAGCCTCATCCCTGGGTGCTCTGAGCCAGCCATAGAGACTGGGCATAGTGGTGCACGCCTATAATCCCAGCGCTGGGGAGGCTGAAAACAGGAGGATCGCCAGGAGTCTGAGTGCGTAGTGAGACCCTGTACCAAACACACAAAAAAAGAGATGATCTAAAGGTGCAACCATTTACCTAGAAATGTCTTAAGGTTCTCCTTCTTTATCACAGAGTAGTACTCCATTGTATTAAAAAAACCCACAACACATCTTCTTTATCCATTCCTCTGTTGCTGTGCATTTGGGTTGTTTCTGGATTTAGCTATTACAAACTGGGCTGCTATCACATGGTTGTGCATATGACATTGAGGTGTGATGCTTTTAATTCTTTATTGTAAAGTAGTGTCCATATAAGAAGATACGAAAGGGACTAGCTGGATTAAATTAAACCTATAGTTTTCGTGTTTTGAGGAATCTCCACACTAATTTCCATCGTGGTTGCACCAGTATATACTCTCACCAGCAATGGAAAAGGGTTCCCTTTTCCTCACAGCCCCACCAACATTTGTTATTGGTTGATTTTTGGATAACCTGTCTGGAGTGAGATGGAATTTCAGAGTTGTTTTAGTTTGCATCTTTTAAATGACTAGTGCTAGTGAATATTTTTAATGTATTTATTTTCTATTTCTACTTCATCTGAGAAGTAAATTGATTTTCAGATGCCCATTTTTGGATTTGGTCTTTCAACTTGGGGGGGATGATTTTTAAAAAATTTCTCTACATATTTTAATTAATCAATTTATTTATTTTTTTGGCAGAACCAGGGATTGAACTCAGGTCCTTGCACTTGCCAGGCAAGTGCTTATTCCACTGAACTATCTCTCCAGCTCCTACTCTACATATTTTAGATAGTAATCCTTTGTCTGAGGAAGAGTTGGCAATTTCCCCCTCAATTTATAGGTTGTCTCTTCATTCTGTTGGTTGTTTCTCCTGCTGTGCCAAAGCTTTTTAGTAAGATGAGATCCCAACTGTTGATTCTTTGTCATAGTTCCTGTGTGATCGAGGTTTGTTCATAAAGTCTTGACCCTGGACCAGTGTAAGAGTTCTACCTAGTCCATCTTCCAGCAGATTTAATATTTCTGTTTTTATATTTACATCTTTGATCCATTTTGATTTTCATTTCGTACATGGTGAAAACTATGGGTCTAGTTTTAATCTCTGGCCTGTAGAAAGCCAGTTTTTCTGGCACTATTTACTGAAGAGGCTATCTTTCTTCCAGTAGAAATGTTTGGTTGCTTTGTCAAAGATAAGGTGGCTGAGTTGTTTGGAGTTGCTTCCACATCTTCTAATCGGTTCCATTGATCTTCAGGTCTGTTGTGTTTTTTGCACTGCCATGCTGTTTTTATTATTTTAGGCTTTGCAATATAATTTAAAGCCTAAAATTGTGATGCCGCTGCCTTGTCTTTGTTGCGCAGAATTGCCCTTGCTCTTCTAGGTCTCTTCTGGTTCCAAGCGAATTTTAGGATTGCTTTCTCTAGTTCTGGAGAGTTGGAATTTTGATCAGAATTGCATCACATCTGTATGACAGCTTTGGAATTAAGGCCAAATTCATTATATTGGTTCTTCTTATTCAAGCGCAAGGAAATCTTCCCATTTTTTTCTGATACATTTTTCAATATCCTTTTTCAGAGCACTGTAGTTTCCAATGGAAAGGTCTTTTACTTCTTTTATTATATCGATTCCTAGGTATTTCAGTTTTTTGGATGCTACTGTGAAAGGTGTTGTTTCCCTAATTTCTCTCTCAGTAAGTTTGTTTTTCATGTACAGGAAGGCTATACTGAATTCAGTTATTAAATCCACAAGTCTTTTGGTGGAGTCCTTGGGATCTTCTATGTAGAGTCTCATGTCATCTGCAAATAATGATAACTTCCCATCCTTATTCTTTTTTTCCCCACCCGTATTCTTATTCCTTTTATTTCTTTCTCCTGTCTAAGTGCGCTGGCTAATGTTTCCAGAACTACACTGAACAGGAGTGGTAACAGTGGGCATCCTTTTCGTGTTCCTGATTTTAAAGTGAAAGCTTTCAGTTTTTGTCCACTGAGTATGATGTTGGCTATTGGTTTGTCATAGATGGCTTTTATCAAATTGAGATAAAG
>NW_004524618.1:2595352-2596900 GCF_000260255.1 Octodon degus
GAACTCAGGACTTTGTGCCTGCCAGGCAGGGCTTATGCCACTAGGCTATCTCCTTGGCCCTTTTCTCTGGTTTTGGTATCACATTAATGGTTGCTTCCAGGAACGAGTTTAAGAGTATTATTTCTCTTTCAATTTCATTTAAGATTTGAGGAGTAGTGGCATTAGGTCATCTGTCAACTTCTTGTAGAATTCAGCAGTGAATCCATCAGGATCTGGCCTTTTCTTTGTTGGTAATAAGCTTTTATTTTTTTGCAGAACTGGGGATTGAACTCAGGCTTTTGCGCTTGCCAGGGAAGCA
Source organism: Octodon degus (assembly GCF_000260255.1). Classification (NCBI taxonomy): domain Eukaryota; kingdom Metazoa; phylum Chordata; class Mammalia; order Rodentia; family Octodontidae; genus Octodon; species Octodon degus. The sequence goes on from NW_004524618.1 coordinate 2,595,651, forward strand.
CTTATTCTAGTGAGCCATCTCCCTGGCGCTATTTTATTTTTTTGGCAGAACCAGGGATTGGATTCAGGCCCTTGCACTTCCAGGCAAGCGCTTATTCCACTGAGCCATTTCCCTGGCCCCGGTAATAAGTTTTAAATACACCTTCAATTTCATTGACTGATATTGATTTATTTAAGATTTTTATATCTTCTTGATTCAGCTTTGTAATTCATATGTCCCTTTGAATCTGACCATTCTGTGTTTCCATCTTTATATAATACAGATTCTTGAAGTAGGTGTTGATGATCTTCTGGATACTTGTAGGATCTATTGTAATTTCACCCTTTTCATTCCTAATTATATGGATTTGAGTCTTCTCTTTCCTTTTTGTTGGATAAGATTGGCTAAGGGTTTGTCAATTTTAATCTTTCAAAGAACCAACTTCAATTCTTTGTATTGTTTTCTTAGTCTCTATTTGAATTATTTTCTGCTCTGACCTTTATAATTTCCTCCCTCATATGAGCTTTGTGCTTGACTTTAGCTTTTTCTAGAAGCTTGCAGTTCAACATTAGTTTATTTATTTGAACTCATTCTGTGTTTCCACATGAGAATTCACTGCTATAAAATTCACTCTTATGAATACTTTCATTGCATTCCATAAGGTCTGGTGTATTGTGTTGGGTGTTGTCATTTAATTGCAGAAACTGTCTAATTCCTTCTTTAATTTCATCTGTGACCCATTGGCTGTTCAGAAGGGTATTATGTAATTTCCATGTGTTTATGAACTTCTTGTGGTTTCTTTTGTCATTGATTACAGTTTCATTGCACTGTGGTCTGCTAATATACATGGGGTAATTTCAATTCCTTTAAATTTACTAATGCGTGTTCTGTGAGCCAGTATGTAGCCTACTTTGGAGAATGTCCCATGTGCAGTTAAGAAAATATTTATTCTGTTGTGGGGTGGAAGACTCTGTAGATATCTAATCAGTCCATCTGTTCAAAAATTTGGTTCAGGTCTGATATGTCTTTGTTGATTTTTTGCCTAATTCATCTATTTGTGACAGCGGGGTGTTGTGACCCCCTGTTATAATTTTATTAGTGGTTATTTAATTTTTTTCCATAATTTTATTGAGAAATAAATAGCAATGAGACAGTTTCAAATCAAATTGGCAGGACATGGGCTGGAGAGATGGCTCAGTGGTCTAAAGCACCTACTTGAAACAAGCTTGGCAAAGCACAGGGACCGCGGTTCAATCCTCCAGCACCACATG
>NW_004524618.1:2597611-2614339 GCF_000260255.1 Octodon degus
AAGACCTATGTAACAAGACTTGTAGCTTTTGGATCTGATAAGGTCAGTGAAATCCCCTCAGGATTTATCCTGAGACCCTGTATCTCAGATTGTAGATCCTTTGTCAGGGTCAGCCATGTGGATGAGTCACAGCCATTGCGTGGCCAGTGTGCTCTCTGTGACAGCCTTAGAGAATGTTTTCTCTCCATGTGGCTCTCCTTAGGCACACTTTTCATCATCGATCACTTTCCTCTGTGGCCCCATAATCTCCTTGATCAGAAAATTTGGGACACAACTGAGTTACATGATGTTACAGTACAGGTTCTCTTATGTCTTGAGTCTTAATTGACCTTAGAAGGCTAGGGCCAAAATGTTGGCTTTCCTTGCGGCCTTCCTTTTGCTCTAATTTTTGGTCTGCAAACTTAGGTTGTTAACCCTCCAGAAGAAAAGCTTATTGTTATTACCATACAACCTAGGCTGTTAAACTTAACCTCAGTATCTGTCTGAACATCAAACATCTTAGGCATAACATGGAACAGGTATTTTTCATCAAGTATTGATATGTTAAACTTTAAGTCCCTACAGAATATGACAAAAACATTTTAAAAATTAAAATATGTTTAAAAATAGGAATAAAGAATTATATATGTTAAAAAAAGAATTATATATGTTTACACATAAGTCCAGAAATCTAACCATATACAACATTGTTGCAGGACAGTCCCACAACACTCCTTTTCCTGTCCCCTGCCTTCATTCACCACCCCCTTCCTTTTTAAACAGTCATCTACCCGAGAGACAGCACGGCAGCAACTGGTGTGTCATGACAAGCAGCCCAGAATGACCGGCACTCCAAGCATGAACCTACTATTACAAGTTGCCATCTTCAGTGCAGTTGCTTAGTTCACAGGTGTCAGTATATATAGTTAGTCAGGGTGAGACTCCTTCCCATTAACTGCTAGATTAGAAAATCTTCTGAAGGTTATTTAATTTTTCATGCCCATTACTATCTGTCTCACAGTTGGGTGCACTGGTATTTGTTGCCTATATATTTATATTATCTCTTCCTCTAGGCTTGTTCCCTTTATAAGGACGTAGTTGTTAAAATAAAATAAAAAACAAAAAATATAAGGATATAGTTGTTGAGGGCCGGCCAAATAGCTCAGCGGATTGAAGTGCGTGCAAGCAGGCGCAGGGGCCGGGGGTTCAATCCCTGGGCCTGCCATGTTTCCATCCTTTCACTTGAGTCTTATGAATTTCATTTTTAGTTAAATGTTTTCCTTGCGTGCAGTATATTGTTAGATCTTCCTTCTCGATCCTTTCTGCTAGTCTGCTTCTTTTGATTGGTGCATTAACCACTTACATTGATGCTTATAACTGATATGTGTTGACTTATCCTTATGTTATTTTCCTGTTGCTGGTTCCCTTTATCTCCCATGTGTTTAACTGCTTGTCTTTAGCACTGGCCTATAGTATTTATTTATTTTTTATTTTTGGCAGAACTGGGGATTGAACTCAGGCCCTTGTGCTTGCCAGGGAAGGGCTTATTCCACTAAGCCATCTCCCCAGGCCTTGGGCTATAGGATTTTTTATGACCCTTAGGTTATCTCATCTTGGCATACTGGAAAGAACAACTGGTTGGAACAATTATGTCACCCTGGGCCAGGAATATGGCTCAGTGGCACAGTACCTGCCTGGCAAGTGTGAGGTCCTGAGTTCAATTCCTATAAAATTCCTGCTTTCATTGCATCCCCTAAGTTCTGGTGTATTGTGTTGAGTGTTGTCATTTAATTGCAGAAACTGTCTAATTCCTTCTTTTATTTCATCTGTGACCAACTGGCTGTTCAGAAGGGTATTATGTAATTTCCATGTGTTTAATTAAATAACCACAAAAACTGAAAACCAACCAAAACAAACAAAAAACCCAAAGCCAATTATGTCACTTTGGCTAAAGTTAAACCATCATCAATAACAGGGGCTGGGGAGATGGCTCAGTAGAACAAGCACTTGCCTGGCAAGTGCAAGGGCCTGAGTTCAATCCCCGTTTCTGCCAGAAAAAAAAAAAAAAAGCAATAACAATAGCATCAAATACCGCCTAGACAATTGCAAACTGTGGTAACTATTAATTTGCCACCTTTAATCATACAAGCTAGATTTGTGGCTAGATAACAAAATCTAAAATAAATTACACAATTGTATATAGTAAATATGCCCTCGGAATGACCATTTACCCTCATGGTAAAAGTCTGAAAGGGGTTGGGCTGGAGACTTAGTGCAGCAGCACAGTGTCCGCCTGGCCAGCTCGAGGTCGTGAGTTCATGTCCCTGTACTCACAAAATGAATGAATAAATAAATAACTAAATAAAAAGCATTAGAAGAAAAATAGAGAAATAGAAAAAGAGGAGATCAGAAGACTGGAGGAAGACAAAGGAAGACTGTACAAACTTTGGGATACTGGTGAAGATGACAGGATTGAAAGAGAGAAGGAAGAAATAAAAATAAGGACAGAACAAGAACTAGAAACAATGTCCACACTGTAAAAATAAGAATAGTCAAGGAAACAAAAACAAGGAAAGAGGAAAAAAAGAAAAAATATGTCCACTTCAGAGTGTCTTGACTGTCACTGGTGGGCACAGTGGGCAGATGGAGTCCAGATCCGTGCTGACCAAGCCCCGAAAGCCAGGTGTAGAGTTAGCATAGGGCAGTGGGTTGTCCCAGCAAGCCTGCAGCTTTAGTTCCACTGAAGTCCAGGCTGGTTTCTGGCTGAGGCTGGAACCGATTTGTTCAGCCTACAACACTCTGTGTGCCTCCTACAGGCCTGAACCGGTTCCCCCTCATCCTGACACAGCCCAAAGCTGCTCTACTTCTGAGCTCAGTTGGCCCCTGTCCAAGATGGCTATTGCCCATTCGCCCTCTCCTGGGGGACGTCTGAACCCACACAACTCACCAGCCACGGTAGTCCACTGTGTCCACTCCATTCCATGGTGTTTCTCTGTGGATGTCGCTGGAGTCAATGGCGGTCAGCGTGGGCCTGCGGTTGGAGCCGCCCCTCCTGTGCTCAGGGAGGTAGCGCCACGTGCCCCTCCTCCTTCTGTGGTGAAGTCTCTCTGTGCTCGCCCTGCGCACGTCAGTTCTCAACTGCAGATCTTTTCTGGGTCCTGGGACTGACTCCTCTCCTTCCTTCCTCACGCTGCTATATTCCAGCGTCTGGACACCAGACCTGTTGGGTGGAGAGGTTGTTTCTCTGCTGTTCACCACGCCACTACCTTCTGGGAAGTCCCTTTTCTTTCTTTCTTTCTTTCTTTTTTTTGCGGAACCGGGGATTGAACTCAGACCCTTGCGCTTGCCAGGGAAACGCTTATTCTATGGAGCCATTTCCCCGGCCCCCTTTTTCTTGTTTTTTGAGACATGATCTCACCAAGTTGATCAGGATGTGTTTGAACTTGTAATCTTCCTACCTCAGCTTGTCTAGTACCTGGGATTACAAATATAATGGCTTACTGTGTCACCTGATTATATTAATAAGCCACATTTAGTAATTGACCTCGACTATCTATGTCTGTGTATGTTCACTCTATGAGTTTTTAAGGAGAAAAACAATTATTTGGCTCATATTTTGTGGAGGTTCCAGTTCATCATTGGCTGGCTCCAAGGCCGGGTAGCACGTGGCAGAGGGCAGCTGCTCATGGTGGCAGAAGACAGCAAAAGAAATAAAGGACATGTGGTGGGGGAGAAGCCTCCTTCCCTCCCTCATGGCGCACACGGCTCCCTGTCCTCAGGTGGGTGTGGCATTCACACATGGTCCCAGCACTGGACTATGAATCCATCTCAAATGATAGAAACCTGCTCTCGGACGGCATGAAGCTTTGGCGGGACAGCTAGACACAAACTGCAGCACTGCACTCCTGGGTCTCTGAAGACTCAACGGGGAATATTCCTTTATGCAAAAGGCATTTAGTTCATCTCCAAGAGTTTCCAATGTCCTAACAGTTTCAGCATTGCTGAAAGTCCAAGTCCCAAGTCTCCTCTGAGATCTAAGGCAAACTCTTAGCTGTGAGCCCCTGCACTTCCAACATTCACAAGAGAGACATTTCCAGTCAAAGTTACAAACAGAGATAACTCAGTGGATTAAAGTGCCTGCTTAGGCAGATGCAGGGACTGGGGTTCGACCCCCAGCATGTTGTGCCTGTGCACTGAGAGGGTGATTGAGATTGGGCATGGTGGCACGCACCTACAATCCCAGCACTTGGGAGGCTGTAAACAGGAGGATCACTATGAGTCTGATCTGTGTTGTGAGACCCTGTAGACCCTAAAAAAATATAAAAAAAGAAAAAAGTTACAGACAGGGAGATACAAAAGAATAGGACCAAAGCAATTCCAAAATCCAGCGGGGCACACGTTCAGTCTGCAGTTCCATGTGCAGCGTCCCAGGCAGTGGGAGCTCCGAAGCGCTTGTGTGGCTCCGCCCTGCTGCCCTTCCGGTTGCAGCTCCCAGGGCTTCTCTTGGGCCCACTGCCTCCCTCCTTGCAGGTTTCCTCAGCTGATCCACATTCCTGACTTCTCCAACCTTCTGGGGCCTCCACCTCACCTCTGACTTCGCACAATGCCTTGTCGTGGGCACACTGCCTGGCCTCCTAGGCTTTCTTCTGAAGTCTGTGTGGAAACCTTTCTGACCCCACAACTCGTGTATTCTGCATGCCCGTGAGAACAGTGCCATGTGGGTGACGCCCAGGTCCGCTTCCAGCGGGAGCAGTAACCAGGCCTCCCCTTCTCGGCTGTGGGCCGACGGTCGGCATTGCCAAGCACTCTGAATGCAGTTCTGAGGAACAGACTCTGCAGGCTGCCACCATTCTGCAACCCAGTGCTCTGGGGATTTCTTCTCAAAGCAAAGCCTTTCGGTTTTGCAATTCGGAGCCTGCCAAACTGCATGTCCTCAGGCCATCTTTTCTATCTTCCGATTCCTTCTCAGCAATCAAGATCTCTCTTTGCAGTCCTGGAGCTTCCTTTCTGGCTAAACTCACAATGTTTTAAATCATTCATATGGGATATATTTTTCTTTTCTCTTTTTGAGACAGGGTCTTACTATGCAGTTCAGGCTGGCCTACAGCTCACTTTGCAGTCCAGGCTGGTCTCGAACTTGAAACAATCCTCCTGCCTCAGCCTCTTGATTGCTGGGTTCTTCACTCTTATAATTGCCTTTTCCACCCCAGTACCGGGGATTGAACTCAGGACCCTGCGCTTGCCAGGCAAGCACTTATTCTACTGAGCCGTCTCCCTGGGCCTGTGGGCTCTTCATTCTTGATTCTCAACATATATCTGGCCAAAAGCCCCTAAGAGTAGTCATGCTACTACCTAAACATTATACTGCCCCTTAAAATTTCTTTTTTCAGATTAATCAGTCCACTTTCCTTAATCCTAGTTCCACGCATAATCTCTGGACATGAGCAAAATGCAGGCAAACTTTCTGCCCAGCCAAAGCACACCTCATCTGGAGTCCAGCAACCAGTGCGGTCCTTCCCAGCAGAAACCTCCCCGGCCTGGTCTTCACAGGCCAGATTTTCATCAGCTTGACAGAAGCTCTGACCAGAAGCTGTCATCCAGCACAGCCTCGGATGTTCCAGCTCTACTTTTTCAGCCTGCATCTCTGAAAATTCCTGAACTTTTCCACAGACTGGCTCCAAGGGCTCCTGAGCCACATGACCAGGTACAATCATAGCAATGACCCCATTCCTCTGGTAACAAAGTCTGTCTTAATTACTTTTTTCTTGCTAAGACAAAATACCTGGGACTCAATGTTAAAGGGCAAAAGGCTTATCTGGCTCATAGTTTGTGGAGGTTTCAGTCCATGATCGACTGGCTCCAAGGACAGTGGCACACAGCCAAGGGAAACCACCTCCTGGGCTGACACTGGGCATGCTGGGATCACCGTAGAGCTCAGCTCCCTGAGGAAGCTGATGGCCACAAGGACGAGCTTGGCTGGCCTGCAGTCAGCGGCTCACGGGAGACGCGCATGTTCCTGCAGGACTCCTCGCTCACTTGCTGCTGCTATCCCCGACAGCCGCTTCTCTTCGGCCTTGATAACTGCGCCTCACAACAGCTCGCCGAAGCCAGGTTGCCCCGTCGAGGAAGAAGCATATACAAGGAAAAAGACCCTGTTCCAGGCTTGAGGAAACACAAGTGCCCCGCAGATACACTGGAAAAGAAATTGGCCTTTTTCTCCGCCCCTGTGCCTGATGTGGTGGGTGATTTGTTTTGTCTGGGATCTTGCTCATTTTCCTGCTTCAGTTTTGGGTTTTTCTGAGACAGGGTCTTGCCACGTAGTTCAGGCTGGTATCAACTCACTATGTGGTCCAGGCTGGCCTTGCACTCCCGGCACTCCTCCTGCCCCAGCCTCCCGAGTGCTGGGGTGACAGGTGTGGGCTACGCTGCCTAGCCACGACGTCTGCGCAGGGACAGAACTGCCCAGCGAGCTCACATGTCCCACCGCATTGCCCTACTTTAGCGCGACGCAGAACCGCGCGTGACGAAGTGCTCTGTACAGTAGGAAGCTGTGTTCTCCCTTGAGCGACACGCATTCCCCGAATTCCTCATCAGCAGGCCTCAGCACCACCGCCCTGGTACCCCTCAGAGGCATCTTCCCCTAAGACAGTGCTTCCATTGACAATTTCTCATAGCTCCCCAGTTCTTACAGGATGAACTCCAGGCTCTTAAGCCTGGCATCCAGCCCACCGCCACCAGCCCCAGCAGCTGCCCAACACTACTGCTGCTGCTCTTTATGGGAAAAGAACCAAAACGTTGACTCCCTGGCGTTCCCCAAACACCGCTGGCTTTCGGGCCTCACTCCACACCTCTGTTAGATGCCCATTCCTTCCCCTTCCCTCAGCTTTTCCACCTTACTCTTTTCTTTCCTTCAGGGTGCATCTCACTCTGCTGTCCCGGCTAGCACTGGGGCTATGGTCCTCCTGCCTCGCCTTGCAAGTGGCTAATCATACTTAAGACGTGACGTCCTACCCTGGATTGTGTGGTTATTTATGTACACACCTGCTAGCTACCTTACTAGTAACTTTTGGAGGTCAGCTCTAATTCAGTGTTTATCAATGTTTATCTTAACACTGTGCTTAGACCTAATTAGACACACAATATATAACTGATAAATATATAAATAAAAGAAAAGAAACGGAAGGAAGGTGGAGGTACATGCTGTAATCCTAGCAATCAGGGGGCTGAGCAGAAGGATTGCTATGAGTCCCAGGCCAGCGTGGGCTACAAAGACAGTTCATGGCCTGACAGAACTATGTAGCAAGACCCTGCCTGGGGATATAGCGCAGCAGCACAGCACTCATCTGGCAAGGGCAAGTCCTGATTCCCAGTAAACCTACCCCCACAAAAAAAAAAAAAAGGAAAGGGGGAAGAAAAAGAACACTATGGAAGATTCCAGAAAATTCCCACAGTTGCAGAGCCTGGCAGTTGGGAAGGCAGGGGTGCCTTACTAAGGCAAACTGTTGACTTTTATTGGCAGCCCCTCTCTCCCTGAGTACCTTCAAAAGAGTGAGGGCAAGAGTCCCACACAGAGCAGATCTCTTGCAGTTGCCTGGGGGAGGCTCAGGTAGGGCTGGCTTTTGGGGGAAGGGCAGGGGCTGGGCTTAGGCAGAGGTGAGGAGGGAAGAGAGCAGAGGGAGGAGGAGGACAAGGCAGGAAGGGCCTGAGCCATGGTTGGGGCTGCTCTCCTCACACCCAGCTCCCTTGGGGCAAATAAAGTAGCACAGACCCAGGGTCCAGGAGGGAGGCTACCAAGGGAGGATACGACCCACTCTCACAACTCTGTCAAGTAGCTTCATTTGTTTTCTTCTTCCTACCCCAGTAACAATGTCAAAGATATCTAGAAAAATGAGGTCAAGTGGCAAGCCCCAATAGAAGGAAGGTCCTTATTTATTTATTTTTTGAAACAGGGCCTCTCTATGTAGTTCAGGTTGGTCTTGAACTCACTGTGGCGCCCAGGCTGGCCTGGAACTGGATATGGTCCTCCTGCCTCAGCCTCCTCAATGCTGGGGTGGGCAATGACACCCAACTGGAATGTCCTCGAGAAAGTAACAGGAGGGGTCGGGAAGATAGCTTAGTGGCAGAAGCGCCTGCCTGGCAAGTTAAGGTCCCTAGTTCTATCCCTCGTACCACATACACAAAAAACAATATATATATATATATATATATATATATAGAGAGAGAGAGAGAGAGAGAGAGAGAGAGAGAGAGAGAAAGGCATTGCTTGGGGCTGTAGACATGGCTGTATATTATAGGCAGCTAAGTTACACTGAAATTAATATATAGTCAGTGAGGTATTGTGCTCTTGGAAGCCAGCAAAATGGAGGGACATCAGAATTGTGGTTAGACGCACATCTGAAGTCTAGGCCTCAAAGCAAAGATGCAATGGCCAGGCGTGCATGCCTTCCTAAGGGATAAATAATAACTCTGAGATTATACTGAACTCAGCACCACCTGGTCGCTAAGTCCAGCAAGGCACCAGGGCCCGGTGGGGGAGCGGAGCATCGGACCATCTCTTGCTGGAAATGCCTTATTCTTCCCATGCACCCTTGCTCGTCCCATTCCCTACTGCTCTGTATCAGCTGAGCAGCCAGATGTACCTGTAATTCTACAAAGAGGTGGTGGTGTGAGGCATGTGCAAAGCTCTGGGTTCAATCCAGCCCTCCCCAAGTCACCCTCAAAGCAATAACTAAATACTTCTTTATAGCTGGCAGATTGTCAGGACAAAGGTTTCTCTATACAACCAGAGCTTTGTGAAATCAAATGTGTAGGGAGCCACATGGTGTTTAAAATCAAACTCCGGAAGACACAGATCCAACCCCCACTTGCAGATCTAGGGCTTATCTTTCGCAGATGAGAAAAACAGAGCAGTCACCTTTCCCCTTGGTGTCTGGGGAGGGATTCCGGCAAGAGGTGGTTAGTTGTGAAGCTATTTTTGGAGACGATCTGCCTTTATCTAAATGCCTTGCGCAGGTCAAACAACCAAGCTAAGACCAGGCGTCAAGAGTAACCACTGAGCAGGCTTAAGCCTCCTGAAGGCCTCCTGCAGTCAGCACTCAGCGTGGTCGTATCCAGACTTCAGCAGCCATCCCTAGACGCACGCGCTGACCCCTTCCTGCAGGTGGGCAGAGCGGAAGTCAGCACCAGCCTGCACTAGCAGCTGACCAGCCTTTGTGCTAGAAAGCCTCCAAACTTGAAGACAACTTTTGCTAAGACAACTTATCTTGGCTTAGGAATCTCGATTCTTCCATGTGTTTTGGGTGTACATGAAGAATGCAGCCCTCTCACCAACAGCATGGGGCATAAAGACCACTCAGTGGCCTGCTGGGGGAACACAAGCTTGTTTTATTATTTATTTATTTATTTGAGGAACCGGGGATTGAACTCAGGCCCTGCGCCTGCCAAGCAAGCGCTTATTCTGCTGAGCTCTCTCCCTGGCCCCAGCTTGTTTTATTTTACATTGTGAATTGTCCAAGCAGGGTCTTCCTTTGCCATAGGCAGGACATCTTTGCTATGAACCCTACATTTCTTTCTTTCTTTTTTTCCTTTTTTTGTGGAACCAGGGATTGAACTCAGGCCCTTGTGCTTGACAGGCAAGCGCTTATTCTACTGAGCTATCTCCCTGCTCCCCCCGCCTTTTTTTTTTTTGCTGAACCCTACATTTCTAACTTGTTCCTTGCTGGCCACGCACAGGAAATGTCTGTAGGTTGGCGATGTCTTCTTCCCTTCTCTTTCTGTACTCCTGCTCCCAAAGCGTGTACTTACCACGCAGCAGTTTTTATTTGCCTTCCCTCTTAGCTCCTTTAAACACTAGTGGCCACAGTTTTTGTAGACTTAAAACAGTTCCACTTTTAATCAGTTGGCTTAGAAGCAGCATATATAACCTCTGTCACATATCCTTCAAAACCTCACTTTCTTCTAAACTTCTAGCATGACTTTTTTTTTTTTTTTTTTTTTTTTTTTTTGAGACAGGGTCTCCCTATTGTGGTTCAGGCTGGCTTTGAGTTCACTTTGTAGCCAAGGATGATTTCAAACTCAGTGTTCCTCTTGCCTCAGCCTCCTGAGTGCTGGGATTGTAGGCATGTGTCACCACGCCCAGCTTGTTTGGTTTTGAGGCAAGGTCTTGCTATGTAGTCCAGGTTGGTCTTGAGTTATGTAGCTCAGGCTAGTCTTGAACTAGTGACCATCCTCCTGCCTCATCCTCTTAAATGCTGATATTATAGGCAGCTAAGTTAGATAGAAATAAGCATAGCACATGGAGAGGGACTGGGTTTTCAAGGAAGTCGGCAGAAAAAACAAAGACATCAGAATTGTGGTTGGAAGCACATCTGAAGAAGTCCAGGCTTCAAAATAAAGATGCAGTGGGATATGGTGGTGTACCCCTATAATCCCAGTACTCAGGAGTCTGAGGCAGAAGAATCGCTGTGAGTTCGAGATCAGCCTGGGCTACAAAGTAAAGCTCAAGGCCAGCCTGAAAGGCACAGTGAGAACCTTAAAAAAAGCTAATGATGCAATGGCTAGGCTTGCAGGCCTCCCTAAGGGATAAACAATAATTCTGAGCTTATTCTGTAATCAGCACCACCTGGTCTAGTAAGTTTAGAGAGCCATCAGTGGCCCAGGTGGGTGTACAGAGCAGCTGGACTCGTCCCTTCCCAGAATGCCTTGTTGCCATACTCCCTACTGGATTCTATAGGATTACTCCCTTGTAATCCAATAGGTTGAAGGCAGTGTGATCCACTTGTACCCACATTGTGACAAAGGGCATTGTGGGCACTCCATTTGGGACTCTTTCTGGAAATCCAGCAGCTATTCTCTCCTTATTCCCAATGAAATTTTGCTAACATCTTCCTCTGGTGTGTGACTTTATTTCTTGAGGTAATGGGACCAGGGACCTGGGACATCTGGCATCTAGTAGGTTGGGAGCTGTACTTCTGTGTCACTGGGATTACAGACATGTGCCACAATACCATTCTTGTCATTGTACAACACAGCTGTGAATTAGGTTTTTTTCATCTGAACTAATATTTTTTTGAATAGAGCAGTATGAGAACTGGGGCTAGAAAAACAGCACTAGAAACCCAAGGGCTAGAAACTTCTTTCAATCTCTTTCTTCTCTTGAAGGGTCTTGCTATTTAGTCCACATTGGCTTACAGACATTGTGTAGCCCTGGCTGGCTCCAAATTCACAGTGGTCCTCCTGCCATTGTTCCAGGTCTCAGGGAACAAAACAGACACAAGTCAAGTCTTCCCCTCCATGAGCTGTAAGTCTAGTTGGAGGAGACAGAACCCAATGAATATTTTACATCGAACCTTAGTAAGTGATCCTGGCTTGAGGAAACACAAAGCCCTGAGCGCTGGGTATGCAGTCTGCGAGTCTAGAGCAGGGTGCCTTGGAGCACAGCTGGAAGCGTGGGCTGTGTGGATGGCAGGGGCAGAGCCGGGAAGCCCACTGCTGCAGCGGGATCCCTCGCAGCGACCGAGGACCGCAGCCCGGGAGAGCGCAGCAAAGGGGCCCAGGCAGGGCCGGGCGCCGCTGCAGACCGACAGGGCTCCTAGGGCCTCTGCTGTTCTGCGATGTGAAGGCAGGGCTGGGCAGTTTCAAAGAGGGGAGTCGCGGGCCTGATTTGACAAGATCCCGGACTCCCAGCGTGAACAAGAAGCCAGGTAGAAGGGCCCTGCGTCCACCCCAGAAATTAACATCACAAACGTTTGATGTCTGTACGAACAAGGTGCTCCCAGAGCACAGAAGGTGGCAGGCTGTCCGCCAGTGTTTAACTCGCAAGGAAAACAGGCCAACAGGGCAGCTACTCCGCTTGGCCTTTCAGGTGGAAGGGAACGTATCCCATGCCACCTGCGAACCTAGCAGGATTTGCTCAGTGTCATGCAGAATCAGCTTTTCTGCATAGAAGGGCATGAAAATACCTTTCATGGAAACCCAACCTTGGGAGCCGGGGCAGTAGCTCAGTAGAATAAGTGCTTGCCTGGTAAGCACAGGGTCCTGAGTTCAATCCCCGGTACCGGAAAAACAAAACAAAAAAAACTATATCCTGACCAAGCCCAAGGGCCTGAGTTCAACCCCAGTTCCGGAAAACAAGAGAAAAAGAAACCCAACCTTACGTAAGTGAAACTAATTAAACATACCTAAAACCTTTATGGGCCTGCTTCACGTGCTGACCTCCTCTTGTTGCCAGACAAATTGCATAAGGAGTTCAAGAACAGCCTGAGCTGCACAGTGAGACTGTCTTAGGAAAAAAAATACCTGCATCTGGCCTTTCGCGTCCTATACCTATGGGACGGAGCCCTGGGCACCTATATAGCGCTTTTGGCAAAACCACGTGGGTTTCCTACGACGAGAAAATTCGGGAGGCTGCCCCTTCGAGTTTGCGGGAGACCCAGACAGCGCCGCGCGGCGTGGAAGCCGGCAGATGGCGCCGCGGGACCGCGAGCCGCGGAGGCAACAGGCGGGAGGCTCGGGGACTCGGGGCCGGGCACCGGCCGGCTACCCCGCTGCGCACCGCCAGTCGGGAAGAGATGGTTTCCTCCTAGGCCTGTGTGCACAGTCGGCCGTTCCTACCCGGCTTCTCCGGGGTGCGTCCCGCAAGCGCAGAGCTGCCTCAAGCCGCGCCAGGCTGGGATCTACCATCCAGCCCTTCGGGAGCGCCGGGCCTGCGGATCGCTCCTTCCCATTGGTCGCGGTACACACAGCCCCGCCCCCGCCCAGACAGCGCTCATTCGTGACTGGCTCGCGGGCCCCGGCTGGCCACGCCTCTCCCCTCGCACATACACAAGAGTCACGCGCCTTTCAGCTGGAAACTTGGCGTGCTGAGCGGGCCGCTGGTCCTCTGCTCTCCTCCCATTCGCCTCGCTATTGGCCTGCGCTGCCCGCACGACCACGCCCCCGCGCCAGCCTCTTGGCTGGGAAGGCGGGCGCCCGTTCGTGATTGGCTTACCGGCCTGCCTGTCGCGGGAGCGGTGGGCACTCTTCTCCACTCGTCCTCCCCCGCCAGCCTCTAGGTTCCTTCGCCCGCCCGGGCCCAGTCGGCGTCAGTCAGGGAGGCGGACGCTCCGTCGCCGTCTCGCCCCGGGGCCGGTGTTCGCGCCGCCGGGGGGAAGGATGCAGCCGCTGCCGGAGCAGCCGCCCCGTGATTGGCTGTGGAGCCTGTGAACCCGGAGTAAAGATGGCGGGCGGGCAGGCCGCCGCCGCTCTGCCCACTCGGAAGATGGCGGCGCGCCGCGGCCTCATCACCCGCGGCCGGGGGCTCCTGCGCGTGGCGGCTGGCCGGCTGCTGCCGATGCTCCTGCTGGGCTGCTGCTGCGGTGCGGGCAGCTGCGTGGCGGCCGGCGAGAGCGAGGAGACGGTGATCATCGGGCTGCGGCTGGAGGACACGAACGACGTGTCGTTCATGGAGGGGGGGGCGCTGCGGGTGAGCGAGCGGACGAAGGTCAAGCTGCGGGTGTACGGCCAGAACATCAACAACGAGACGTGGTCCCGCATCGCCTTCACCGAGCAGGAGCGCAGCCGCCACGGGCCGGGCGCAGGCGAGCGCACGCTGGGGGGCCCCGCGCCTCCCGAGCCGGACGGCGGCCCGCAGCGCTGCGGCATCCGCACCTCGGACATCATCATCCAGCCGCGCATCGAGCTTAACCGCCGCACCTCTGGCATCATCGAGATCGAGATCAAGCCGCTGCGCAAGATGGAGAAAAGCAAGTCCTACTACCTGTGCACGTCGCTGTCCACGCCCGCGCTGGGCGCCAGCGGCGCTGGGGCCGCGGGGGCAGCGGGCTCGGCCAAGAGCGGCGCGGGGGTGGCCGGGCTGCAGCCGCCACCGTGGGCCGAGACCACCTGGATCTACCACGATGGCGAGGACACCAAGATGATCGTGGGAGAGGAGAAGAAGTTCCTGCTGCCCTTCTGGTTGCAGGTGATCTTCATTTCGCTGCTGCTGTGCCTGTCGGGCATGTTCAGCGGCCTCAACCTGGGGCTCATGGCCCTGGACCCGATGGAGCTGCGCATCGTGCAGAACTGCGGCACCGAGAAGGAGAAGAACTATGCCAAGCGCATCGAGCCCGTGCGCAGGCAGGGAAACTACCTGCTGTGCTCACTGCTGCTGGGCAACGTGCTAGTCAACACCACGCTCACCATCCTGCTGGACGACATCGCCGGCTCGGGCCTCGTGGCGGTGGTGGTCTCCACCATCGGCATCGTCATCTTTGGGGAGATCGTCCCTCAGGCCATCTGTTCCCGCCACGGCCTGGCCGTGGGGGCCAACACCATCTTCCTCACCAAGTTCTTCATGATGATGACCTTCCCCGCGTCTTACCCGGTCAGCAAGCTGCTGGACTGCGTTCTGGGCCAGGAGATAGGCACTGTCTACAACCGGGAGAAGCTGCTGGAGATGCTCCGGGTCACCGATCCCTACAACGATCTCGTGAAGGAGGAGCTGAACATAATCCAAGGGGCGCTGGAGCTCCGCACCAAGACGGTGGAGGATGTGATGACTCCGCTCCGGGACTGCTTCATGATCACCGGCGAGGCCATCCTGGACTTCAACACCATGTCGGAAATCATGGAGAGCGGCTACACGCGCATTCCGGTGTTTGAGGGGGAGCGCTCCAACATCGTGGACTTGCTCTTTGTCAAGGACTTGGCCTTTGTGGACCCGGATGACTGCACTCCCTTAAAAACCATCACCAAGTTTTATAACCACCCCTTGCACTTCGTTTTCAATGACACCAAGTTGGACGCAATGCTGGAAGAATTTAAGAAAGGTGGGGAATTTTGGTATCTTTCCTTGGTTGCTCTTTCTCTCTGCATCCTCCTCCCTCCTTGAGTGCTCTGGCCCTCACACCAACCCCCAAGGCAAGTTGGCCAGATTTTCTCCACTCTCTTAATTGCAAAGTCGAAAGGGTGGCGTGGATTTGGAGATGGGTAGTAAACACTTTTAGTTTGTTTTAAAGTACGAAACTGCTATCACTTCCTTATTCCCGTGATCCAAAAGCAGGTTTTGTAATTTCTGTGCGTGATGAGCCCCCTTCCCCGAGGAGGGCCTCTGGTCTTGGGGATTCTGCTGTACTTTTGTCTGGGTTGTGAGTGGGTAGGTGACAGTAAGGGTTGGCTAAGGCCACGTCCTCTGGGTGACATGTACTAATCACAGGCACTTGGCAAACAGCTAAATAGTTCTTCTAAACCCAATGCAATCCTTTTCTTCCTCCCTAAACATCCACACTGATGTTTCAAAAATCGGAATTTCATGTTTTAAAGCTTGTTTCTGGTTGTCTGGTGACCTTTGAGGATTGAGTCCTGCCTTTGAGGGTGGAGGATGGGTGGTGAGCCGAGGACCACTGAAACGATTCACTTATTTTGGATTTAACTTGTTTCAGCTAGCAAAGAGGGCTTTGAAAACCAAAGCTAGTTAGTAATATAACAGTTGAACAGCTTAGAGGTAAGTCAACTTTTTTGAGGCTGTGTGTCTCTAGTTTTCTTCGCTTTGTTTTTATTTGCTGGGCAACAAATAAAATTTCTAAAGTAAATGTCGTTTTAGCAACAAGCTTATGCCACAAAAAGCAAGGAGATGGATTCCTTAATGATGGCTTCTTTATTTCCTGATTCATTGTAGCTTAAAAGTGTTGTTTTTTATCCTTGATCACATGATACAGTTAGATTGAAGTGTGCCCTCCAGTCCATCCTCTCTGTTCCAGGGTTTAATTAACAGTGAGGAAAAAGAAGCGCAGAGCCTGATGTATGGCGAAGCACATCACGGCTTGTGTTTTGATATCATTTGCTTTACTACCTCCTGAATAGGTGGGTAGCAGTTTGCATCACTGTCACCAGAGTTCCCTCAGTTTCTAGTAAATAGATCCTGCTATTTGAAGGCCAAAGCGTGTGGGGTTTAGCACCAGGATGCAAGTGTGCGTGATGGAATGTGTGTGACCCACCTTGACCTGATCATCCTTAAAATTAAACTTTTCACTTAGAATTTTGATGACTGGAAAAGGTCACCTGCCTGGTAACAGCTTCCTGGATGTGGTCAGCAAACACACAGAACGTGTGCTTGTCCTCCGCTGTGTTCCGGGCCGAGCGGGCGTTCCCTCTAGAATGGGACCTCAGTGCAGGCGTTTTCAGATTAAAAAATAGAGCAGCATGTGCTCCAGAGCTTGTCTATTTGCATTTAAAAGTAGGAGATGCTTCGGGGCGTCTAAAGAGTGAGACAGTGTCCAGTATCTCTAGTGACAGCTTCTTTTAGGAGGGTCGGTATTTTATTTTTCTGTTGCTAATTAGAGTATCTAAACAATTGTAATACAGGAAGATGCCCTGAAATGCTTAAAAATATCTCTGAAATTCTCTCTATTGCTAAGTTTTCCAGTTTTAATTAACAGATAATTTTTTATGAGTTCTCTTTAAATTCAAGATTTTCTCCATCAATTTATAGATTGTTGTTTGTACTCCTTGCTGGAATCTTTTTTTTGCAGTGTGTGTGTTTGAGACAGGGTTCAGTGTAGTTCAGGAAGTCACTTTGTAGCCCAGGCTGGGCTCAAAACTACCGGCGAGCCTCCTGCCTCTGCCTCCTGAGTGCTGGACTTAGAGGTGTGTGCCACCATGCCTGACTTCCATGTTGGAATCTTTGCTTCACCTTTATATCTTTTTTTGAAAATTTAATTTCATCTCCCAGCTCAGTAATTCTGCTCCTACTCATTTTTTTTTTTTTTTTTT
>NW_004524618.1:2614688-2623373 GCF_000260255.1 Octodon degus
AAAAAAGAACTTTCCTCTCCAAATCACCTCTCTCACTATCTTTTGGAATGCATTATGTTTTATTTATTTATTTTTTGTAATGTATTTTGTAAATGATTGAATCACTAATAATTTTGTTATTAGCCAAAATGTTGTGGAATATTTGGTCAGGAAGATTATATAAGGTTAAAGGTACCTCGGAACTAGTGGCATGTTAGGAATAGCAGAGGGACTGTTGGTTGCAAATTGGAAATTTAAGCCATGATCTTAAAAGGATGGGGTGGTGCTTGTTACATAGACCGTAGGAATAATTGGTTTTTCATTTTCCCTTTCTTAGAATTTTCTTTCTTTGAGACAGGGTCTTGCTGTGTAATTCAGCTTGCCCTTAAACTCAGGGATCCCCTTGCCTCAGCCTCCCAAGTGCTGAAATTATAGCTGTGCCACCATGCCTGGTTCCCTTTCTTGGATCTTATCTGTGAAAACATTTTACCAGGTTCTTTTTCTTCTTCATCTTCAAGTTGTTTCCTCTTCCCCTCTTTCTTCTCCTCCTCTTCTTCCTCCCCCTCCTCTTACTGCTCTTCCCCCTCCTTCCCCTCCTTCTTCTCCATAGAGATGGAATGAAATGATGTGGGAATTGAACCTACTGTGCTGAATGTGCTGGGCGAGCCTTCTACTGTAGAGTTATATCCATTTTCCAATTCAGCTATGGCTTATTATCAGCCAACCTTCGATTGTTTTCCTTGTCTTGAGTACGGGCGTGTGGGATTATTTCAAGATTTCCTTTCTCTCTTTCCTTTTCTGTCATTTCCATTTCCAAGAAAATAAAAACAAAGCAAACATTCACAACAGTGCCAGCTGTCACTAACACCAAACTGGTTAGGTCATTCGTCCAGATCTCCTTGAAAATTACCCACCCGAATTAAGAAGATCTGTATTGACACTTGCCTGTATAAAGCTGCTCTGAATTAGTCTAGATTATTCTTTACTAAAGAAGGAGAACTAGAAAGGCCTATGACGTGAGCCTAGAAGCTACCTGTGTAAAGCATACGTGATGGGCTTTGCCTGGTACCAGGAAGCTATTAGCTTTACTTGAGGTTGGAAGATAGTAATCATGCTAATTTTACAGGTTGGTTATGATGCTGCTGATAAGTGCACAGCTGCGGTCTCTGCCAGGTGGGATGATTCACCTTGTTACCTTGACATGAATCACCTTGTTAAATCCTAGAATTGCTGAATGAAGCATTGTCTTCGTTTTACAAATGAGGACTTGAGGCTTAGATTGAATGATTTACTCAAGGTCACGGAGTGATTGTTCACAATTTGGGCTTTTAGCTCAAGTCTGGATGACACCAAGGTTTGTGTTCTTTGTCACTGTCCCTGTGCCCCCCAGCCCCCCCAGGGAGGCTGGAGATCAAACGCGGGGCCTCAGGCGGGCAGGCAGTTGCTCTCCCAGTGAGCTAAGAACTCACTCTCCTAGCCGCTGTCTGTCCCCACGACCCTGCTTTCACTGTTCTGTTCGACTGCGTGTGAAGTTTGATCATTTGTCAGAGTTGCCTCAGAGCCTGTCGACCGACCGCTGCATGCACAAGTGAGCAGTATTCAAGCGTACAAACCCACGCTTCTGTGATGCTGGGGGTAGCCGTTGGTGCCCCTGTTTTGCCATTATAACATTGCTTTTTTGGCTCGTTTGAACCTACGTCAAAAGAACTGTGTTCTCAGCATCTGCACACCAAGCACCAGTGCTCTTTTGGGGCTGCTTTACAGCCGTCTCGTTCCATACGTGTGCGTGTGCGTGTTTCAGCCAGGCTGCTCTACCCGCGTTTATCTAACAGCTACATTATGTAATGATGTATCACTTGGTTTCTTGTCGCTTTCATTGCAAAGGTCACACAGTAACTTGTCACATTCAGTTTTATTGTTTAATCTTGATTGAGGCTTGTTTTTGTGACTGCCAAAACTAAGCATTAGAATTTGCCCCTCCAAACTCCGTAAAATCTTTCTCCTCTTCTTTTGTTAATCTCTTAGTTACGAGTGAGAACATAAAGTCAGTAAGTCCTACTAGAAGATTATGAGAATCATACGTTCTACTTTTTTGTGCAGAAAGCTTGCTGGAGGCTCTTCCTTTACCTGATGAAGTCTTCCTTGCAAAGGATTGTGGGCACCTGTAACTACCTGGTTGTCTACATGGAGGTAACTTGGGTAGTTAGCAGTTACTGTTGCAGTATCTTTGCTTGAGCCTTGTAATAGCTGCACTCCAGTAGGTAGGGCCATCTAGAGACAGCAGGCTTCCTTCTGGCTATTTCTTAGCTACAACCCGCGCGGGATTGCCAGGCAGTGTTTAAAGCAAAATGCAATGTGCAGTTTCCAGTTTGAACGTTAGTCATACCATTCTCTTAACTCAGTAAGTCTCTCCATGGTAATGTACCGTGAGTTTAATATCAAAACCTATTTTCTCATTAAGTTAAGTGTTCTGGATTTGCTTGAATAGGGAAGGATGTTTTGTTGGTAGTAAGTGCGTGAAAGGTGTCCCAGGGAGTGGGCCTGTTATTTTTATGATCTTTTATTGCATGGGTATGCATGAAGTAAAATCCATTAATCTATTATAATAGTGCATGTTTTTATTTGTAATGTAAAATTTTTTTGGGTGCTGGAAATCGAACTCATTCCCTGGAGCTTGCCAGGCAGGTGCTCTGCTGCTGAGCTCTGTGCCCCGCCCACGACTGTAGAATATCAGTTTGGAGTAACCAGATGGTGGAGGGTCAAGCTAGAGGGTACAGGCAGCTTGAGGTTTTTCTAGTTCAGTGTTTATCAGTGTTCTTACCAGATGGTAAGATTTACTTGGGTCACATTCTTTTGTTGGTTTTGTTTTGTTGAGCCAGGGTCTTGCGATGTAGTTCAGGCTGGCCTTGAACTTACTATATAGCCCAGGCTAGTCTTGGACTTGTGGTGACCCTGCCGCCTCAGGCTCCTGGCTGCTGGGCTTAATTACAGGTGTGTGCCCCCATACCCGACTAGTTGAGTCACTTGGGAGCACTAAGGGCCTGACCCTCCGCAGAGGCCCGAGCTGCACCCCTGCAGTAGGGGCTCTAGAATCCCGCTGTTAACACTTGGTCTGAGGTCATCCTGTGGTGAGGTGAGACACTGGTCCAGACAGCCTCTTAACTAAGAAAAAACAAGCAAACCTCTAGAAGGAGAGAAAATAAGGACAGCCTTGCTTGGGGCCCTCTAGTCCAGTAACGTCCGCTGGCCTAGAACCTGCGTCCTTGCCTTCTCCAGCGGGTGCTTTCCCTCGGAAGGCTGGCCTTCTTCCAAGGGTCGCTGCATCACTGGGAAAAGATAGTCAGGAGGTTTGTTGTTGGTTTTGTCATGTGATTTGGATGTGAATATTCAGATATCTTGAGTCTAAAGTATGCCTTGATAGGCACTTTACTATAAAGAAATAAGTCTGAGCTCATTTTACTCCCACCAAATGATTGAGCTTTTCTGTGTGCCGTGGTCAAATAGGGTATTTCATAAAAGGAGCATTAGTATCTGGGTTACTCAAAGCCTCAAGAAGTTAACTGTAAGGTATTTCTTTTGATTTAGCTGGCTTTAAATGGGTTTTCTTCTGCTAGTGATATGTTCTCTTGAAGAGCTGTTGGTTCTGTGTAAGGAAGGAAGGTGGGGTTTGGGACTGCAGGACAAGGCTGTCCTGGAGCTTCTCGCTTCTGCTCACAGCACAGCAGGTCCATGCATTTCCGTGGAAATGTCCCCAGGCCGGGGCTCAGCTCTGCGCAGGAGCAGCTGCCCAGCCTGTGCAAGGCCCCTGCTCATCCGGCTATTTGGAGCTGGGTCCGTGTGCGGATCCATGTGTCCTTTCCCTCATTTTGCTTACGCTGTAAGCTAAGTTCAGACGGAGAGCCCTGTTGTCTTTTGGAGCCTGTGGTCAGGAGAGGACAGGCGCCCAGCAGCTGTGCCTTGTGCCATGCGGGAAAGGACCGCTTTTGTCTTTTCCTCTGGGACTCTGAGGGTGGCAAAGCCCCTGCCGCTCAGCAGGTAGAGCCTCTGGGTTATTTAAATTCTGAAGTGTTCCAAATTCTTGTGAGGAGCCAGTTATTTTAAGGACGGCGAATCTAAACACAATGAAGTATCACTAACCAGGAGAGTCCACCAAATACACTGAGCCTACTCACTTATAGTTTTATTTGCTCTTGAACTACTGAACTTTTCAGAAGACTCTTGACTCATTAGATGCGCCCTATCTGACATATAAAGTGGCATCAGATACACATATGTGTATTCCACACTGGTAGTAAAGTTCTGTTCTACAGAGATGTGCTTGGGATATAAAGAATATTCATTAAACGCATAGAAAGGGGTCCCTGGGAATGGATACCATTTATTTGAGTATTTTTTTTCCCTTAGAACACACAAACATGGAACCCCAAATCCTACCAGCACTGAAAAGGAGAGACAATAAGAAATTCTTTTTTTCTGCAGCGTGTGATCAGCAGCCCTAGGGTGCTCCCATGCAGGGGCCAGAGGGGCAGCAGGTGTGGATTGGGGTGCCGAAAGCAAGCAGGCTTTACGGAGTAGCTCTGATTAGGCTTTGGCAGCCAGTGATTACAAAGCCTTCCCCTTTCCACATTGTAAATTCTGCTGTGGGGATGGTATGGTTGTTGCTTTTCTTTTTTGTACTGGAGAGGGACCTAGAATCTTCAGCAGAGAGCTACATCCCCAACCATTTTATATTTTTTATTTTGAGACAGGGTTTCTAAATGTGAAGCTGCCAGATACGGGCTTAAATTTGTAGCCCTGCTGCCTCAGCCCCCTAGGGTGCTGGGATCCCTCCTGTTACGTGAAGGTTGAGAACAGTGTGTTTCCTGCATCTGCTTTGGGAAGTAATTTACCCTGTGTGAACTTCAGGCATGGTAAGATGGGGCTATTTCCTGACTCACAGTGCCTGCGTAGTTCATGTAGTAAGAATTAGTGTGGTCAGGAAGGTCACAATGATTCGGTTAGTACCTGGTGCACTTGGTGCCTGTTCACCATTGCTCTTATTATACCAGTGTTTTCCCTGGAATTTTATTAGTACAAGTGTGTGGTGCAGAGCGTGTATCACCTCGTGAGCAGTTGGTGTGTGTGCATGAGGCATCTCTGTCCCTTTGTCCATCTCCCGTCCCTCCCCTCTCTGCCCCTTCCATCTCTTGATTCCCTTCCCCCTTGAGAAAGACCCAGCTCCCTACTTCCTATCATCTTTAATTTTGCTCTTCATTTTTACTGTGGGTTTCTTACGTAAGAGAAGCCCCGTGATACCTACGCTTGTGTGTCTGACTTATTTCATTTAGCATTGTGGTCTCACGGTGCCTGCACTGGCCTCACAGGGCTCACGTGTACCCTTCTTGATGCCACAGTGGTGCTCCATGCGTGTACATGTTTTCCTTACCCATATATCTGCTGAGGGACACACAGGCTCCTTCTGCGGTCTAGCTGTTCAGACAGCTGCGCTGCTAGAAGCATGGGTGTGCATGGATCACCGAGCGTGGTGTCTTCAGCCCTTTCAGGAGGATTCCTGATAGGGGAGTAGCTGGCCGAATGGAATGTCTGGTTTGTTTTTTGAAGACTCTCCACACTGATTTCCATAGTGTGGCAATTATTTCTGTAAGTTCTTGGTTTTTGTTTTTATTTATGCTGCTATATAACAAGATAACACAAAGTGGGTAATTTAAAAATAGGCGTTTGTGCACAGTGGAGGGTGCACACGTGTGCGCCAACTGCCTGGGCGGCTGAGGCAGGTGGACTGCAGCGCGGGCGGGCCTGAGCCGCTGAGCGCGACCTGGTCCCCGGGAGTGGGAGCCCCCGAGCTGGGGGAGGGGAGGCTTTTGGCTCTGCTGGCGGCCGCCGGGAAGCCCCCAGTCAAGCCGCCCCTGCGTCCCTGCGTCTGTTGGCCCATCTCTTGCCTCCCCCGCCCCAGGGCGGGAGGGTGGCCGGTGAGAAAAGGCCTTGGACTAGTTCCTTCCCGCCCTGCTCCAAGCTGTGCCACTCATGAGGGCGCCCTCACATGGTGGTTTTCCCCACCCCTGCTCTTTCTGGCCCCATTGTGGGGATTGTTTCTTTGAGAGACGCAAGGCCCAAGGTCATACGATGCCACCTGTTCTGGGTCTCCTCTAGATTGAGATTGGTGATCAGCAGAGGCGGTGGGGTCCCTGTGCTTACGGTGGTCACAGATGCTGAAGTCTTAGCCGTGATGAGTAGTGTGGGGTTTTGGTTTTTGTTTTTTTCTTTTACTGTGATGGAATTCTATGCTGTCGTGCTCCAAGCAGCTGTAGCTGTTGCAGGGAGCTTGGCAAGTGGATACACGCATGTGTGTGCATTAGAGCAACAACAGCTTTCTACATGTTCTACCTTCCTTAGACTAAAAGTACCAAGTTTAAAATAATAATTTTTGACTAGAGATGATGGAAAAAGAAAACAAAAGTTCAAGAGCATAAATTAGCTCATGGATTTTGAAGCCCTTAAATAACCAAAGTTTTAAAACAATAGGAAGACCTCAGATTACTCTGATAAAATCTTTTCACATTTACTACATCAAAGGTATAAGATGATGGTGTCTGCTGATAGCTTCTGTGGTGCTTACAGCAATATATATTTGTAATACTTCCAGAAGGGAATTAGGAGTCAAGCGGTCCTATCTTTTAGTCTAGTAATTGTTTCTCCTGGAAATCTTCATTCATTGATTCAAGAGAAAAAAAGAGCTACATTTTTTTTTATATATTACATATATACTTTGTTTTGCTCTTTTTTTTGAGACAGGGTCTCTCTATGTAGTCTAGACTGGTCTTCAGCTCACTGTGTAGCTCAAGCTGGCCTTAGACTCACAGTGATCCTCCTGCCTCAGCCTCCCGAGCGCTGGGATCACAGGCAGTTTTTTGTATCATACATATTACAGCATCATCTATAAATGGTGAAATAACACCTCAACAGGTTATGAAGGAGGAAAAGTTAATAAAAGTTTAGATAGCACCTTATCGTGACCATGTAATTGTGATTTTTTTTTTTTTTTTTTTTGAGACGGTTTCACTGTACAGTTCAAACTGGCTTTGAATTGGCTTTGTAGCTTGGCTTGGCCTGGAACTCACAGTGATCCTCCTGCTTCAGCCTCCAAAGAGCCGGGATTATAGGCGTGTCCCACCACGCTCAGCCTGTTTCTCATTTTTGAAGGCTGTATAGCAATAAGAAAATTTACACTGATCATTTGTAAGAGTTATGCACGTGTAAAAATACAAGTGTGCATTCTGAGGGGGCTTGTGGAACGCTTGAAAATAGTCGATGGGCTGGTGGGGTGATCATAGCCAGTCACAGGTCTGCTTGTTAGCTTTGTGCAGTACGTACACCTGGAACAAATTCACATTTGTTAAGAGCAGCATAAAATTCTCCTCCTTAAAGTATGATTCGGTGGTTTTTAGTCATGCTACCATTCTTGCTGGCTACCTCTTGGCGTTTTCATCACCCCCAAAAGAAACGCTGTACCTGAAAGCACCCCATGGGGTGCCCTGCTCCCCGTAGTCCCTGGCAGCTGCTGGTCTATCTCGAGTCTCGCCAGGTAGCCTGCCTGCCTTGGGGAGAAGTGACATGTGACTCTTATTAGAGCATTTTCATCCGTGTTGCGTGTAGCAGTAGCACACACCTTTTTGTGACCGAATGTCCCAGTTATGGACAGATCCAGTGTCCATTCGCCAGTTGGTGAGCACAGGGGCTCTTCGGCTTTTCCGTTGTGGGTGATGCTGTGGTGAGCAACACTGGGGCACAGGTTTTTATGTGGACGGATGTTTTCAGTTCTCTTGATATGCATAGGAGCAGGATTGTTGCGTCTTCTTAAGTTTGATTCCCAGTGACAAAAAAAGTATTATGATGAGAGACACATTGTCCTTAATCCCCTTAAAATGTTTCCTCTTACTGAGTGTGGTGGCACATGCCCATAATCCCTGCACTTGGGAGGCTGAGGCAGGAGGATTGCTGTGAGTTCAAGGCCAGCCTGCACTATATAGCAAGATCTGTTGTTGTTGTTGTTTTTTTAAACCCTCCCTTTTCCTTTGAATGGAGCCCATCATTCCTGCCCCTCTCTGAGGCAGTTCTGGAAGTGCTCTTTCATGAGTGTCTGCACTTGCACTGTCCTGGCCCCTGGATGTCCAGGAACAGTTTACAGCATGTCTCTTTTGTGGTCATTTTGACTTTGGGGACTAACCAGAAGTTGCTGGTGCCATTCCTGTGACTAAGGTGGATGAGGACACACCAGTATTTTTATGAGCTCACTGTTCCCTTGGATGACACTTGGCAGCAGTGTTACCTGTATTTTTGGGCACACCGCAGAAAGACATTCATGACGGATTTCCAGAGCTGCTTCAGAAAAGGGCAAGAGTGGGGGAGGTGAACGTGAAGGGCGTGGATTTCAAGGGTCGACAGCCGGGTGTCCCTCACTGTACCACCTAGGTTTAGGTTTATGTGAGTACACACTGTGATGTTCACACAATAACAAGATTGCCTGCCTGTATGTTCTCAGAATGTACCCTTATTACAGGATAAGTGAGCTGTCATATGGGTGACTTTTTTTTTTTTTTTTTTTTTTACTGAGAAAAAAGTATATATTTAGAATTAGCCAGCTGGACTCAGTTTAGATGATCCCAATTTTGTTGGCAACATCCAATGCATCATAATCAGGAGCCAGTC
>NW_004524618.1:2623473-2642967 GCF_000260255.1 Octodon degus
ATGTCATAAAGCTTCTTTACAGCCTGTTTGATTTGGTGCTTATTGGCTTTGACATCCACAATGAACACGAGTGTGCTGTTGTCCTCAATCTTCTTCATGGCGGACTCTGTGGTCAGGGGGAACTTGATGATGGCATAGTGGTCAAGCTTGTTTCTCCTGGGGGCGCTCTTCCGAGGGTATTTGGGCTGCCTCCGGAGCCGGAGCGTCTTGGGACGGCGGAACGTGGGCGACGTTCGTATCTTCTTCTTTTTGTGGCTGTGGATGCCTTTCAGCACGGCCTTTTTGGCCTTCAAA
The DNA here is from genome assembly GCF_000260255.1 of Octodon degus. Lineage (NCBI taxonomy): Eukaryota > Metazoa > Chordata > Mammalia > Rodentia > Octodontidae > Octodon > Octodon degus. The sequence goes on from NW_004524618.1 coordinate 2,623,768, forward strand.
GCTTTTGCTTTGGCTTCAGCTTTGGGAGGGGCAGGGGCTTCCTTCTTTGCTTTCGGCGCCATCTTGGTAAAAAAAGCGACTTTTTTTTTTTAATCAAGAATTGAACTTAAGACCTTGCGTTTGCTAGACAGGCGCCTCAGGTGCTGAGCTTTCTCCCCAGCTCATTTGGGTGTCTTTACTAACATTTATTTCATTTCTTTATTTTTGGTACTGGAAATCTGTGCCACTGAGCTATATCCCCAGCCTCCTACAATGTACTTTAAAATGACATGAAATAAGACTGGGCGTGGTGGCACATGTTCATAATCCCAGCTCTCTGGGAGGCTGAGGCAGGAGAATTGCAGATTTAACTTCCATCTGGACAACTAGCATGATCCTGTCTCAAAATAAAAAAATTAAAGGGCTGGGGATGTAGCTCAGTGTGAAGGTCCTAGGTTCAGTCCTCAGTACCAGGGAAAAAAAAGAAAAAGACATAATGACAGTGGATTTTCCTTTACTCCTTTATGAGCTAATTTACCAAGAAAATTAAGCTTTTTTAAAGGAGAGAAACTGCTGTTTGCTTTGCACATAAGCAGCATGCTCTTCAGTAGCCCTCCGCAGACCGTGCTGACAAAGCCACGTCCTAGGTGCTCAGTTCCAGTTCTTGAAGGTTCTGTTGCATGCGCAGGAGCTGGGTGGGCAGCCCGCACCCAGTGGCCTCAGGAGCAGAGTCGTGGAGACAGGAAAGCAGGAAGAGGAGCCTTGGCTGAGCCACGTTGGCTTATCTCTCCAGAGCCAAGCGCCCAGCGAGCCAGCCTTGCAGCCAGCTGCGGCCTCTTACGTTCTTTGCTCCCAGGCCAGGGAGCAAGGGCGCCGCCTCTGGCCCCTGGGAAGGCGCTCGGATTCCTGTCCCCATGGGGTTTGCTGCTGCAGCCGGCGTGGGCGCTGTGGGTGCTTTGGGTGGTCAACAGCCTCCCTGTGGCCACAGGCAGATGCGGGCCTGCTGGAGGGCTCAGCAGCACCGCCCATTTTTCTTTCCCTTTTTCCTACAGGAGCTCTGTAAAATCCTGAGTGACTGACTTCCTTTTCCTTGCCCCCAGTTAGTTTGCATGTGCTTTTCAAGCCGCCACAGAGCAGACGCCCACCCCTGGCTGCCCTCCGTGCCAGCTCTCCAGGCTCCTTTGCTGCCCTTGGTGCCAGGTGAGGGCTCTTTTCTTCCCTCCTCAGCCCTTACAGCTGGGAAGGCACAGTCTTGCCTCTCTGATTCTGTCCTTTTTCTGTTTCACCTACTGATTTCTTGTCTGTTCCTTTCTTATGAGACGGCCTCACTATGTAGTGTGGTGTGATGTAGCGTAGCCTAGCGTAGTGTAGGCTGCCCTTGAACTTGCTTATGTGGCCCAGGCTGGCTTTCAACTCCCAGTGATCCTCCTGCCTCTAAAATGTGTCTTTCTACGAAGTCTCCCTGGTCCACCCTCGCCCAGCACAGCCTGCCTGTTCTTCCGCTCCAGCGTGAGCGACAACTGAGCAAATGGGAGGAGAAGCAGAGAATCGAGTGTGAGTGTCTTATTTTCCTAGTAAGCATGAAGTGGTGTTTTGTTTTTGTCTTTTTGAGACAGGATCTTGCTATGCAGCTCAGGTTGGCCTTGAGCTTCCTTCGTAGTCCAGGCTAACCTCAACCTCCCAGTGATCCCCCTTCCTCAGCGTCCTGAGTACTGGGAGTATAGGCATGTGCCACCACGCCCGGCTATATGCAGTTTTGCCCAAGAGCAATTGTATGATTAGTGACCAAGTTAGTATTAGGTCTCCTGATTCTTAATTCAGTATTATTTCCAGCTGCCTTTATGGACTCGTAACCAAAAGTACAAAACAAATATGGTATTGCCTCACATGAAGTGTGTATGTGTGTGTGGTGCATGCATTTCTTTATTCACAGGAGGTAAACCAGCTTCCTTCCCTGCTCTGCAAGCTCTGGCCAGCCTGTCACCTCCCCCCATGTTTCCCCCCATGCCATGTCTTCCCCCAAACTGGGCCTTACCTGTGCATGGCCAAGCTTCTGAGCTACACCCCAGCTCCCTCCTTGCCTGTATCTTGTGCTGTTCCTTTGAAAGATTTTTTTAAAAAATGTATTTGGTTGTTTCAGGGTCTCACTGTGCAGCTCAGACTCATAGCGATCCTCCTGCTTTCAGCCTCCCCGGCACTGGGATTAAAGGCATGGGCCACTATGCCCAGACTCTGGCCGACTCAGCCCACCCTGGGGTGGGGCTCAAACCGCAGGCACTTGCCTAAGTAGGTGCTTTAGTCTGCTGAGCTATCTCACTGCCCCTGTGCTGTTTCTTTGGCTGGTTACCCTCTTTTTTCCCTTCTCTGTTTTTCTCATTCTTCTGCGAGGGGAGGTCTGCAGAGGTGGCCCCCGCCTGTCTCCCCTCAGGCTGATTGGGGCACCCACATCTGCATGACCTTAGGCCCTTGTCAGACCTTCCCATCACTGGGGTCCATTTGGGGCTGTGATTTGCAGTGTGAGCTTCTGGGTAGCGAGCTCACTGGAGGAATTTTGCTTTGTTCCCTTTGGGCTTGCCACACTTAAGGTGCTCAGAGTACGTTTGTCACCAAACCCTTTCACAGTGGCCTGTGAGTGTGTTAGCACCAGGCTGCCTGGGGCCTCTGGCTGTGACAGCCACCATGAATACTGGGCGTGAACTGTACAAGAAGGTGTAGGACCCACAGAGCTAGGCCACCTACTGAGGGAGCTTGAGGAACAGGAGAAAAGTCCCAGGGTGGTTTGCAAGGAGGGAAGGAGTTCATTCCTGCTTAGGGAAGGTCATGGAGCGCTCTGGCTGTGAGGACAGCGGTGACTTCAGGGCAGTCTTTTTTTTTTTTTTTTTTGGTGAAACCGGGGATTGAACTCAGGTCCTTGCGCTTGCCAGGCAAGCACTTATTCCACTGAGCCATCTCCCTGGCCCCTTCAGGGCAGTCTTGAGGAAGGCCAGAGCGCATGAGAGGGAGCAGTACTGTGAGAGGAAAGAGGGGCGGAGGCAGCCAAGTCACTGGGCCCAGCTGTGAGTAGGTGCTTTGTGTGTACTGATTGTTCTTTGCTTGTGTCGGTTGTGGCCCTAAGTCTTTTCTGTTAAGCATTTCTGTTATCCCTAAAAGCATTTAGTGACACTAAGTGAACATCTCTGTTGACAGAAGTGTCCCACACTGGGGCGATTTCTGCCGTGAAGGACTTTGTTTTGGTTCTGGGAACCAAACCCAAGACCTTAGGCTCGCCAGGCAGGTGCTGTGCGGCTGAGCCACATCCCTGGCCCTGTGGAGGGCCTTTAAGAGCACTTTGGTCACTGCTTTTGTCCCCAGAGAGTTTGTTTCAGGGCTTGACCCCTGCTTCACAGTGCCTGGCGGCTGCCCCCTCCCCCTTGGCTGGGTTCCGCCTTAGGGGAAGCGCACTAATAGCTGAACACCCTGAGGGTTGCCACTTCAGTCCCAGCCTGATGTTTTCTGTAGCCTGCGGGAGTTCGTGAACTACTAATTTATACCCTGGAGAGGACTTTCAGCCCACTAAGAAAGTCTAGGAACCTGGCCTGGTGCTCAGTGTTCAGCTACTTCCTTTATGTCTTGGGAAGGTATGCGCGCACACCTGCACACACACACACACACACACACGCACGCACGTGCACACACGCACACGCATGCATGCGTACACACACGCTGTTGTCAGGCCAAACCCCAGGAACAAGTGTTGTCTTCTGAGAAAGTTAAACACCGGCCTTATTTAATAGAGCAATATCCATTCTTCTGCATATATATTTAGTAACTCTTCATCAAATGCTAGACTTTTGCTTGCAGTACATGTCATTGAGATGGGACGTACAAGGCAGTAAAAGATTTTTCTGAAAAAGATGCTGTTTTGTGGCTCCTTGCCTCACCGCATGTGTCCTCCAGTCATGCGTTTGGAAACCTTTCCGTGGCACGTGGTTTAGTCCTGTCTCTATCTTAGTCATGCTCTTAACTGCTTCATAGGTGCTGTAAGCCTTTTATAGTTTCCTGGGATTTAAAAGAACCTCATAAAGGGCTCAACTTTACATTTACAAGCCATTTCTCACATTGTTCTAAAGCTGTAAAAACCATTCAAGTAGTGAAAAGCTTTTGCTTTGAAATGGCTTTGTTTCTGTGATTTAAAACAGTGTATTAGTTTGCTAGTGTTTTTCCATCATGATGATTTTAAATATTGCTGGGGGGAATATTGCCTGGGATTTAAAAACATTATGCAAATATTCAGAAACTGAGAAGAAATGAGGAAACATGGAATAGAGAGGAAACGGTGTTGGCTTGGTAATCTGTCATGTTCTAATTTCTTTCTTTGTGGCCTGGGGACCGAGCCCAGGGTCTTGGCAGCAGCTGTGAGCTGTATCCCCCTTTATTCTGAGGCTGGGCCTCCTGGTCGAGCAGCCTGTGTGATCTCCTTGCCTCCGCCTCTGAGTACTGGGGTTACAGATATGTGGTCCTGTATCCAGCAGTCACTTACGATTTGAAACATTTATCGTTTCTTGTTGAGCAAGATTGTCACTGTCTTCATGGCGTGTATGGTGCGTGGGGGTGAACTTGGCCTGTGGATACGCGCTGCAGGCAACGCCAGCGCACCTCACGGCTGCACGTGGTGAGAAGGGGGGCGGTGCCTGGTGTGTGATCCCTGTCAGGTAAGTAGGTGTCCGCAAGGGGAGATTTGGGTGCAGGAAGAGGTTATTACAGGCAAGTGTGATGTGGTGGGAGGTGACACTGAATATTCACAGACCTGAAAGGAAACGAGTGTGGCTGTGATACAGAGGGGGCATGCATGTGTGTGGGGCAAGGGAGCTTGATGAATGAGCCAGCGAAGACTTGCGGGGTTCTGGGTTCCCCCAGAGCAGGAATGGGCCTGTGAAGTACTGGGGTGTGCAAGTGTAGCGCGTTACTCTTCTCTCATTGCTGACACTCAGAATGAAGGGACAAAAGGTTTATTTAGCTCACAGTTACTGAGGTTTCAGTCCATACTCGGCTGGCTCCAAGGCAGAGCGGCACACAGCAGAGGGCAGCAGTTCACAGCACTAGAAGGCAGCAAAACAGCAAAGGGGGCAGTAGTGGCATCAGCGGCAACAGAAAGGAAGTCTGTCTCTCTGTTTTTTTTTTTTTTTGAGGAACTGGGGATTGAACTCAGGCCCTTGTGCTTGCCAGGGAAGCGCTTATTCCACGTGAGCCATCTCCCCGGCCCCTGTCTCTCTGTTTTATGTAACATTCAGACTATCTGCCTCAGGCCAGGTATAGTACTCACACCAATAATCCCAGCAGTACTCAGACCCATAATCCCAGCCTTGGATCACCCATAATCCCAGTGGATCATGAGTTAATCACAAACTCTAGAAGTCTGTCCCATGACTGCATGAGGGCACTTAGAGACAAATCATAACATGACTCGAGTCATACCTGGCTGGGGTTCTGCCCTGCATGTGGGAAGCCTGCTGGGGAGGAGGTGGGCATGGAGAACCTGGCGTCTGGGGATAGGAACCCCTGGACTTGTGGCTGTGGTGGGTGGGATGGAGAGAGGGTGGCTGGTCCCTCTTCGCTGACCCTGAGGGAGGTAAAATGGATCATTTCTGTGAACTGGAGGCACGAGGAGTTGTCAGGCATGCAGTAGTAAGACCTGAGGCCTGCAAGTATGGGTTTCATTTGGGGCATTGGGGGTGTCTTGCTGGCAGCCCTGCTCGCTCTTTCCGGGCGCAGAAGCTTCAGGTTGGAGAGCTCTTAGTGAAGCCTGCAGACTAGAGCGTGCAGCTGTTGAGCCTGCGAGCTCAGCGTAGGCAGCCAAGTCCTGTGCCGAGTGCCGCTTCGTCCCATTCGCTGGGCATCTTTGTGATCACCGGTGCCTTGGGATGAGGGGACCTGCTGCAGCCCACTGACTGAGTGTGGGCCTGCCAGGGAGGTTGCAGTGCCCAGCCAGCTGGCCGTTTTGGTTTATCGAGCCCATCTTGCATTCGTGGCAGTTACAATGTGCCTAATCTACGAGCACTACAGAATTTATCATCTCGGGCCGGAGAGATGGCTCAGTAGAGTAAGTGCTTGCCTGGCAAGCGCAAGGGCCTGAGTTCAATCTCCAGTTCCGCCAAAAAGAAACAAACCAAAAACCAAAAAACAAACCTGGAACTTACCATCTAGTTGGGGACAGATTCAAGTACTGAGCTCTGTGGGTGTGGTGGCGCATGCCTGTCACCCCGGCACTCGGGAAGGTGAGGCAGGAGGATCACCACAAATTGGAGGTCAGTCTGGGCTACACAGTGAGACTGTGCCTCAAAAAAAAAAAAACAAGTTCTGTGTGGTCCCTACAGCCGGGAGACACCTGCAGGATGCTTCAGGAGCCCCAGCCAAGGGCTTTGTGGCCTGAGAGCTGCTTTCAGGTAGACAGGGATCATTTCAGTCATTTCGAGATGATCCTTCCTGAGCCAGCAAGGACTGTAGCTATCACAGGCAAAGACATGCAAAGTACTCGTTGGTTAATTTGTTATTGGAAGAAATGAACGTAAAACACTAAGGTAAAAATCAAAAACTTAGAAGGGCTGGAGATTCGGGTTAGTAAGGAGTGTAGCCGAATTGCCTTAAGCGCTGCCTTATGGAAATGGCACAAGGAACAGGGCTGGGGAGAGAGCTCAGCGCAGAAGTGCCCGCTTGGCAAGCGGAAGGTCACGAAAAAAGCAATACAAGAAACAGTGAGTGTCTCACCGTGTTTTATGACTGAGCACCTTCTCTTACATTAATGCCATGTAATTATTTTTTAACTGTAGTATTTATATTTCATCAGCTATTGTTTTCCTTTCAGAGTGATCTGAGAGAAGTAGCTGTAATTTGAAGGAGATAATTTTCTGATTTCCAAGTTACTAATTGTAAAGCATTTTAAGATACTAGTCACGCATTAGTAATTTGTTCTGTGGAAACGCTAATAGAACACACTGTAGGTAGGTGAAGCACCTGCAGACATCGTTTCCTCTTCTGTAATTTTGCTCTCCGGGCAGGAGAGGCTATTTCTTCTGAGCCTATGTTATTCTGTGGCGTGAGCATGCCTGCATGCTTTTTGTGGGGACTCGCCAGACTCGGCTTAGCTGCTTTGCTGTGTTTTGTGGTTACTCTGAATTTATAGAAACTGATTTTAATGCACTTCAAAAGTATCTAACTAGTATCCTTTTAAATAAGCTGGTGAATTCCTAGATGTGGCAAGCACGAGGCCCTGAGTTCAGTTCCTGGTACAAAAAAAAAAAAAAGCTTGCTGGAATTTCGGGTGTGGTGGTGCATGTGCATGCCTGTAATCCCAGTTACTCAGCAGGCTGAGGTAGGAGGATTCAAGAGTCACCTAGACCATTTAGCTAGACCTTGTCTCAATAAAATAATAGCTGGAGATGTAGTTTAGTGATAGGATGCCTAGCATGCATCAGGCCCTGGCTTCAGTCTCTCGTACTGCGAGCAAACACACAAATTATGTGTACACACACATACAGACACAGATGCGCTAATCGGTGCAACTGAAACTCGAACCTAGTCCTACCTCCCTGCGTGAATGTAGCTGTGCTCCTTTGCTGGAAGCACACGCGTGTGCTGCTAAGGTTGCTAGTGCCCCTCTATGTTGGAGGTGTCATTGTAAACCGGTTGGTGTATTACAAGAAAACAGTTGGAAATGACAGTTCCAAATAGAGCAATATTTCCTATTGTAGAGCACAAAGGAGAAAATGCAATTTCAGTATGTGTTCAGGTATCTATTCTCTTGAGTCAGTTTATTGAACTTTAAAGTGTCAGCATCTTGCTCATGAGCAATATTATGGAACTTTGAAGACCATGACTTGAGATTTCTCGATGAAGAATTATGGGACATAAAGTTCTAAAACTAAAAGAAACCGTTTTTAGATTTAAAAAAAAAATCTTTTATTTATTTTTTGGTACAGGGTCTTGCTACACAGTTTGGACTCATAGTGATCCTCTTGTCTCATCCTTCCCATAGCTGGGATTACAGGTGTGCACCACCATACACCACAGCACACCTAGGGGGCGGGGCCAACACAGCATGCAGTACCGGAATTGAACCCAGGTCCTTGCGCTTGTTGGGCAGGTGCTTAGACCACTGAGCTATCTCCCCAGCTCCTGTTTCTAGGTTTTTATTTAAATTGTTACTTAAGCCACTGTGGTGGTGCATGCCTATAATCCCAGCATTTCAGAGCTGAGGCAAGAGAATTGTTGCGAGTTTGAGGCCATTGTGGGCTACATAGTGAGTTTAAGGCTAGTCTAAGCTATGTAGCAAGACCTTTCTCTAAAAACAAAATAGGACAAAACAAGAAAACAAAACAAAGGTCCAGGCAGATGTGCAGTGGGGGGTTCGATCCCTGGTGTGCCGTGCCAGCCCTCCCCCTGAGGTGCTTGAGACTGGGTGTGGTGGCTTGCTACTGAATCCCAGCGCTTGGGAGGCTGAAAACAAGAATCACTGAGTCTGATCTACGTAGTGAGATCATGTAGACTCTGTGGACGCTGTACTAAATATTCAAAAAAACCAAAACAAATTGTTACTTAAAACTTGTAATGTGAAAGGGAAGTGTTTATAAAATAATAATTGTACTTCCATTTATTGAGTTTTTAACATATGCCAGTTACTGTGCTATTTAACTTTACCTGATAGCAACCCTGTGAAGTAGTTATTGTTAGTCCTAATTTGTAAGTTTGAAAACATGAAGCTCAGAAAGATTGACTGTTTTTTTTATTTTTTTTAATTTTTTTTAGATTGACTGTTAATCCTAACATGTCAACCTCATTGAGTTAGCATATGCCTAGCGGCTTAATGAAGCATGCTGTGGGTGTGTCGTGTGGGTCATGGAGTGTGACCTTGGGTACCCAGTGAGATCTCTACACATTCCTTTCGGGCACTGGTCCTCTGCCCTGCTTCCTTGCCACCCAGAACTAAGCAGCTGTGCTTCTCCACCCTTTAACTGTGAGGGTTTTGCCTTGGAGCCGGCAAACCATGGACTGGATTCCTTGGTACTGTGAGCCAAGTTGAACCTCTCCTTTACATTGTGGCTGTTGGGTATTGTGTCTCAGTGACAAAGAAGCTAATACAGAAAATTGGTACTGGGGATGGGGTCATTGCTAGGACTCTACCTGACCATGTGGTTCAGAAGCCTTTGGAAGTGGTTTGCAGGAAGGGTTTGGAAAGGTTTGGAGATGCTGGCTAGAGAAGCCCGAGAATACAGTAGATAGAGCGTGATGAATGGTTCTGGTCAGAACTCCGAAGACCAGAATGCTGGCAGGAACGTAGACAGTAAAGGCCAGTCTCAGGATCTGTTAGAAATAGGAGCTCGGGCTGGAGAGATGGCTCAGTGGTCTAAAGCACCTACTTGGAACAAGCTTGGCAAAGCACAGGGACCGCGGTTCAATCCCCCAGCACCACATGCCAGCCAGCCCTGCCCCCTGGTGGGCTGAGCTGGCCACACACACACACACAATAAATAAATAAATGTTTAAAAAAAATTATTAAAAAAAATAAAAGAAAAAAAGTAGGGGCCGGGGAGATGGCTCAGTGGAATAAGCGCTTCCCTGGTAAGCGCAAGGGCCTGAGTTCAATCCCCAGTTCTGCAAAAAAAAAAAAGAGAAAAAAAGTACACAAAGGCAGTAACAAAGCAACATAAAACAATAAAAATGGTACAGAATTTCATAACTTGAATCAAAAATTAACAATGGTTGTTATATTAGGCATTGTGATCATCAAGTGTGTTCCTCAGATTACCAGGTAGAGGCACTTACGACTGATCAAACAAACACTAACTCTTCCCTTCAATAAGCCTTAATTTTTCCCCTTGTCCTTTTTACTTTTTATTTTTCAGCTTATTTTAAAGAGCGTATAGACACAATAGCTAAGACACACATTTTCAAGCGGCTGTTACGCTGCGCGCTGCGGTCTTTAGTGTGGTCGCTCGGACTGCAGATACCAGCACATCAAATCGGTCAAGGGGACACTTTGAGCCTTAACTTCTACCTTCAAGAAACTGATAAAAATTAGTAGTACAATCACCTTAGCTATCTACTTACATGATTTTCCCCTTCCTTTTTCTTATTTTTTCTCCTTTCCCTCATTTCAATTGTTTATTCCTTAAGTTCATTTCCTTCCATTCTACTATATCTATTATATTTTTCAGATTTTATTTATTCTTTCCAGTTTTTATAATTGGTTTCTGACATATTAAAAATCCAAGGCAAAAACTAAGATGGCTTTTGATTTTGCTTTAATATCAAATAAACAGTAATTTAAAAATTTATTCCAAGCAGAGGTTGATCCAGCTGAAAAGTGCTTCCAAAACTCAGCCACACCAATGCAAATCCCATCTAACTTTATAGACAAAATGAAAAACGAAACCCGTGGCTGTGTGGGAGATTTCCTCCTGGGCATCTGGCAAAGGAGTGCTGCTTCCTCCTCCGGGACCACCTACTTTAACAGGTGTCTCAGCTGGTCCTGCAAATCTGATGACTGCTCGACGCTAGAAATCAGAAGAGACGGGGCTGGTGAGATGGCTCAGTGGTCTAAAGCACCTACTTAGGAAAAGCTAAGCCAAGCAAAGCACAGGGACTGCGGTTCAATCCTCCAGCACCACATGCCAGCCAGCCCCGCCCCCTGGTGGGCTGAGCTGGCCACACACACACACACACACACACACACACACTAAATAAATGTAATAAATAAAAATAAATATTTTTTAAAAAAAAAGAAATAGCTCGATTGCCATTTGGGCTAGAAATGTAAGTCTTGTGTATTACCATCTGATAGCAAATGTATCTTCATCTTGCATATGTCCTGAGAGTGAAGAAACTGAGATTAAGGGTTATAGACTTGCATGGTGTGGTGCACATGCCTGTAATCCCAGCACTCGGGAGGCTGAGGCAGGAGGACCACTGAGAGGCTGAGGCCTGGCTGGGCTACATACTAAGTTCAAGGCCTGAAGTAGTAGAGTGAGACCCTGTCTCCAGCAAAACAGAAAAAGGGTGGTGGACTTACTACCTATTTTGGCAGAGGAAATTTCAACAGAGTCCAAGCTGTGGCACGGGTACTAACTGACTGCTTTTAGAAAAACTAGGTGCAAAAGATAGCAGATAAACTTGAAAAGCTTTAATTTTGACCCAGAAGGAGCCCTGTGTAAAGTTGGGGCCAAAAGAGATATGGCTACTAAACAGACTAATGCCATTAAAAAGAAGCCAAGTACTTTCGACAGGGATAAGAAGAAAGATGCTTTGAAGGGATCTCATGAATCATCAAGATAGCACCCAACTGTGGGTGGCAGGCTCAAGCGGGTAGAAGTGTCAGCTTTCCATTTGAGAAGAGGGTTCTTGGAACCCCTGCTCAGTTCCGTAGGCTTCATTTCACTGTGTTCAGCCATCCAAGAACTCAGAAGCTGCTGCAGCCGGGACCCGGGGGCGTGGGGGTGCTGCTCCTGCTGACCACAGACTTTGGCATCGTCTGTGTGGTGCTGGTTTTACTGGAGCGCAGAATGGAAGAGTTGTGGATCAGTCTCATGAGGTTTCCACCCAGATTTCAAAGGAAGATCTGAACGAGTGGAAAAGGAGCCTCTGGAAAGGCAGTGCATGAGGCCTGGGAGGGAAGCCAGCGCTGTGGTCGTGACCCAGAAAGTCAGCAACACCAGGAGCACGGAGTGGCTGCTGAGGGAAGGTGCAGGCCACGAGCAGAGCTGGCCCACGAAGGACATCCTGGGTTGCACCAAGCAAGGCCTTCGGGGCGGGGCAGCTGTGCCATTTGGAAGTCACGTTTTACTGCTATGTCCCTGATCCTGATTATAGATACACAGGATTTAATGTTACCCTTGCTGGTTTTGGTCTCACTTTGGACTGATTATATTTATCCTTCTTTTGGTATGAGAATGTTTACCTGGTACCATATATTTTGGGATTATGGAAATTATTTTTGACCTTTGTAGAGTTTCACAGCTAGGAGTTTGCCTTGAATCTCAGAAAAGACTTGGACTTCAACTTTTGAAAAACAGCATGGTTGAGACTTTGGGAGAAGGGATTTTGGGTTGTGGTTGTACATGGGATAGGTGCATTATATTAGGGAAAATTATGAACTTGTCTTAAGTTAGGGATTAAGTATGGTTTAAGACCATGTGTTTGGGTGTTCACAGGAGGTGCATTATGACTGTTAGTTTTGGTACATTAATTGGGTTAATAAACACCTAGCCAATTAGTAAGGTATGTCCTGGGTGAGTCTGTATGGGATGTGGAGCCGTGACCCTGAGCCCTCACCTGTTCCTTTTGGCACTGTCCTCTGCTCTGCCCACCACACATATCCGCTTCCTCTGTGACATTCCTGCCTCTGAACTGACAGACTGAAGGAACCTCTTGTATAGGTTATGAATGTCAGCTATCATGTAGCCACAAGGGAGCTAAGGGAAAGGCCAAGTAGCTTACACAGGGTTAGTTGGAAAGTAAGTGGCAGAAGGGAAATTAAGTCTCAAAAATCCTTAATCTCTGTGCTACCCTGTAGGTAAAATTAAAATTAAAGTCATATATAGTACATTTTGGGTACCTTTATAAGTCAGTTAATAGATAAGACAGTGAGGTCCTGATGTCGATGAACCTTTCAGGTCTCCTGTTCCATTTCTGCAGAGGTGTTTGGGGAGCCCGCCGTGTGTAGCGCATGGTGCTGCTATACTGATGTGGACCATGCAGAGAGGTCTCCCCCACCCCCAGCCCCATTGTTTTTCAGATAGGGTCTCACTGTGTGGCCTGGGCTGGCCTTGACCTTGTGGCGATCTTCCTGCCCCAGCCTCCTGAATGCTGGGATCACAGCTCTGTGCCACCACACTGGAGAGATTAGGAAGTCTTGCACCCTTTTGGTCCAAGCTGTGTTTTAGTTAGCAGAAAGAAGTCGTAGTTATTTGTTAGCTGGAACATAGAAAGAAAGAACGTTGTTAAGAACTCCTTGGTGCATGGGTGGGGACTTCAGGTAGAAGTCATCTTTTTTAATAGGCTCCTGAAAGATAGGTAAGATTTCTGCTGGTAGAGAGAGGCACAGGAGAGGCTTTACCATTTGGGAGGCCTGAACAAAGTCAAAGAGCGCGTGGTGAGCGGTGGGCTGGGGGGAATCTGTCCGGAAGGGAAGGTTTTGAGTGCTCGGAATTGGGCCTTTATGGACGAGGTGGTTCAGGCTCGGTTGTCTCCAGTCACTGTTTGTGTGCTGGGAAATCCGCGAGCCGTCGATCTGAGCGTTCTGTGGTGTCTGACCTCACCAAGGACAGCCTTGGTGGCTAGGACCCCTTTGCATCTGCCGTCTCGACTTTGTACTGGGAATAAAGCACAAACAGAAGAAATCGTCTTTTTGAAACAAAGATTTCGCAGTTGGACCCCTTTGAGGTGCCGCACGGAAGTCAGTCTGGCATGCTGAACTTTGTTGAGACTGGAGCAGTGCGTATGTGGCGTTAGAGTGCGAATGTCCCTTACCCAAAATGCTTGGGACCAGAAATATTTCTGATTTTGTCTTTTTTTTTCAGATTTTGAAATATGTGCATTGACTTTACTGATTCAACATCCCTAACCCTGAAGCCTTTTGAGCAATATGTCAGCTCTGAAGTTGCTCTGGGAAAGAAAACTGGAAGTCCATCCCAACAAAGATATTTCATTTAAACTTGGTGGATACTTTGAATAGTGAGCACTTTCTTGCTCTTGTAGACGTAACGTGCACACCATTGTGACTGGCATACACTTCGCAGGTTGTGGCTGAAGGTTATGGAAAGGATAGTAATTAAAGTATTGTGAAACTTTTTGTTGTTGTTACATTAATGTTATTGCAATAAAACAAGCAACCAGTATTTACCTATTGAATTAATGCCATTTATTTTTCATTTTGTGTTTTCACCATGAAGAGATTAACTTTTTACTTATCATTTATTTATTTGTAGCAATTGATACTTCATAGTATTGTAAGTTTTTGTTTCCCATTTAATGCTGTGTCTTAAAATCAATATAGCTTAATTAACATTTATTTTTTGGTGTCGGGGTTGAACATGGACGCCTTGCAGTGAGCTGCATCCCCAGCACTCTGGAGATACGATCTTGCGAAGTCACTCCGTTGCCCAGGCTGGGCTCCAGCTCGTGGTTCCCCTGCCGCAGTGCCCTAGTTCTAGTGCTGAGATTATAGGCGTGGACCACCACGGCCGGCATTAAAGTCAGTGCTATTTTAAGTAGCTACAGAGGAATAATCTCTTCAGAGGGATCAGACCAATCTTACTCCTGGTGTCCTTTCTCCAGCAAATAATGTAGCCTAAAATAGACACCATGGTGTAACGGATGACTGAGTAATCTGATGCTTCTGTTTTAACAGGGACTTAAACCTTCACAAGGAGCCAAATGCTCACTCTCTTATAGGAAGAAGCTGGGAATATGCAAAAAGGTGTTTTTGTTTTGTTTTTCTGTCTTTTTGAGACAAGATTTCACTATGCAGTTCAGGTTGGCCTTGAACTGACTTTGTAGCCCAGGCTGGCCTTGTGATCCTCCTGCTTCAGCCTCCCGAATGCTGGGATTACAGGTATGTGCCACCACACCAGGGCAAGAAGATTTATTTATGTGCAAAGACTTAATAAAATTATTTTTGGCAATGCTGAGAGTATTTCTATAGTAACTCCAAGCATATCTGTGAAAAATACATTTTCTTTTCGAGATTCACAATATAGCTAGAAAACTAGTTATAATTCAAATCACAAGCAAGCACATGATAAATTCCTAGGGTGCATATTAGGCATCAAGCCTGTTTCTGAATGTAAGGAAGAGGTGACCACAGATGTGAGCATGGTGATTAGGTTCGGTGGTAGGAACGGGTAGTGGCTTTGCCCATTTTCTGCTGCCATGCCAGGATACCTCAGGCTGGGAAAATCACAAGCAATAAAAAAAAGTATTTGGTTTATGGTTATGGAGCCAAGAAAGAGATGCTACCCAGAGGCTGCATCTTTTCGGGTCTTTATTCAGCTGTACAGTCTGGGAGGGGAGTAGGCAAGCAGGCCCCTGCCACGATGTGACGATCAGGCCAGGCAGTGTCCTTTTCTCAGGAACCCTCCTGTGATGGGTATTTACACCTGCAGTGATGACATCAGCCCATTTGGGAGACCAGAGCCCTCGTGAGCTGGCCAGCTTGGAAGACCCGCCTCCTAATAGTATTGCAGTGGCAGTTGAGTTCCAGCATGATCTGGGGGAAGTGGTTGGTGCTTTCATAAGTATTTGCTGTACGATAAATCATGAAACTTTACAAACGGGTTCCATGCGCCTGTCACAGAGCTCTATTTTATTCTCTACTGTTACAGCAAAGTTCTTCGTCTTAAGCAGACTTAGTTTCACTTTTTTAAACTTGTGTGTTTGGTACAGAGCCGCGCTACACAGCTTGGACTTGTGGTGATCCCCGTTTTCAGCCTCCCCTAGGTGTGTGCCACCACACCCGACTTCGGCAGCCAGCTCAGCATGCTCGGGGGCAGGGCTGGCGTGGCATGTGGTGCCGGGGATCGCCCTGTCCTCGCATTCGCCTAAGCAGGCACTTAGTCTGCTGAACTGTCTTGCTGGCCCGAGTTTCACTATTTCCCTGGACCGTTATGCTTAGTTCACCTTTTGCTGAAGAATACACTGTGTGAGTGTGTGTGTGTGTGTGTGTGTGTGTGCGCGTGCGCGCGCGCATGTGTGTGCGCCCTGAGCTGGCCACAGACATCTGGTGTGGTGGTGTACACCTGTAATCCCAGTGCTGTGGAGGCTGAAAACAGGAGGATCACTACGAATCCGAGCTGTGTAGTGAGACCCTGATTCAAATACATTAAAAAACCCCTTGTGACATTGGTCTAGTACGGTACCTGGGCATGGGGAGAATCCCACTGCAGGCGCAGTCTCGTAGCATTCCCAGTGTGAGGCACAGTCCCCGTAGTGGCTGTAGTGGCTGGGAGCTGCCGAGCCTGGAGATCAGTCGGCTGTGTGAGCAGGCGAGGCCTCTGCGCCTGACGCAGTGCAGGACCTCAGTCCTGAGGAAAGCTCCCGCTGTCAGTGTCAGCTGTTAGTCACTAGGCAACCTCGTGTCACGCGAAGCTAACTTTGCAGAAGTATAGATAAATGCCTTCCTGTTGTTCCAGGGGTCGTGTGCCAGTCAGGTACTAGCCTCTGCCTGGCCAGTTCTTGTCTTCTTTTTCCTCATTCTTGTGCCATTTCTCCCCGGGGTACACCGGGGCACTGATGGAGTCCTGCGTGTGAGCGACTGCTAGTCTCACAGATGTTTACCCAGGTGAGAACGGATGTGGGGTGGGCCTCAAGCTCGCCTTCCTGCGCTCCACATAAAGTTGTCTTAGCAGATACTAGTGGAGCTAACATTTAGTAAATTAACACAAGAGTGAAATTTTGGCAGCATTGCTTTTGGGTCAGACAGAATGCAGAAGGTGTCTTGGCATTTATTGAACATTTAAATATTCTATATTCCAAATAGAGAATTGTTGTGTGTCTATTATAATGGTGCTTGAAAGCATCATTACCCGGGCATGGTGGTGCATGCCTGTCATCCTAGCACTCAGGACGACGAGACAGGAGGGACACAGTGAGCTTGAGGCCAGTGTGGGCTGCGGAGTGAGACCCTGTCTCAAAAAAGAAGGCTTCTGTAGTAACTTGGGAGAGTTTCACAGTGTGATATACATTGTATGTGAGTGTGTGTGTACAGGAACACTCACATTGGGCTTGTATATGCATATATAGATACAATTTTAACAGTCTGGCTGGTCTTGAGTTCACGACAGTCCCCTCCTACCCCTGCCTTGGGAGTGCTGTGCCACCGTGCCCGGCAGATTTTGTAATAATGTATTTTTATAGAATAACTTAAAAATCATTAAGAAACAAAATATTTTCAAATTTTTCCTAAATTTCCTCAGTAACTTTGATCCTATGATCAGAAAGAAGTGAATAAATATTAAGTAATGTAAGCTAATGATTTTGAACAAATGGGCCTAAATAGTTCACTCCAGTAGGCCAGAGTTTTGCTGTATGAATCATAATGCATTATACTTATGGAAAAATGATCTTGACAGTATCCCGTACTTCCTGGGTCTCGGAGCCGTTCGTAAGGAATGTCTCTCATAGGTAAATTTTTGCACCGAGACAGACAGTGCGGACTCCGGAGGACCCGCACCTGCCCCTTACCTGGCCTGTCAGTCCAGGTGCCCTCTGAGGGGAAGGAGCGCCTCAGGTCTGGGGAGCTGCCTCTGTCTTGCAGGGCAAGTGATGTAACGAGGTAAAAGGGGAAAGCGCTGAAGGGTGAGCGGCTCCCGAAGGAGAAACTTCTAAGCACGGATAAAAGAGAAAGCTCGTGTTCTGGACGTCCCCCGCAGCCCGCCCGCCCTGGCCTGGCCTGGCCTGGCCTCACCGCGGTGCCCCAACCTCAGATCCTGGCCTCGGGCTCTCTCCCAGCTCAGGCCCAGATAGCCATCTAGTGGAAAGGAGTGCTCGGAGAGACTTTCCTCCAGACACCCAATATCGTGTTTGTTCAGTTGGCTTGTCCAAACAATTTTTCTGTGTTTTCACCAGGGTAATATCAACTTAGCATGAAGATTAAAGCTGTTCTCCATCTGCCCTATCTGCCGTTCTTAATTAGAACCTGATGACAGAAATCAAGTTTGATTCAGCTCGTTGTTGCTGGAGAGTCTCATTATTATTGTAGACATTTTTTCTTTTTTAAATGAACCACGTTGATTCTGAGAACCTGTGTGGCAGAAATGTGGGGAAAGAGGAGAGGTGATGTCTGTCATTTAAACATTTACCCAGCAAATCTGTGCAACTGCTGTGGGGCATTTAAAGGTGCTTGCAGCCTGGTAGAGGAGCTAATGTGTGCCCCGAACAGTCTAAACACAAGTGCTGTGCGGGAAGTGCTCGAGGGGACGGGCGCGCTGGGTGGAATTTGGAGGAACAGTTATTTCTGGTCTTGGCATTGTATATTTGAATTCTCATTTAGGATGTAGACAAGCGGGCCTGCTTATGTGCTTTTTTTGCTCTAAGTGTATCTTTTACCTGTATGCTTTTATTTTTGGAACTCAGGACCTTGCACTTGCCAGGCAGGCGCTTATGCTGCTGGGCTGTGTAGCCAGCCTTTTCATTTTGCTTTAAGAGATGAAGGAAAGAGGCTGGTGTTTTTATGTAATTCCTTTAGGTGAGTAGTGGACTTCAGAGTCATTTAATTTTGCTTTGTTCTGTCCCCTCCCTCCCTGTCCCTCCACAGTCTTGGAGTGTAGCTCAGGCTGGTCTTGAGCTCACCATGAGCCAGCCTGTTCTCAAACTCACTGTGATCCTCTTGCCTCTGCCACCTGAGTGCTGGGTTCATAGGCATGTGCCACCATGCCCAGCTTTTTCTTCTTGTCTTTTTTGGGAGAGGGTCATCCTGCCTCCTGAGTGCTGGGGTTGGGTGTGAACCATGCCCCCCAGCTTATGTATCTGTGTGGATTTATTGAGCCTCACCTCAGGCAACTTGCAGTCTACCAATTTGGATGAAATTGTATGACTAAAATAAGGTAACAATAAAGTTACTTTTAGACATAGTTAATTGGGCCATTTAGATATGACTGTTGGAGGAGCTAACAGTAGGAGTGGATCCATTGTCCTGCAGTTGGCCACGTGGCAGAATTAGTTTCCTGGACAAACAACCTATAAGGTGGCATGGGAGGGTCGGCTTAGGACAAAGTTGGGCTCTGCTGCTTGCTGGTTTTGGGCTTTGGTTTAGTTTACTTTGCCTTTCTGTGCTGCAGTCTACCATCTTTAAGATAAAGTTCCGGGTAAGACTCAGTGAGATCATTTGTGTCCCAGGGGTTCAGCTGCACGTGTTGAACGCTAGGCACAAGGTGATGCTGAGGGGTGCAGCCTGTGGGGTGTAGGCCTCAAGGCTCCTCCCTGTGAGTAGGGCTGAGACCTTCACAAAAGGTCAGGGTTTGATTATTCAGAGGAACATGCTTCTGTCTGGGTCACTGGAACGTCAGAGGCAAGTTTCTGTTATAAATTCTCCAGTATCTGGCATTCTCTTCCAGCAGCATAGACTAAGGCCTGTGTTGTCACCCGGCACATAGCTTAATAGTGATGTGCCCCCCCATCTGAGTGATCTGGAGGAGCAGCTCCTAACAATGGGAAGTTAGAAATGCTCTCAGTACTTAATACTTACTAGTGATG
>NW_004524618.1:2643152-2652119 GCF_000260255.1 Octodon degus
GTGATCTGGAGGAGCAGCTCCTAACAATGGGAAGTTAGAAATGCTCTCAGTGCTCTTTTTTTGTTTCTGGTGCCAAGGATTGAACTCAGGACCTTGTGCTTGCCAGGTAGGCACTTGAGCCGCTGAGCTATTGCCTCAGTCCTTTTTCTTTTTCTTTTCCTTTTCAGGGGAATCTTTTACTGTCAAAGTGGGATGGCTTATCTTTAATAAAATATTTGTCTAGTCAGCCATGGTGGTGTGTGCCTGTAATCCCAGCACTTGGGAGGCGGAGGCAGGAGGATGGCAAGTTCAAGGGTAGCCTGGGCTACGGAGGGAGTGGAAGGCCGGCCTGAGCTGCATAGTGGAAACCCAGTCTCAAAAAGGTAGAAAAGAAAAACGTGTTTCTTAGGGATGTCTTAATTATTTGGAAATCTGAATTCAGAAGACAGGAAGCAAATTAGTTTTTAGTTGTGTGTTTCCTTTCAGGAATGTAATTGGCTCAAACTACTTTAACAGGCAGTAGTTGCCATTTCCCTCAAAACTGAACTTGCTAAGGTCTCAGTAACTACTGTACCTCATTAAAGATTCGCAGCAGTGCATTCTTTTTTGTTTTTGAGACATGCACTTTAGGCTGGTCTTGAATTCTCTGTGTAGCCCATGCTGGCCTTGAACTTGCAGTGATCCTCCTGCCTCAGCCTCCCAAATGCTGGGATTACAGGCATGCACCACCACACCTGGCTCAGTGCTCTGCTTTTATAATCCAGACATTCTGGGAGCCTCAGGTAGGAAGGTTGCCCGTTCAAGCCAAGCCTGCATAATTTAGCAAGCTAGTAAGACCATGTCTCAAAATAAAAAATTAGAAAAGGGCTAGGGATATGGTCCAGTGCGAGGCCGTGGCTGGCCAACCCCCGTCTGGGATGCGGCTGGTCAAACCCCCAGTGCCACATGTCAAGCGGTGTAGCTGCTTCACATGGAGCGGGCCCAGGTGGCGGCTTAGTGCAGTGTCTGGCCCAGTGTCCAGGTCCTTTGCACTTGAAAGAGGAACCCTTCCCGTGACTGTCCCTGGCTTCTTCCTTAGACCACTTGAGTTGGCTTAAAGCATTACCAATTGCAACAGCTACCATCTTACCCTTTCTCTTGTGTCTCTCCTCCGGGTCCTGATCGTTGAACACAGAAAGGCCGTGTCCAGCCGTTGGGCCGTTGGTGTGTGTGGGCCCATCTGAAGATTGTGTAGCTTGTGCTGGCTTTCTGGGGCTGACTTACAGATGAAATGCTGCCTCTCCCCCCTGGAGGGACAGATCTCAGTATACTTGCGGAAGGCTTTGGATAATCAGTTATTAAAGAGAGCTGGGTTTTCTTCTGTGTCCTGTTAAGACTCCACTCACTTCATCCTAAGTAGTGCACCTTTTCGTCCTCACAGTGAGGCCAGCTAGAGTGTGAGGCATCACTTGTAGCTTGTGCTGTTAGAGTTCCAGTTTGGTTCCATTGAGGGAAGAACAGCTTTTCCAGCGTGGTTTCCTTTCCTTCTTAAAGCATATTATTCATCTGCGTAATTCCTTACCTCTTGTAGGACTCTCTGTCTTTCTCTGAGGAACAGCAAATAGCCAAGATGTATTGGCCATCTTGCCATGATAAATCAAATGCAATGGCCAATTTGCACCCATCTACAAGCCTACTGGGGTCTTCTGAGAGTTGGCCTAATTGTTCCTTGTACTGTTGGATGCTCCTGGAAAAGAAATCTGTATTTGGGTATTTACTTCTACCCGTGATACCTCTTCTAGGGCTGGGACAAGCTGTCAGCCAGTGAGAGGCACCACTTCGGGCTCGACCTGCAGGCCTTGAAGTCGGATGAATGCCCAGTGCACTTTAGGCCTACCTAGGAGGCTGCCGAGGGGCTGAGGAGACTGAGGAAATCGGCCTGAGGATTATGAGGGGAGATCGAGGAGACTTCTAGTGTGGTTGTCCTTCCTAAGTAGATCAGCAGGAACAAGCTCCCCCAAGAGATGAATGGGGGGCTTAGCACAGGGCCCTTCAGGATGACTGATCTTCCCGGGCTTGCACCAAGAGCCCTAGTTCTTGAGCATTATTTTAGGTAGGAGTCACAAAAGCCTAAGGCATTTCATTGTTCCCAGAAGAAAGGCTGTAACTGGAGACTAGTTTCACAGTGTGCAGTACCATCCATTTATCCACCTTTTGGCACCACTCAGTTCATATTGAACACAGACATATTGCAATGGTTGATAAGCTGTTCTTGTTTAGAATTGTCAGGATCAGCCAGATGTGGTGGCACATGCCTAGAATCCCAGCACTTGGGAGACTGAGGCAGGAGGATCATTGTGAGTTTGAGACCAGCCTGCACTACAAAATGAGCTCAAGGCTAGCTTGAACTGCATAGCGAGACTTTGTCTCAAAAAGATCAAAATAAGTAAATAAATAAATGAAAAATAAAATAGGATCAAACCTGTCCTGTTCATCGAGGATATGACCTAGTGGCGAAGTTGGTGGACTCTGTGGTGACCTGTGTGGTTGTCGTGGGAGCTACAGGAAGGAGATGGCTGGGCCTGCACTACTGAAGGTGGGCTTCCATGCTGGGGCGGAGACCCAAGTCTGCAAGGTGCCCGGTGAGCCGTTACATAACCTGGATAGATGCTTTCCCTGAACTGTACGGTGATGGGCCCATCGTTTATCAAAGAAGAACAGCTTTGTGTTCATATTGAGGACGCATTTAACTCCCTCAGGATGAGGGGTCTGGGCCATCTGTTGGTCCAAGGCCCCAGGAGCGGTGGTAGAACTTGCCCAAGCAAAGTTCTTTCAACTGTCTTCTCTAGCCCTTGATGGCCCACCTTGTGTTTATGCTAAGCCCCTTGATGGCCTAGCTGGTAATTCAAGTCTCTTGATGGCTCTGCTTAACCAGTGTGAAACCATGTGGGGAAACGTTGCTTGCCCCTACCCTGATGGAGAACGTGCTGAGAACGGGATGGCTGTTTTTGTGTGCTCACAGTTACTGCAGATAGGTTTTTCAGTGTGTAATGCTATTCCGTTCTGACGTCAGGAGTAGGCCTTAGTTCTGTGTTTAAACGGAAGCACAAGAGCCGGTGGCAAGGGCCTCAGGCGTGCTCTTGGAGTGGCAGTGGCACTCGGTTTTGGCCCGAAGCTTTGGGTGTTTAAAAAGGGACACATATATTTCTCTCGCTTTTGCGGCCTGCTTCTGTCCTGTCAGGTGCACCCGCATTTGCCCAGGGCAGCCCTGGACTCCAGTTGTAGCTTTGCCTCCCGAAGGTTCCCTGAGTTTTTCAGGTGATGTTGACACAGCTTTTCTTTTTGTGTGGGAAGAGAAAGTTTTCTCTGTTGTTCTCACAGGGCATATGTGCTCCAAAGTCAGAGGCTTACTTGTAAGCCCAGTTAATAAAAAAAAAAAGGAGCGGCACATCCGGAGGGCCCGCGGATCTGTTTTTGCTTCCACAGTGTTTGGACGGAACAGACCCGGGGACTCCCTCTCTCATCTTCCCATCCACCTTCCTGGTACAAGTTTCGGGGCCATCTTCTCGCCTGTCTCCTCTTTCCAGGACTGGACAACACTGTTCTTTGTGGGTAGCTCCTTATTGCTGATCAGCCATGACCTCTCAGATTCGTCAGAATTATTCCACCGAGGTGGAGGCTGCTGTCATCCACTTGGTGGACCTGCACCTGCGGGCCTCCTACACCTACCTCTCTCTGGGCTACTACTTTGACCGAGATGATGTGGCTCTGGAGGACGTGGGCCACTTCTTCCGTGAGCTGGCCAGGGAGAAACGCGAGGGAGCCGAGCATCTCCTGAAGATGCAAAACCCGCGCGGCGGCCATGTACTCTTTCAAGACGTGCAGAAACCATCTGAAGATGAGCGGGGCAAAACCTTGGATGCCATGGAAGCTGCCCTGGCCCTGGAGAAGAACCTGAACAAGCTCTTCTGGACCTTCATGCCTTGGGCTCTGCCAAGACCGACCCCCGGATCTGTGATCTCCTGGAGAACCACTTCCTAGCTGAGGAGGTGAAGCGCATCAAGAAGACAGGTGACCACCTCACCACCCTCCGCAGGCTGGCAGCCCCCAGGCTGGGCTGGGCGAGCGCCTCTCTGAAAGGCTCACCCTTAAACACGGCTAGGAGGTCAGAGCCTGGCGGTCACCCGGCGTCAGGGCTTTGCCTAACCCTCTCCCTCCAGCCACTAGGCAGCTTTCTCACCTTTCTGGAGCCCCCTTCCAAATCTTGGACCAAAAGAAAATAAACCTTTTTGCAGAAAAAAGGAGATAGAGGGGAAAAAGGTGGCAGTGGCCAGTGTGCACCCACGTAAAAGTTACACATATTCATGCAACAAGACAAGATGGTGCCTGGCCATGTGGCTGCTGGCACATGGCAGGTTGGCACAGTGGTGCTCCTGACCACAGCACAAACTGAGGGAAAGCCATTTACAAACTAGTGAAGACCAGGCTAACTTAGCAAAATACACACCAAACAAACACACGGGCGTGAAGGCGTACCCGTGGAGTGAGTGCAAGTGACTAGGAAGAGAAAAGCCTGTATGTCCTTGTCCCTCCCTGTGGCCAGTCCGGGAAGACTCCCTGGCAGGGCAGAAGAGCCCCGAGTCCTGGCTGAGGAGAGGCGTGGGGGAAAGAAGGAGGAGAGCAGGGCTGGCAGCGAGAAACCAGAACCACACCCAACATGGGCCTTTCTCAGGTCTTGGTCTTGTGGCTGGTCACACCAAAATGTCGCCTGGCCGTTCCTTTGGAAATGCTAACTAAAAGCATTCCAGGTCCTCCTTGTGTCAAAGAATTGGATGGGGCAAGGCAGGAGTGCCGGAAGTTCACCTGCAAGGTGCGGGCGTAAGGGATGAGGGAGGAACCAGCTCTGCAGGGTGAACTGCACAACCAGGGCAGCGGACAGCGGCAGTGGTGTGCGCTGGAGAAGCCGCGGGGCTCCCGCGGGGCGTCCCGCGAGCAGGCTTGTGGGCAGTCGGTTTCTCTTGCGGCGTCTGCATCTCATGGGAGCCACCAGAGGTCTCACATACGGGGTCCTGGGAATTACTCGATGCTCCCCTGGGGTCTTGTAGCTAGCTGACAAGTGCTGCTTGTTTTCCCAGGCAGCTGCCGTGCCCAGCTCCTGTGTCAGCACCACGTCACATCACACAGGCCGCCCCCAGCAAACAGTGGGTGGCTTCTGAATCAGCATCAACTCTGATGTCAGGCAGCTTGGTTTCCATAGTCGAGTCAGCTGCTTTATTCTGACTAGAGTTTGGTGTTTACATGTTCTATATCTGTGAGTCATTTTTGGGAGGATTAAATTCCATTGAGGCAAGTGATGATTTCGGTAATGAATTGTTTTCCTACCTTCTTAGAGGAGTACTTTTCAGAAATCGTGTCACAAAACTGAAGCGCACCATTCGAGAGGTAAAGTCGCTAGGAGCTTTCTCAGCTGCAGAATCTGTTGTCGTTAGAAGTGGTAGGCGCTACCACCTCTGATGGTAAAGGCCTTTATGTCAGCTGAGGGGCTTTATCTAACTGGATTTGGCTTTCATAAGATTTTTATAGATGATATGCTTTCTCACATGGGTATTTTGAGCTTTGGCTGAGACATGGAGCCCTATTTTCTCATGTCTCCTTAAGCTCCACACTTTGGCTTGCAGGTTTCATATTCAGCTGTCAAAATTTGCTTGTGTACAGTGTGGACATGTGACTTGTGATTCCTGTACTTACCTGATTAAATTGGAAGTCTCTGGAAAGAATAGGCCGAAAGGTTTTCTTTAATTCTGGAAGGGATGTGGAGATGGTGTGTTTGGGGTGAGGCTGGGAGGTGAGGTTAGTATAAGTTTTGTGTCCAGGTTTTGCCACTGTTTCTGGTGACGTTGAAGAGGTCTTGTCTAGGTGGTGCCTACTCCTTGTAGATTTTGCAAGTCAGCATTATCGACATTCATCGAATGTTTCTATGTGAGGTGTAATGAAAAGTAAGAGGACTGCAGGTCTTTTTCTAAGAAGCTCATTGTGGAATTCAGAGGTTCGGGCAAAAGAGATGAGGGTAAATGTGCTGGGCGCGAAGCTCCATGCTGGTGCAGCTGAAGCCTCGGAGTGAGGTGGGATGGGCTGCTGTATAGGCCAGCTGTGTGTGGACAGGAGGGGCTTAGACGCTGTCCCCGAGGGGCTGAGCCAAGGCATAGAGTCGCAGAAGTGTCCCCCTCCTCTTCAGAGCAGCTTGATAGAGCTGTAATTTGCACATTGTAAAGCCCACCCATTTTAGGGTGCAATTAATTAATATCAGTGGATGCGCAGAGCTGTGCAGCCATTACCCCAGCCCCATTGGGGAGCTTCTGCTGTCTCCTAGGAGCTCTCTCCTTTTGATTTAGGGCCTTCTTTGCTCTCATGCCCAGCCCCAAGTATGCGCTGGCCTGCAGTGTCTGTAAATGTGCCCAGTCTAGAACTTCCGTGTAAGCAGCATAGAGGAGTCCTCATGTCCGGCTCCTTTCAGCGGTCGTAATGATGTTACGGCACAGCCGTGTAGCGCGTGTCTGTAGCTCGTTCCCTGTAGCGGGTGAACCACGTTCTGGTCATCCATTTGCTAGCTGGTGGGCATTTGTGTTGCTTCCAGGCTCTGAGGAGCAATGCCTCGCAGTACATCTGCAGGAATGGTTACATGGATATGCAGTTTCATTTCTCCTAGGAAGATCCTAGGAGTGAAATTGCTTAGGTGAAGTAGTAAGAATGTATTTGTCTTTTGTGGAAACTACTAAACCAGTCTGCGAAGCAGCTGCATCATTTCACAAACTGGAATCTTTTGAGTGGTCTGACTTTTCCTCTTCTTCGTCAACACTTGGTTTGCCAGCCTTACAATACATACCCAGTCAGTGGTAGGGTGATGGTGTCTACCGAGTATGACTTTATGTAGTAGTTCCCTAGTGACTAGGGATTCCCCCAGCCCTTAGAGCTGAGGGCTGAACCAGGGGCTCACACATACTAAGCAGGAGCTCTGTGAACGAGCCACCACGCCAGCCCCTAGGAATGAATCCCCTTTAATATTGTAAATTTTATAAGGCGTTTCAGTTTATAATAGTGACAGTTGATACATGGTTTGCTAACTTTATTTTTAAAGTTCTTGAAATAGTTTTTGTATGTAAAGAATCCAGATGGTATTTTAGTATCAGCAACTTTTTTTTTTTATGTATTTGGTACAGGGTCTCACTACGCAGCTTGGATTTGTAGTGATCCTTCTGTTTTCTGCCTCCCTAGTGCCAGGATTATAGGTATGCACCACTGCACCTGGACTTGGTGGCTGGCTCAGTGTGCCCAGAGGCGGGCCCAGTGTGGCATGTGGTGCCAGGAATCTAACGCTGGGCTCAAGCCGATGAGCTATCTCACTGGCCCTTATCAGCAACTGTTTGCTGGCTTGTGCTTACACCTCCTTTTCCCTCTCCCTCTCCCACTCCCTTTCCCTCTCTGTCTCTCTCGGCAGAACCGGGCATTGAACTCAGGCCCTTGCGCTTGCCAGGCAAGCGCTTATTCTACTGAGCCATCTCCCTGGCCCGTACTTTTTCTCTTTGAGATTTGTATCATTATGTCCTGGTAATGATAGTTATGTAGTTCAGGTGTCTCCAATCAGCCCCTTGCTTTTGTGTGCCATAGTGAGACCAGTAGACACCGAAGCTCCTAGCCCGACTCATCCTCTTCTGTGGACTGAGGGGGTGCCGTGTAGACAGTGGCTGTCTGCCCCTCCCCCTGGCTCCCCTTCCATTCCCCTTGCATCCCACTGAACTGCAGTTTGCTTCAGTGTCCTCTGGCTTACTAGTGGTGTCTTCTCTGGCATTGACACGACTGTTAGATGTTTTAGAAGAGACAGGGCTCCCTAGAGTGGCTAAGATCAGGCAGGTAGGGCGCTGGGTCCATACCCAGCATGCGTAGTGACCTTCCAGAATATTGCCTGGCTTCAGCTCTCACCTGTACTGAAAGAGGCCCATGAGTGGCTACATAAGTAGCACTTTACAGGCATTTGGGGGTCCCCCTCCTGTGTGCCCCCATTCTGTGCAGTGGTCCAGGCCCTGTTGAAGACTTGCTTTGGGGTTCCTGTGAACCTGCTTGTAAAGCTGGTAGTGATTTGTTTCTTGTGGTATGGACTCCAGAAGTCCTCTAACTCTGCAGACTTTTATCCTGAGCAGTATGGATGGAGTGAATAAACAGCTGTTAACATGGAAGAGCTCCAAGACTGGCAGCCAGTGCTGACCAGCAGCAGAGATCTTGCTTCTGGCAGAGCTGACCTGCAGTGCCCAGCACAAGCTGGCTTTGGACAGTGACAGCTGGCAGTGGCAGTGACCAGTTGCTTGCTGTGTGAGCTGTTGGCTTCCAGCATTACCTGAAATCATCTGGGGACATCGAATCTGCTAGTAGAGCCGCACTGTGCCGATTCGCGATTTCCATCTGTGTGGAGCCAAAGAACCCTAAGCTGGTCGGCGGCACCGGGACAAAGACCTTTTTTTTTTTTTAAATTGGGGCTGAGGGTGTAGCTTAGTGATAGGTCATTTCCTTGGCATGTGTGAGGCTCTGGGTTTAAAGCCCAGCATTGCCAAAAGGGGGGTGGTTTCTTCCCTTCAGGCCGAGGCATGGAAGCCGAGGTCTCCCGTATGCAAGGCGAAGTGCCCTACCATGGAGCTGCAGCTGCAGCCAGGCCTTGATGTTGGGAGGGCTAGAACTGGTCTCTGGGGCCTTTCGGGTGGGGCCCGGAGACAGGGAGGAGCTGGAACTTCTGGCAGGGCTGTCCTGTTCATGCTCTTTGGAGAATGATGCCGCGCAATACAGATATCTGCAGCGAGTTTATTTGGACTTTTCGTTTCTATGTAAAAATGAAAGTAATAGAGCTAGGCGAGGTGCCATGTGCTTTTAATCCCAGCGTGTGGGAGGCTGGCACAGGGGTCGGGGCAAACTTGAGGATAAGCGGGCACAGCGAATGCAAGGCCAGCCTCAACTATAGAGATT
>NW_004524618.1:2652439-2681645 GCF_000260255.1 Octodon degus
AGCGAATGCAAGGCCAGCCTCAACTATAGAGCGAGACCTGACTCAAAATACAAACAAAAACCCCCGCATAAGACACAATAGCAAGCAGCAGCAACAAAATAACAAACGGAAACAACAAAGCAAAAACAGTAGAGAAGAGTGTAAAGTAGTAGCTACGCACTCCATCAGTGGTACTGTTAGGAATTTGCTTTATTTACTTTTAGATCTTTTTCTGTGCAGATATGAACATACTCAGTGGTGTTTATGGTTGATTTTTCAGAAATCAAACTGAAACATGTGTGTTGTTCTAAAAGTAGGTTTTAAAACTTTGGTTCAGGGGCTGGGGAGGTAGCTTAGTGGACTGAGTGCCTGCGTGGCAGGCGCGAGCACGCAGGTGTGATCCCTGGTACTGCGTGCCGTGCCAGCCCTGGAAGCCCAAGCATGCTGTGCGGGCCACCAGAGCCGGGCGTGTACCGCACACCTGTGACCCCAGCATTGGTGAGCCTGGATAGGAGAATTGCTACGAGCCCGAGCTGTGTAGCGAGACCCTGTACCAGATAAAATAAATAAATTAAAATAAATTCGGTTCAGTATACAGTGGACGTGCACACATATAGTTGGCCTTTTTTTTCAGCTGCATAGCATTTCGTGGTATGACGGCTGTAATCAGCTGTTGCCCAAGTGTCACGTCTGTACACGGATGTCCATGTGTCTCAGTTGGCCTTCCAGCACTGGTAGACTCATTTTTAACATTTTGTCTATTCGATAAAGGAGAAATAGCTCATTGGTATAACTTGCACTTATTTAGTGAGACTAGATGCTTTTCTAATGTTTATTAGCAACTGGACTTTCGCAAATTGCCCGTTGCTTTGTTTATGTTTCTTTTGAATTATGTCTTCTAATGAATTGATAGGTCGTCATGTATTATAGACACGTTAATTAAGTAATTAATATAAAATTTTATTTATTTATTTATTTATTTAATTATTTTTGAAACACGGTCTCGCTTTGTAGTTCAGGCTTCCCCTGGACTCAGTTTGTAGCACATGTTGGCCTTGAACTCCTGGTGATCTTCCTGTCTCAGCCTCCTGAATGCATGGGTTACAGGTGTGTGCCACCTTGCTGGGCCAGAAGTTTTGACTTTTTATGTGGTGAAATCGTCATTTATAGCTCTTAGATTTGGAGCTAGCGTTTCTGTGCGCTTGACGGGTCCCTATCTTCTGATTGAGGGATCCCTAGTCCTTGGGTGCATCAGAATACGTGACAGAGTCCTTGCGTATCTATGTCATGGTTTCCAAGTAGAATAGCCTCACGCGGTGGGCCAGGGGTGTGTGGGCCCAAATTGTTTTTTGTTTTGCTTTGTTTTTATTTTGAAGGGAGAAGCGGCAGCTTCCTGATGCTGCTGATTAAAGCCCTCACTCAAAGCTGCCGTATACGAAGACGCTTGCCCCTTTCTGGCTAGAGTTGTAGCGCTTGCTAGCTTCTGCCTCCTCTGGGAGGACGCCGGACGGGTGGTGCCGGCTCCCTTCCCTTGTACTTGATGAGCGCTTCTGGCAGGTCTGGGAATTGGACATGGAGAGCACACGCGTGGCGTGGGGACTGCTGTGCCCTGCCACCTGGAGGCCATGGAGGTTTTGCTCTCGAGCCACTGTGCCGAAGCAAACCAAAGACTTGGCCATATTTCATTGGTAGTAAAATGGGTATACTTTGCAGTTAATACTTATAAAGTTGAAATATTGACGGCCATTACTTAATTTTTAGTATTATGGTGGAGACTCATCTTGGTCATCTTAGATTCAGTCAGTTATAGGTAGATTTTGATTTTCAGCCTGGCATAGTGGCCTGGCGGGATCTCACTAAATTGTTAAGTTGCCCAGGTTAATGTTGAATTTGTAATCCTCCTGCCTCAGCCTCTCAGAGCTCTGTCATTACAGGTATGTGCTGTTCCACCCAGCTTTATGTAATAACTTATTTTATTCAGTACCAGGGATCAAACTCAGGAGCCTGCACTTGCCAGGCAGGCGCCTATACTGCTGAACCATATCCCAGCCCTATAGGAACTTCTAATAGCAAACTGCTGCAGCAGTTTCAGGGTTCCCTGGCTCTCAGGTGCAAGTCAGGCACCCACCTTGGCACTATCTGGCACGGTGTCTATTACAGCATATATTCCACTCCTTTGTAATTGGTTGTTTTCCAGAACTTTGCCGTAAACTTTAGGAAGATAGGAATCGGGTTTTCATCTTTGGACTCTCAGGATTGGAAGTATATTCAGTTTAGTGTTTGTTGAATGAATGAACAGGAGCCTCTGGCCTTCCCATCCATTTGCCCCTGCCCCGTCTTGGCACTTGGCTGCTGATCTCGCCGTGCGGCTTGCCGGGGCTCTTCACAATTCACCTTCACATGCTGATACCTGGGAGAGTTGGGGTTCGAGTATGGAGGGGCTTCACAGATTATTCTCTCCTTGGTTTAAAAAAAAAAAAAAGGTAGCCACAAATGGTGGCTCAGGCCTATAATCCCAGTATTTGGAGGCTGAGGCAGGAGGACTACTGTGAGATCAAGGCCAGCCTAGGATACACAGTGAGTTTAATGAGGCTTCCCTGAACTACCTATTGAGACTTTGACTTAAAAAGCCCCCAAAGCAAGACCAAGCAAATGAAAAGGTAAAGAAATAAAAGACGCTAACTCTGTGAAGGTGATTCCTTGAAGGTCTGTTCCCATCTGACTGCAGAGGGGAAAAGACTCGATAGGTGAGCGTGACGAGCTCCTTGTCTGTCTCACAGATGCCTGCACTTCAGGTGGGAATAATTTGTTTCTCAAACTGTAGTCTCCTGATGCTTTGAGGACTTGATCCAAAGATCTTTTGAATTCTTTGGGATTTTTAAAAAAGTATTGTTTAAGTAATCAATCAGTTTTTGGTCGTCTTGAGACAGGGTCTCACTATGAAGTTCAGGCTGGCCTTGAGCTCACTTTGTAGCCCAGACTGAACTCATAGCAACCTTCCTGTCTCAGCCTCATGAGTGCTGGGATTGCAGATATGCGCCACCGTGCCTGGCCACAGTGTCTTTAAAAATTAGTGGAGGTACAACGAGGGTCATCTGGATCACACCGTCACCGAGCCTTGTGCCTTGATCTCTGAGTCAGAACCAGCTCACACGACCACAGTGCAGTTGCTGTGTGCTGACGACAAGGACTTGCAGTGACGCTGCAGGGTGAGCCCTGCACGCCCACGTGAGTGGCGTTTGTGGGACAGCTGTGTGCGCTGCCGCTGCGTGAGCGGTGCACACTTACCCGCGGAGATGGTGCATTTGAACAGAAGAGTGTTGTCGATCTCACCAAGTTGATATTCCCTGAATGCTGTTCAGTTCATACTTCATTTGTGAGCCTGTGTAAGTGGCTACTCTTTCGTTTCCTCAGTGTTGACACTGGAAAGCCTTGTTTTCTCTCCTTGCAAACCCTGTGCCTTGGGAAATGCTGGCCTTCTGTGCCAAGGAGCTAATCTCTTTGGTGACCTTTAGGCCTGAGTTATAGGCAGATCATTGCGGGGTCCTCTGCCCCCGAGGCCTGCCTGCCGTTCCAATCAGTGTGGGGCGGAGCTGGGGGCAGCATTTAAGGAGGTGCTGGAGTAATGATAAGCCAGCGAGGGGACGGGAAAGGGTCAGTGAACTCTGGAGCTGCGCCGTCCAAGTGGTGACCTGGATCCACCGGTGACTTGGAATTGAAATGAGTGTAAAATGCAAGCCTGAGATCTGTCCCACTGACGTATTTCAAGTGTTCAGCAGCCTTGTACACGGTGGCTGTTGTGCTGCCTGCGGATGGACCCTTTCCGTGGTGCCCTGAGGTTCTGCTGGACAGCGCATCTCTAGAGGGAGCGCCCGGGAGTGCGAGCCCGGGAGAGGCTGCGTGGACAGGTCCGCAGCCACTGGTCGCCAGGCCTTCAGCGCCCTCGCCCACTCCCTGCTGGTTTTCTTTTGTTTCTGACACAAGGTTTAGGATACAGTGCAAACTGGCCTTGAACTCACTGTAGTCCTCCTGCCTCGGCCTCCTGAGGGCTGGGATTCCAGGCCCATGCCACCGTGCCCGGCTCCCTGATGCTTTTATCTGAGTTGTTGTGTTTTTAAGTACATTTTTAACTTTACAAAGGTTTTAGATTTATAAAACGCTGTGCATCTCTAATACTACCACGGGGCTGCCCGTTGACATCTTTTGCTGGTCTGCCCCCGGCAGGTCGGTGTCGGACCCCGAGACACCCCTCCGTACTGAGTCAAGCCCGCGCTTTATTCAGGCACAGCTTTGCTTTCTATACTTTCTTTCCCCCCTCTATTCTAGAATCCTTCTAAGAGAGTGTGTTACCTGTGATGGATGTTGGGCTTTGGGCCAGGAGAGTTTCTCAGGCTTTCTTTGTTTTTGTTGATTTTTACAATTTTAAGGAGGAATAATTGGGTCTTTTGTGGAATCGCTTGTCTACACTTTTCTCTTGGGGAGAAGACCACCAAATAAAGTACCGTGTGCTAACCCACCTCTCAGGGGGCTCCCGCGTGAGGACTCCCCGCAGGGGTATTAGCCTGGCTGTCCTGCGGAGCGGTCGAGCTGGGGCCTTTGCGCTGCCCCCATGCTTTTGTGGGCAGCCCCTAGTTCATGTGCAACAGATCTCGTGACACTCCAGATTCACGCACGTCACACAGCCTGCTGCTCCCGGCACCCCTGGCCAGGCCCAGGTTATGTGTCTTAGCAGCAGCGAGGTTTTTTGTTTCTTTGTGGGGAGATGGTCCCGTCAGGCAGTAAACGAAACATGCTGTATGCTTTGTTTCCAGATTATGAAAGTTTAGACTTCAAGGGACAGTATCAGTTTAGTCTCGCCTTTTCACTTTATGTAGCGCTTAGAGTATAAATCTTATCAGGCTGCTGGTTGATAATAGCAACTGTTTGTTGAATGAGTGAATGAATGAATGAATGAGATAATGGATAAAAAACTGAAACCCAGAAAAGTTAAAAAATATCTTTGGCCACACAATTAGTGCAAGAGCTAGGGCTAAATGAGATAATTTAAGAAAAATGAGATAATTTTATCCCATTTCTTTAATTCTAATCCTTTCATACTAAATGAGATAATTTAAGAAAAATATCTGAAGATAAAAAGCCAGGTGTGACTGTGCACATCTCTGATCCTAGCACTCCGGAGGCTGAGGCAAGAGGATCACCGCCAGTTCGAGGCCAGCGTGGGTTACACAGTGGGTGCAAGGCTAGCCTGGGCTTCATGGCAAGACCCTGCCTCCAAACAGCAATGACAGCAGCAGCAAAGAAAACCAAAGATGACTTCAGAAGCTGTTGTATATTAACGGAATCAGAGGAAGTCACTCAAATTCTGTGGTACTTCTCAGCATCTGTATGTGGGAGAGCTGCAATTGGAAAGCTATCGCGGTGGCTCCCAGTCTTTAGCTATACAAGCTTCTGGTAAGAAAAAAAAAAGATTCTGTGAGTGATTTTTGAAAAACCTACCTGAAAGGCTGGAGCGCTGCCTTGAGGCTGGGGCTGGAGCTCTGTGGGGCCGGGCGTGGCCGAGGGCTGGGCTTGTGCCGCAGACCAGCTCCGGCAGCTTGTAGCACACGCTTTGGAGACCGAGATGTTTCTTTTGACAGCTGAATCCCAGATTGAGACTTAAATGTAATTATGTGATAATTGTATCTCTGCTCTCTTTAAGAACTTTTAGGGTCCAGCAAGAGTAGAAAAGACTGAATTTTGCTAACTTTCCTTAACACAAAAGAGAAACCTTTCTGCGCAGTTGGACACAATTTCAGGTTTGTGTAGGAAACCCTGCTGGGTCTTGAGAATTCTAAATGATTACATTATTTTGTTTCTTTTAAAACAAATTTGAATAGTTGATTTTCCTTCCACTCTGAAACATGTCTTTTCCTCTTCAGTGTACATTTACCTGCACTGGAAGCCTCCTCTGTGGTCTCATGTCTGACACGCTGAAGTTCTTTAGGTGTCACCGAGAACATCACAGTGTCTTCCCTGCCCTACTCTTCATCCGCAGAGCTTTCTGCCAAGTACTGTATGTGACCCTGCGCTGTCTAGATCAGTGTCACTTGTATTCTCTTGGCAGTCTCTGGATATATTCTTTTTTTTTTTTTTTAATATTTATTTATTTTTATTTATTACATTTATTTATTGTGTGTGTGTGTGGCCAGCTCAGCCCACCAGGGGGCGGGTCTGGCTGGCATGTGGTGCTGGGGATCGAACCGCGGTCCCTGTGCTTTGCCAAGCTTGTTTCAAGTAGGTGCTTTAGACCACTGAGCCATCTCTCCAGCCCCTGGATATATTCTTGATGACATGTTACCTGGCAGCCCTCCTTTTCTTTTTCTTTTTTGAGGCAGTGTCTTGCTATATAATTCAGGCCAACCATCAACTTACCATGTAGCCTAGGCTGGTCCAGAACTCATGGTGATCCTCCTGCCTCAGCCTCTCAAGTGCTGGGTTTACAGGTTTGCACCACTATGACCTTGCTTCTTGCTGCCTACTCTTAGGCATCCTCCTCCTAGACATCAAGTCCCCTCATTTTGTAGCCCCAGGCCTCATGAGGACATGACTTGGAGCTCCTTGGGCCTACATGAAGACTATGCCTTATACTATGGCAGGATGCACTTTGCTTGTGTTTCTCAGTGACTGGTTCAGGATGGTGAAATAGGTCCCTGGAAACTGCAGTGTCATCAGCAACAACAGCTTGTCAAGAGGCCAAGGTGATGGCAGGACTGGGAGCATGAGGATCTTCTAGTTTTCTAGACAGAGGCCCACAGGCCCTGCCAGCTGGAGAGAGCTCTCGGGCATGGTGATGGCTAGCATGCTCAGACGTTGGAGGCTGTCCCATTGCCTGGACAGTGAGCTTGTGACAGCTGTAGCCCCATCTACTTCCTGAGCTGCACCTTTCCCTAGATGCTGTTCTATGCTGGCCCTGCTAACAGCATTTGATTGATTGTGACTGTCCAGTTCAGGGCTTTCCCTGTACCTCAGAGTGCGTGTGCTGGGCTCAGGGCTCAGCTCACGGTTGGAGAGGACTCAGGGGTCTGAGGTGGCCAAGGCCCTGTGCTAGCTGTGGGCTGTAGTCCTGTGTTTCCTCCACATGCCCTCTGGCATATGACGTCTCCTCTCTGGAACCTTCTCTGCAGCAGGACAGCCTTGACGTTCTTACGTGAGGTTAGTGAAGAGGCACAGCCGTAACTGGCTGAGCAGCTGTTTCAGTAGATGCTTTGAAGAAGGCAGTGGCAGCGCGGCTTAGGTGCCAGTGGAGGAGAGAGGCTTTGTGGCTGGCTGGATGAGCTGTCCTGCCTGCCCCGGGGAGTACAACTTTTTGGCAGCTCCAATGTCACAGGCATCTTCACACAGTCTCCTGAGTCAACAAAAGCAAGGAAATTATAGTGAAGTTCAAAGCAAGTATGAACTTATCCACTATTCAAATGTAATACCCTGACATATATAAATGCATATAAGTACACATGAATTTACGAGATGTGTGAACAGCAGCTACCCAGAGTTGGTGAGGAAGTGTGCACAGCAGCCGTCTGTGCTCTGGGGACCCAGAGGGTCCAGTTGAGGCCTGAGGCCCACCTTGCTGTCTGCGCATGTCCAGATCAGGAGGCCAGAAGATCTGCGCTGGAAGCAGGAAACAGTGTCTAAGCTGAACACCTAGATGGGAGCTCTGGGAACAGAAGAAATCCTCCCTCCTTTCTGTTTTATACCATTCTGGGGGCCGGGGAGATGGCTCAGTGGAATAAGCGCTTCCCTGGCAAGCGCAAAGGCCTGAGTTCAATCCCTGGTTCCACCAAAAAAACCAAAACCAAAAACAAATATACACAGTATACCATTCTGGCCACGATCCTCCCTGGGATGGGTCTTCCATACCCAGAAATATGAGGTGAGTGTTTCTTGTGCAAGTTGACATAATCTAATTAATTAGCACATTACCTTTTTTGTCTTTTTTTTTAGACAGTCTCACTGTGCAGCTCAGGTTGGCTTTGAGTTCACTTTGTAGCCCAGGCTCATCTTGCAGTGATCCTCCTGCTTTAGCCTTCTAAGTGCTGGAATTACAGGCACACGATACCACGTGCAGCTATGACTGTAAAGAAATTCCCCGGGTCTTGGTTTATCAGAGTTTTGCTTATGTGTCATTCTAAGACTGTTATATAAAACAGACATTTTTCTGAGAAAAATGCATGTTTGTGAACAGACACACCTGCTGGAGCACTCAGTGAGCCCCATTCCATGTTTTCTGACTTCATGGAGGTTGAGCAGGCTTAAATTCTAATTCTAATTCTTATTCTAATTCTAATTCTAATTCTAATTCTTCTTCCTCTCCCTCCTCCTCCTCCCCCCCTCCTCTTCCTCTTCCTCTTCCTCTTTCTCTTTTTTTTTTTTTTTTTTTTTTTTTTTTTTTTTTTTTTTTTTTTTTTTTTTGTTTTGGTACCAGGAATAGAACTCAGGATTTCTTGCCAGACAGGCACTGTGCCACTGAGTTATATCCTGGGCCCTGAAATTCTTGTCCTATATAAAATTCTCTCCATTTTTTGGTGAGAGGAGTTAACTGTACATAAAACCAGCTTAAGAAAAGAAGTTATTCATCTGTAATTGGAGTTGAGCTCACATTTTCTTCTTGTTCTCTTGGCTTTCTTGTGGACACTAGTTAGTGGTACTGGGGATGGAAGCCAGGGCCTTCACCTTGAGCTATATTCCCACCCTCAACCCCCTTTTCCCTTAATTTTTATTTTGAGACCAGCTCTCACTGAGTAAGTTGCCCAGGCTGGGCTTGAACTTGCAGTTCTCCTCCTGGCTCAGTCGCCAAGGGTGCTGGGGTTACAGGTGTGCGCCACCATGTCCAGTTTTGATTTTAATCCTGAATGACAGGAGTTGAGTGTAAGAGTCTGGCTTTGCCACAGCCTCTGTCTGCAGGGGCGCATAGGCTGCCGTTTCTAAAGCTTTGGCAGTGTGTCAGGAGAAGCTGAGACCTTTCAGCATCTGATCAGCTGTCCAGAATAGCTCCTGAAGAATTCAGGCACCAATTTCTGTGATGCTTGCCTAGTCAAGGGTAAATAGCTCATTGGTGTTGAGTAATGTGTGCCTTTTCTTAACTGTGTGTTCCCTTTTTCTTCTACTTTTGTGGAGGGTCTCTACTTCAGCAAGCGGTTTTATTTTTATTTAGGATTGCCTTATATGTTAGAGAAGAAAATAAATACTTATTTTTTGTGTGTGTGCTTAAAGTGGATCAGGATTAACTGCACGACACATGCCTCCCATAATTTGGGGGGCTTCTTGAAACCCTTTTAATCTGCTCACTGCAGGCCCCGGTGCCTCAGAGGTGCCTCAGCTCTCAGGCAGTATTGTTACAGTGCTTGGAGCAGTCACTTTATTCTTATGCCCATTACGCTTTCAAGAAGAGCGGGAGCACATCTTCGGAGAGGGTGCGGCTGGAGCAGGCCTGCTTCGGTTCCCAGGCACTGTCACCTTCTTTCTTCTGATACTTGTAGTGGGGTACAATGATTTGTTGTTGTTGGGGGAACTGAGCTCAGGTCCTTGCGCTTGCCAGGCAGCTCCATGTTGCCGTGCTGTATCCCCCCAAAAGTCCAGGGGGATATAGCCCCAGCTTTTGAGGTTGTTTGTTGCTCCTCCTGTGCACCCCTCCTTTTGTGTTTGAAGTGTGACAGGAGAAGGTATTTGTCCTTTCCCTCATGTGTGGTGTTTCGAGTGGCCATTTGAGGATGTGGAGCTTCAAAGATTTCCGTGCCAAGTGACCGTGGGTTCTTGTACCCTGTTCCTTTAGCAGAACGGAGAATTCGGATGGTAGGTGGGAAAGTAGAGAAGACAGCGATCCTTCCTCTATCGAGAATGAGCCCTATTCTTTGTATACTTTTTCTTGCATTCTTTTTTTTTTAAAGGCACATTTAGTTTAATATCAGCAATGTTAACACAACAGACCCCAGTACGATGAAGGAACGCATTCCCCTGTTGACACCTCTGACAGCGCTCTTTTAACACCTATCTGCTGAATGGGATGAGGCTTCATAAAGTTTACTATTAAAAAAAAAAAAATGCAGGGGCTGGGGAGATGGCTCAGTAGAATAAGTGCTTGCCTGGTGAGCGCAAGGGCCTGAGTTCAATCCTCAGTTCCGCCAGAAAAACAAACAAACAAAAAAACCGCAGTGGGTCTCATTGCAACCAGCATCCTTATGCGAGCTAGTTGTGAGATGAAGGTTTATGATGCTTCAAAGAGGTTAAGTCTGAAGTTTGACACCATTCCTCCTTGCTGGTATAGTTTATTCTTTGAATGGTTGCTTGTTTTTGCAACCATTCAAAGAATAAGCCATTGATTAGAACCATATTGATTTAGGCTGTATTAAGTAATACAGGGCCCTAAGCTAAATGGTTGCATATATGTGCTCCATTACTAACATCTGTTCTTCGTCTCATGACAGTTGAAGTTGGTTCCCTTTAAAGGCAAAATTCACCTCACTTGAGTTTGGCCCCGAAGTTCAGCAGCAATCCCGCAGCCCGCAGTCTCGCTGGCCAACCTGGTGCACAGGTCTAAGTTGCGGTGCCAAGGCCAAGAGCAGTAGGTGTTCCACCTTTACGCTGATTGGGAGCGTTACGTGTGCGATTCGGGATTTGGCTTCTGTACATTTTCAGTCCTCCAGCTGTCTGAACGCTCCACGTGCCACACTTCGGACTTCTGTGTCTCCCTCCATTTTCTTCAAGCAGAACCCTTTCTGAAGTGTCTAAATGTTCTAGAGGAGAAGTTTTTCAAGGGTGGTCTCTTCTTCGCAATAGACAGACGGCATCAGGCCTCTCTTTGGGAAGAGGTTCTTTGTTGGTCATTTTGAATCCAGAAGTCCCCGCCAGGGGATGGTCACTCTGGCCTAGGGCTAGGCCCAGTTGGGGGCACAAGGCAGGGGGCCTCAAGGCGTACTGTACTAATAGATCTCGTTGCTCTTTTTCTGCATCCCCTCCCCTCCCTTCAACCCAATCTTACATTTTCCATTGTGGGTCTAGGACAGCTTTAATTTTGAAAGGCTGAGCCTTCCTTTCCTATGTGGTCCGCATGAAATCCTCCAAGAGGAGATGAAAATAAGTAACAGGGAGAAAGCAAGCCGCTGATTAAGAAGCTCTTTTTGATTAACACTGCTGATGGTGGGGCCAGTCAAATAGCTCAGTGGATTAAAGTATCTGCAAGCAGGCACAGGGGTCCGGGGTTCAATCCCCGGGCCTTCAATCCCCGGGCCTGCAGTGCTTCCTCTGCCCCCGGGGTGTGCTGAGCTGTCCATTAAGACTGGGCATGGTGGCGTGCACCTGTAATCCCAGCTCTTGGGAGGCTGTAAACAGAATCACTGTGAGTCCGATCTAGTAGTGAGACCCTGAACATCCTGTAGACCCTTCCCTAAAAACAAAAACAAAAACAAAAAACAGAACATTGCCGCGGTTTATTTCCTCTCCTCCTCCTTCAATTACATGGCGTTGGGGTCTGAACTGGGCCATCTAGTTTTCCTTGTTACACTGATCACCACTTTTTTGTATTTAGTGTGCTTAACTCTTAGAATTTTGATTTTGTTTTTCTATTTCTTAAATTATATCATCTGAAATGAAGCATACTAACTTGGAATATTTGAACAAAGAGAGAAGGCCAATCTAAATTAGTATAAGATCTTAAATAGAGAGTGTTTCTCAAGGAATGCTATATTGTTTGTATTATATATGAAAGACTTGAACCACAATGTGTGACCTAGGATTGGTCCTTAAGGAATTTGCAGTGACCTGGATCTTGGCTTTGCGTGTAAATGGATGCTTCTAAATGCTGGAGAGTACCTAGACTGTTCTTCTTGAGGTGGTATCACTTGGCAGTTCAGGTTGGCCTCGAGCGCACTTTGTAGCCCAGGCTGGTCTCAAGTCACAGTAGTCCTCAGCCTCAGCCTCCCAAGTGCTGGGATTATAGCTATGCACAACCAGGCCTAGAGAAAGTTAGTCTTGGTTTAACTGTTAGTTAGTAAGACTGTTTTCCTGCAAGAGATAGAGGTAAACTTAGCTTATCTATATGAAATATTATGAATTACATTCTTTGTGTGTGTGTGTGTGTGTGTGTGTGTGTGGCCAGCTCAGCCCACCAGGGGGCGGGGCTGGCTGGCATGTGGTGCTGGGGGATTGAACCGTGGTCCCTGTGCTTTGCTTAGTTTAGCTTGTTCTAAGTAGGTGCTTTAGACCACTGAGCCATCTCACCAGCCCTATATGAAATATTATGTTATAATTAGGTAAAGTGGAGATACTGGTCTCTTTTTGGAGAAAATTCAGTTTTTCTCATTTTGTATTTGTGTGTTTACATGACTGTTACATCTGTTGTACACACAGCTTGATGTGTTATATGCCTGCATTTTACAAGCTCTAAGCAAAGTACATATTTGTGAGCAAGTTGGGCAAATGATTTATTTTCTTTTGCTAGTTCTGGGAATTGAACCCAGGGCCTTTGTACTGAGCTACATCCCCAGCCCTTTTTTATTTGAGGCAGGGTGTCACTAAGTTGCTAAGTTGCCCATGCTGGGCTTGAACTTCTGATTCTCCTGCCTCAGCCTCCTACTCCTGGGATTCCATGTGTGTGTCACTCTGCTGGGCTTGAGCCAGTAATCTTTGGGATTTGAATTACACTTAAGCTTTCTGAGGACAGGAATCTCACACATTGCCGTTCTTTTACGTGCTCCCAAAGTAAAGGCATCTGCCGAAGACTGCCTGGGAGCTTTCTCTGGGAGTAGGGCCGCCTTCTGGGAGGGGGCCACATCAGGGCTCCTTGGCATGCACAGGCCAGAGGGCAGGAAGGGTGGGGGGTGAGCTGTGGAGCGGTGGCGATTCCATGCCCACCGCTGGCTCTGAGCAGTTGTGATCACGGGAGACTGAGGGAGTAACTGCCTTTGTCACCAAGTTCTGTGCTCTTGGTCCTTGGCTTAGTGGGTTTTGTAACTGCTTCGTGGAACTGGATAACCAGGAAGTACCGAGTGAATAGACAGTGCACACCTCCTTTGAGCCTGCTATAGCAGGTATTTGGGTTTCCTGCCGTTGTGCGCACTTGCGTGGCATTAGGTTACTGTGAGGGTGACCTGGTGTACGCGTTTTCACCAGCCAGAGTGGATCGTTGTTCGGCCTTGCTGGCACGTGCTGCCAGACTTCCTCAAGACTGCAGCCTGATTTGCTAGAAGTAATCTTTTCTAGGAAGAACATGAAGACGTGTTGTTACCAAGGAGAGAGTTTTTCTGAGTTATACACTAGCGGACACTGGTTTATCCTGTTTCACCTTTTAATTGGTCAGAAGCTATAACTTCTGTCCAGCTTTTCATAAAACAATTCTATTATCTGATAATTTCAGAAATCTGTTTTGTTTTGTCTGTTTCCTTTTGCTTACAGTGAATTTTTCCTCACTGGTTTGTGAGTTTGGTTTGTGGGTACCCCCTCCCCACTCCCCAGAGCTTCATCAGTGGGAGTCCTGTGCAGCTGTGGTTGAGGCTGTATCCGTAGGTTCCGAGACAACTCAGTAGTGAAAATCCAAGCTTCAAACCTGCACGAGGTATAGACTTGTCATTAAAAATTATTAGTCACACGCACCTGTAGTCCAGCTACTTGGGAGGCTGAGGCGGGAGGATCACGTGGGCCTGGGAGCTTGGGGCCAGCCTGAGCAGCATAGTGGGTGGGACCTTATATCAAGACAGAAAATATTTTTCAGGATAGGCTTTTCCCTCCTGGAGCCTCAGACTGACGGTCAGAGACCACCGCAGCAGCAGAGAACAAACTAACTCTGGGCTCTAAACCTGCTGCTCATTGCAAGCAGGATTTGTGGTGTCTTCTGAGGCCGGCAGGACATAAAATGTTTTATTTGTTGATTTGTGTGTGTGTGTGTGTGTGTGTGTGTGGCCAGCTCAGCCCACCAGGGGGCGGAGCTGGCTGGCATGTGGTGCTGGGGGATTGAACCGCTGTCCCTGTGCTTTGCTAAGCTTGTTCTAAGTAGGTGCTTTAGACCACTGAGCCATCTCACCAGCCCCATAAAATGTTTTAAAAACAGTAACTCTTCATTTGACCCTAAAGATGTTGAATAGTAATCCAAAACAGAACAAAGTTGTTTTTGTCTCTGTCTCTTCTATCATTTTTTTTCTTTTTCTTTTATTTCTTTATTTCCTTCTGTCTTTCTTTTTTTTTTCTTTTTCATTTTGGTACTGGAGATCAAACTCAGGGCCTTGAGCTTGCCAGGCAGGTGCCTGTGCCGCTGAGCTACATCCCTGGCCCTTTTCTGGTCTTTTTGAGGCAGGGTCTCCCTGTGCTATTCAGGCTGGCCTTGAACTAGCTTTGTAGTCCAGGCTGGTCTTGAGTTCGCAATAATCCTCTTGCCTCAGCTTCCCAGTGCTGGGATCACAGGTGTGTGCTTGGGCCAGATCCCTGCCCTGCTCTGCACCTGAGTGTGTTAATCACTTAGGGAGTGCCTTATTCAAGGGCGACAGCCTGCCTCACTCTCCTTCAAGACTGAAGACCCAAGGAAGACACTTACAGGGACACTGTGCTACCACTGC
The DNA here is from genome assembly GCF_000260255.1 of Octodon degus. Taxonomy (NCBI): domain Eukaryota; kingdom Metazoa; phylum Chordata; class Mammalia; order Rodentia; family Octodontidae; genus Octodon; species Octodon degus. Next base: position 2,666,998 of record NW_004524618.1, read on the forward strand.
AGAGCAGGAAGTCTAGCCCTCACCTGAACCCAAAGCCATTTTGGATTTCGGCAGAGCCTCCTTGAGACAGACTGACGCAGTCACTTGCGGAGGCCCGATTGCCGCCTCTGTCAACAGGGCTTCTCCCAAGCTAAGGATCCACCGGAGCCTGCCACCCTGCAAGCTCAGGAGGTGCTGGTATTCTTGGCTTTACTCGATCTGACCCTTTAAATACCTCCTTAACTTATGGTACTGGGGATTTAACAGGGCCTTGGCACTCGGCTGCCTCCCTAGACCTCTTTTTAGTGTTTTTTTTTTTTTTGGGGGGGGGTAGGGTCTGGATAAATGATTAACTTGTGATCCTCCCGTGTTGGCGTCCCAGAGTGCTGGGACGACACGTATGTATCCCCATGTCCCGTGGCAGATCCTGTCTGTGAGAGCTGTGCCCCCTGCAGCTCTTCAAGCTGAAGTTCCTTCCCATGTGCTTTTCCTCTCTAATTCTGCCTTCCCCGCTGCCCAAGAAATCTGCCTGTGCCTCTTACGCGTCCTGGAGCTGTTTCTGTAGTGATGAGGTCAGCGCCTTTCCCTATTCCGCGGGGCTCCTGATAGCAGGACCCACACACACGCCCACGACCTCCTCAGACTGGCTGACGGCAGGTAGGGGCACACTGGGGCCTCAGAATCTTGCTTCGCGTGGTGGGAGGTTCTTTGTGGCCTCCCACTTCCCTAAAGGTATAGCCCTTTGACGGCTCTGGATTTACCTAGAAGCTTTAGTTTCTGTGACTGTCTCATAGGAGTTGTAGGCACAGAACTTACTCTCGTGACTTTAAGTAGCAGAGCTTTACAAAATTGCTAGAAGGGTGGAAAAAAAGATTCTAGGTTTATTGAACAGTTCTATAACTAAAAGCTGCGCTTTTGGGCTGGGGAGATGGCTCAGTAGGATAAGCGCTTGACTGGCAAATGCAAGGATCTGAGTTCAATCCCCGGTTCCACAAAAAAAAAAAAAAAAAAAGTTCATGGCTTCCCTTTGGGGCTGGTGAGATGGCTCAGTGGTCTAAAGCACCTACTTAGAACAAGCTAAGCTAAGCAAAAGCACAGAGACCGTGGTTCAATCCCCAGCACCACATGCCAGCCAGCCCCGCCCCCTGGTGGGCTGAACTGGCCACACACACACTAAATAAATAAATAAATAAATAAATAAATAAAACAAAAAAGCTGCGCTTTGAGTTCTTGGGATGATGTATTAGTGGACAAGACAAACCGAGATCCTTGCCTCCAGCTAGCTGAGGCTTTGCAAACTGCCCTAGAGCCCTGCCCCATTGCCTGGGTGGGAAGCCGCTGTGACCCGAGGACTTCGCCCATGCTGTCTCTCCCAGAGCCCTGCTCCTCCGGTTGACCCGTGACGAGGCTCAGCAGCTTCTGCTAATGCCTGTGCTGTTTGCTGAAGTCGCGGAAGCTGCTCTTCTGTCTGCCTTTCCACATCCCCGCGAGTGTGTGTGGTGGACTGCGTTGTCATAAGCGCCGTAGCTTCATGGTGGGCTGGGAGTGACATCTGAACTTTGCAGTCTCCAAAGCGCAGAGCAGACGCCTTTGAGGAAAGGAGGATGGGCATCAGAGGCCAGCGCCCATGCCGTCTGCCCTGCTCGGGCTGGACCTCCGCCCCTGTTGGGGCATGCCTTGCTGCCCAGCGGACCAGCCCAGGGAAGGTGCCACCCGCAGGCCTCCGGGACTTAGTGCTTTCTGCTCCCCTGGAGCCTGAGGTTTTCTTCTCCCCGGCAACCCAGCTGTCCCTTTGAAATAACATTTCTTTAATGTAGAGGTTTAAGGAACGTCGTCAGGTCGTAGAGACCGCGTGCAGGCAGAGTCAGATGTTCCGGCTCGTGGCTGCTGCACTGGCCGTGATATTTTATTAGTTTATTTGGAGCATCTTACTTCTGGCAGTGGGGAAGGCTGTGGGAAAATGCCAGTCCTTAAGCTGGTTTAGAGTTTTAGGACACAGGTCAGTGTACTGAACTCTTCAGGTCATCGTGGTCGATCCCTGAAACATTGAAAGAGGAATGTAGTTTTAAAAATTGACTTATAGGAAAGTTGGCTCTGTTCAGCAGACTGAATTTTAACAGTAGGTACAAATCTTGTCCGTCATGCCCAAGGTCAGGATACAGAGTAGTGTCACCTTGAAACAACTTGGGCTGTCTCTGTCACAGCAACCTCCGCTAGTGACTTGTTCTGGTCGTTTATGGGAATGCTTTGGATTTTTATCTAATGTATTTCTGCACCTGTGTGTTAATCATGTGGTTGTTTTTAGATTTTTATTATGGTAAGAATATTGAACATATTTTGGTAAACCCTACCGGTCAAGGTCATTATTGATTTGGTTTTGTTTATTTGTTTTGTTTTTGGGTGTGATTAAGTGATTATTGTTACTGGGGATTGAACCCAGGGCCCCTTCCTGCATGCCAGGCAAGTGCTCTACCACTGAGGTATAGTCCTACCCAAGCCCAGCTGTTTTTCGATTTTACTTTGAATTAAAGTCTTACTGAGTTGCTGGCCTTGGAACTGTGGTGCTCCTGTCCCCGCCTCTGGAGCAGCTGGGGTTACTGGGACACCAGCTTGACTTGCTGCTACTTTGTTGAAAAGTTTTGTAGCTGTGTTCATGAGGGTGTTGGCCTCTACTTTTCTTAGTAGCATTGTTGACTGGTTGTAGTATCCTGTTAATGCTGATCTCTTATGAGTTGGGGAGTGTATTTCTTCTGTTTTTTTACAAAGATTATATTTAATTGATGTTAATCCTTTAAAAAACATTTAGTAGAAGTTACTGTGGAATCTGTCTGGGTCTAGAATTTCTTTTTCCAGAAGGTTTATAACTTCAATTAAAATTTATTATTATAGGACTATTCATGTTAACCTATTTCATCTTGAATGACTTGATAGTTGGGAATTTTTTTAAGGAATTGGTCTAAGTAAATTGTTGAATTTATATACATAGAATTGTTTCTAGCATTCTCTCATCCTTCTAATGACTGTGTGTTCTGTTATGATAGCTTCTTTTATTCCTGATAATATAATTTGTGTTATATTTGTTTGTTTTCCTTTGTTAGTCTTGCTAGAGGTTTATCAGTTCATCAACCTTTCCAGAGAGCCAAAGTTTGGTTCATTGATTTCTTATTTTTTATTTTCAGTAGTCAGAACATTAATGCCTCAGCTGGGCATGGTGGTGCATACCTGTAATCCCAGCACTCAGGAGACAGAGGCAAGAGGATCCTTGCAAGTTCAAGACCGGCCTGGGCTACAGAGTGAGCTCAAGGCCAGCCTGAACTGCATAGCAAGACCCTGTTTCAAAAGGAAAAATTAAAAAGAAAGAAAGAAAGAAAAAAGAACATTAGTGCCTCTTGCTTTCCATTTCATTGATTCTCTTATACTGATAAGTTCTGCTATAGTTTTAAATTTTTTATTGTCAGGGGCTTTTTATTATCATAGTTTGTAAAATTTCATTCTGTAATGTAATAAATTAAGAAGTCTTTGATTTGTGTATAGATTGAATGTAAAATTTGAAAACCATTTGTGTCATGATTATGTTAATCCTTTCACTGTGTTCTAGTAATATGCTACAGTCCCACTTTGGTCCTTACACAGCATTTTTCTAATGGCCTTTTCTCTTTTTTGAAGTGCAGCTCTTGCTTTCTCTGTCCTCAGCTTGTCTTCAGGTGTTCTGTTCTGTAGCGCCTGCTGTTGGGCTCTTTCCTCCCATCCCAAAGCTTTTCGGGAGCCTGTTGCTCCAGACTACACTGCCACTCTCTAGGTCGTAGTGGGCTTTGCCCGCGCTCCCCTAGACCATTTCCCGTGTACCCTCCTCTCCTGGCCACCTTCCTGGGTCAGGGGGAGCACGGCGTTAAGGACCCTTCTAAGGAGAGGTGGCGAGAAGATTCACTTTCAGCCTGTACATTCAGTGGCTGCTGGGGTGGGAATGGAACTTGAGGTTGAAAAGGATTTTCGTTGGGTGTTTATGGTGTGCATCTCTAGTCTGCTAACGTTTAGTCATAGTGGTGGGGAGGCCAGCAGTATGCTAATTATTACTTCATCGAAGGTGCCTGGTTTCTTTTATTTGGAAGCTTTTCAAAATTTTCTCTGCATTCCCCCCCCCCCCCCGCGGAACCAGGGATTGAACTCAGATCCTGGCGTTTGCCAGTCAAGCGCTTATCCTACTGAGCCATCTCCCCGGCCCTAAAGAACTGAGGTAGGGCCAGGCCCCCCTTCATTCTTAATACTTTGAAGGATTACAGTGTGTCTTGAAGCAGACTTTTTAACATTCTGTCATATTGGCCATTTGCGTACCATTTTTAATCTCGTACAATGTGGGCAGTTTCCTCCTGTTTTTGCTTTCTGACCTCACAGTCAGCTAGGGGAACTCCATTATGGTTAGCGATTGCTGTGTAACAACCTGTCCCGGAAGTTAGTGGCTTTAAAGCATTCATGGTTTGTTCACAGAGTCTGGATTTCAAACAAGGCAGAGCAGAGATGGCATGCTTTGTACCCGGAGGGGACACTCTGACCCACTAGGGATGACTTAGGCTGCTAGGGACTGGGATTGTCTGGAGACCGGTTAGTCCCAAGCCGATGACTGGGCTTGGCTATGACTGACCCAAGTTCCTACCTGTACATTTGTAGTCTCTCTTATATAATAACTCGTGCTCTGGGGGCTACATTCATTCTGAAGAGAGGTTCGGCACAAAGCCTCTGGCGATACAGTGTTCACAGGTCACTCAAGACAAAGGACCTGAGAAACTGCATCATTTCTGTCCCATTCTCTTGGCTACTAGGGAGTGAAAAAGGTCAGCTCAGATTCAGGGAGGGGGATTAGACTCCGCATCATTGGTGCAGAAGAGGGGACCAGTGCAGCACTAGATTTGGATTCTGTTCTTTTTGCTTGTTTGTTTTTCTTTGAGACAGACTCTGCCCTGTGAGTTCAGGCTGGCCTCAAGCTCAAGGTGATCCACCTGCCTTGCCGCTAAGTACTGGGATTACAGGTGCGTGCGTGCGTGCGTGCGTGCGTGTGTGAGTGAGAGAGACCACACCCTGCTTAGATTGGGCGATTCTGACTGTTAAAGGTAGTGCATCTGTCTGGGCGCCGAGATGCATGCATTTCCTTTTTTGTGTGTATATTTTAGGGAAGGCTCTATGGGGTATTCAGGGGCTCACTACTAGATCAGACTTGTGGTAATTCTCCTGTTTATAGCCTCCCAAGAGCTGGGATTACAGGCGTGCACCACCATGCCCTGGCTCAGGGCGCCCTGGGGTGGGCCAGCATAGCAGGCCCAGGGATCGAACCCCGGCACCTGCACCTGTTTGCAGGTACTTTAATCCACTGAGCTGTTCAGCTGGTTATGCGTGCATTTCAGTGATTGTGCCAGGGACCATTGCTTCTGTGGCATGTTTCTTTTTTTCTTTTTTCTCTTTTCTTTTCTCTCTCTCTCTCTCTCTCTCTCTCTCTCTCTCTCTCTCTCTCTCTCTCTCTCTCTCTTTCTTTCTTTCTTTTTTTGTGGAACCGGGGCTTGAACTCAGACCCTTGCGCTTGCCAGGGAAGCGTTTATTCTACTGAGCCATCTCCCCGGCCCCTTGTGGCATGTTTCTTTAGTGGAGAGCCCCTTTGTGAAAAGTACTGGCGTTTGCTGCATGAGCAGGCTGTCCATCGTGGACAAGCAGTGGACAGATGCCAGGTGGGAGGTGGAGAAAGGGAGCAAAGCTGCGTGTGCACACATGGTAAGGGCGCCGTGGGGAGGCGGCCGCAGGGTGGCGGAGCTGGTCAGAGCAGCAAGCTGGCAGCTCCCGGGAGCCACCGGAGCCACCTCGGCCTGGGCCGGACCTGGGAGAGGGCAGCCTTGCCCTGCTACTGAGGCTAACCCAGGTTTCCTGCTGCTGGAGGCTGTGGGGAAAAGAGTGACCTTAGGGATTGTTTTCCCTTCTTTGAAGCCTGATATTTTAAGATCATTGTCACTTGAATGGAATGACCTCACTCTGATAACTAACATTGGATATTTGAAAATATCTATCATTATGTAAATATATTCTTCAAGCTAAGGAGAATGAATGCATTCACAATAGTGGATGTATTATGAATTCACTGATACTTCCTTATCCCCAAACAGAAGATAAACATCCTCTTGTTTTTGAATTTGAAATACTACTTGAGAAAATAATTTAAGCCCCAGGAAGTGTGCATGCGCAGCATGAACGTCACCTCCGTGTGCTCAAGAAGCGTTCCTCGGCTTTGCTGGCTTCGTACCACGTGGTGCTAGCGCAGATAGCCCAGCGGAGAAGGCTGTCTTCCTGAAGCGTCCCCTTTCCCTCTCCGCTCATTCTGCATCACTAAGAATTAGGTTTTATGATGTCACTATGCTTCGCTTACTAGGCTAGTCCACAGGTTTATTGGATTTATATTAATGCTGAATAGTAGCCAGGTGGGTTGGCTCATATGCCTATAACTCCAGCACTCTAGAGGCTGAGGCAGGAGGATCTTTTTGAGTTCCAGACTATCCTGGGCTACAAAGTGAGTTCAAGGCCCTCCTGAGCTGCACAGCGAGACCCTGTCTCAAAAAGACAAAAAACAAACAAAAACCCCCAAAACAAAACAAAATACTCAATACTGCATTTAATATAGTTTAACAACTCAAATAGCTTGTTATGAAAAAATCTTATAACTTTATTGCTGTGGGAAAATATCTTGATTTTTAACTTTTTAGGAATATAACTTTTTTGTAGATGTTGAGTATATAAAGTTTGTTTCAAGTGCTGTTGAATAATTTAAATATATTGTAAAGACAAATATGAGATACAAGTTCTTGGTTTTAGTATTTATGTATGTGCAGCATTTGTTGACTATGTGGGGATCATGTGCTCTACTCTAGCTATATTTAAATCTGTGAGATGTTCATTAATATGGTTTACTATGGAAAGGCAATTCAGAGGGCTGGCGAGATAGCTCAGTGGACTAAGCACCTGCTTAGGCAAGGGCAGGGACTGGGCTTCGATCCCCTCACCACATCCCGTGCCAGCCCCACTCCCGGGTGGCCCTCACCTGTAAAACCTGCGTTGGGGAGGCTGAAAACAGGAGGATCGCTACAAGTCAGAGCTGCGTAGAGACCCTGTGCCACATACATACATACATACAACATACATACATACATATGTACATCATAGGCAATTCAGAAAAGACTCGGGTTTTAGTATAGATTCAAGTTACCATTTTATGAAAAGCTTTTTAGTTAAGTGCAGAGTTAATAGCTTAGTGGCATAAGTGCCTGCCTGGCAAGCACAAGTTCAAGCCCAGCACCAAAAAACCCCAAAGTTAAAATTAATGTTAATATTAAACAAGGAGGTTACATTTACTTTGATTTTCCTGACAGTGCCATTAGATTTCTCACTTGATTCTATAGCTCACTTACTGCCCCTTGAAAAATGACTTTGAGCATAGACTGTGTAGTAAGTAAAAAGATAGAACCTGGAGACTCAAAGAATGAGTGATATTGCAGGGAGACTTTGTGAAGGTTTGGGACAAACCCTCCTGGGGACCAGAAAGTCACCTATTCAACAGGACTTGCACCAAACTGACTGTGTTCCATACTTGTAGCTTTCTGTCAGTTTTGAACTATTTCTGGGTAGCTGGTTAAATTATAGTTTTTAAAGTTGACTTTGATGTCACATAAAATTTCAGTTACCCAGCAGCTCTTATAAAATGTTTCCGGGGCTGCAGAGGTAGCTCAGTGGCAGAGCGCTTGCCCAGTGCAGCCGGGCCCTGCATGCCCAGCATCCCTGAAGGAGACACCTTCCTCTGGGCACTCATGTCCTGGCTTGTTGGGGCGGGGCCAGGCCTCTAGGTATGTGGCAGCTGAGAAGTGTGGTGGGTGCTGGGTGGTGCTGGCAGCGTGGACTTGCCACCATTGTCACCTCGATCCAAAGCAGGGTGGCCCTGATGAGCGTTATTTAGTAGATGCTGAAGGAAATTAGGATGAGTTGGCCAACCACATCCATATGCCTAATTGACAGGTTACTCAGTACTTTCAAAGATAAGTACTTCACACTTTCTTTTCTTTAGCTATGTAACTCCGTGTAAATATTGTACTATAATTTATTTTCTGACTATTTTGTTACAGATTGCAAAAAATAAGCAAAATTAAGGAACTTTTAAAACACTGCCTTGCTGCTGGGAAGGATAGTTTTAAAAATTATGAATGCAATTGTAGTAAAATTAATAGCCCTAAAAGGCAAGAAAGTAGCTTGGTGTTGTGGTGTGTACATGTAATCCCAGCACTCAGGATGCTGAGGCAAGCGAATCTCCACAAGTTGGAGGCCAGCCTGGGCTACCAGTGAGTTCACGACAAACCTGAGTTACACTCTGAGACCTTTGTTTCAAGAAAGGGAGAGGACAGGGAAGTACCAGGATTGAAAAGGGAGAAATACAAATCCTGCTCTTGTGCTAACTTGATCTGGAATATGGGAAAGGCTAAGAAATCTCCTCGCTGTCAGAACTAATAAATGAGTTCAGCAGATGCAGGGCGTGAGAGCATTGTTCAGAGATCACTTGTGGTCTGCGCACTGGCAACAAGCAGTCAGATAATGGAATTAAAGAGTTTCATTAACAGTAAAAGAAGCTACTTAGGAATAAATTTAGTTGCTCTATAAAGCTTATATTCTACAAACTACAAAAATTGTTACAACACATTAAAGATGTGGGTAAGTGGAAAGACGTTCCATTTCATGCATCCGTAGGTCTGTGAATCTGCAGTTAATACTGCAGCCTAGCAGTGCTCCACAGATTGCCCTGTACCTTCAACACAGTCATCAAAGTTCTCACTGCCCCACGTGGGCAAACTGACTCTAAAAGTCACGTGAAAATACCAAGGACCCGAGGTAATCCAAAAAGTCTTGGAAAAGAACATTCAGGTGAGCTGAGGTGTTGCACACTATTAATCTCAGCATTCGGGAGGCAGAGGCAGGAGGGTTGCCATGCGTTCAAGGCCTTCTTGATCTGTGAACAAGACCCTTTCTCAATAAAACAGAAAACCAGAAGAGAAGGAGAGCTTTCAAAATGTGTTGTTGACCCATGAGCCCATGAAAAGCTGCATGTTGCCGTGAGGTACTCGGGCAGTGCGAAGCTCCCTAAGGCGAGGCTCCGGGTTGTGCACACTAGGATGGTGGTGACAACAGAGGCACCGGGACAGTTGTTAGCAAGGGTGCGGAGAAACCGGAACTCTTACCCAGTGCTGCAGGAAATGTGCATTGGTCTGGCTGCGCTTGGCAGTGTGGCCGCTGCTCAGAGTGGTACACAGTGGTTCTGCTGCGAGCTGTCTTCTCAGAAGAAAGGAGTCCGTGTGTCCACACAGGAGTTTACACAAAAAATCCAAAAGAATATGCAGACAATGAAAATCAGTAAGTGGGGCCGGGGAGGTGGCTCAGTAGAATAAGTGCTTGCCTGGCAAGCATAAGGGCCTGAGTTCAATCCCCGGTTCTGGAAAAAAAAAAAAAAAAAAAAAAAAAGAAAGAAATGAAAATTAGTAAGTGACTTTATCAATGTTGCCTGATTCAAGGTTAACGTATAAGAAAACCAACTATATGTACAGCAGCCACCAGAAATCACTAAAATTGCTGACAGGGCCGGGGAGATAGCTCAGTGGCATAAGGGCCTGTCTAGCAAGGCAAGGTCCTGAGTTCAATCCCTGGTACCAAAAAGGAAAAAAAAATCACTGACAATAGTGACAGGAGATTAGGGCATGGCAAAACTGGCTGAGAAGGTAGGCATGACTTGTTCATGCCAGGACCCCACGGTGTGTGTGTAGAGCACTTCCCAAGGCCCTGCATGTGGATTTCTGAGCACTCAGGCAGGTTTTCAGTATGATGGCCAGGTCCTGACGTCGGCCTGAGAAGTGGGGTCCCAGCACCCCACCAGCTCAGGGCTGGTACAGAGGTCTCAGAGAAGGGTGGTGATAGCAACACTCCCCGTAACAGCCCCAAACAGGAAAACTCAGGGGACCATCCGCTGATGAATGGATAAGTAAATGTAGTATATTCACACTGTGGCTGCTATTCAGCAGTTCCAAGAATCCCGTACAAATGCAGGCCGTGAGGTGTGGCCCGAAGGTGTGCTGCGGAAGCCAGGCTCAGGAGTCTCCGGTGGGGTCTGAGCACAGCGTCGTGGGAGATACTTTCCTCTTTTTGGGGAGCCGCCCTAAATACCACAGTTGCTGAGCTTTTCCTGAGGTAAAGGGTCAAAAAAGCCTGAAAATCAGGGGTTTCACCCTATATTCCGTGTAAGTAGAAACGGTTTAACTGAAAAATAGTTTCATAATTTGAACTGCCACCCCATACCCATCTTTTGCTATTTTCTAGTTCCTACTGAACCCAAGCCTTATTGCTGTAGTAATAGGCTGTTCCTTTTTTTCTTTTCTCTCTCTCTCTCTCTCTCTCTCTCTCTCTCTCTCTCTCTCTCTCTCTCTCTCTCTTAATTGGCAGGGTCAAACTTTTCCCAAGGCTCAAGGATGCAGCCTAGTGGCGGAGTAGGTGGAATCTGCTGTGTGTGGTTCATGCAGTTTTCCATGACTTGTCTGGGGGCCTGGAGAGAGAGAGCACGAGGCCTCAGGCTCTTGAGCTGCCGTCTCATGCAAAAGGAGGAGACCTGATTTGTGCCCACAAAGCTCAGGACATGATGAGAAGACAAAGTGGCAGCCAGCCGTGTTGATACCGGGGAAAGGCTCCCAACTCACTAGATATCCAGTATGAGCTCCTGTTCTCTAAAATTGAAGAATGAATTTTAGGAACAACAGAGGTTAAGAGCAGAATATATTTATTGGGGGACGAAGGCTTCTGGGGGGGGGCGGGGAGAGAGAAGGGTCCCTTGTGAGACTCAAGTATTTTCTAGACAGATGTCTCAGGCTTAAGCTAGTGTGATGCTGACATCTTTTGTGGAAGCAGAAGGGTGTTGCACTGCTTGGTTAGCGAGGTCCCGGGTCTTCAGAGTGGCATCTGTTGGAGAAGGAGGAGACCCGATTAGAGCTCACAAAAGCGTCTCTTGTGAGATTCAAGTATTTTCTAGACACTGTCTGAAGCTAAGATGATGCAGCATCTTTTACAGAACCGTAGAAGAAAAGCCCTGCTGAGGGCTTTTTGTCTCTGTACTGGCCCGTTCACTCCCGGGGGAGGGCTTGAACCACAGGCTAGCCATTGGCCTTTGAAACTCTTGGGAGCCCAGGGTAGAGCCCCCCACGGAGCGGGTGGAAGGCTCTGCGTAAGCAGGTGGAGGGAGCCACGTGAGAGGCGGCGGCGGCTCAGGACTCTCTCAGGCGTCTTGCAGCAAGCAAGAAACGTATCTGCATTTACCCCTACAAGGAAGACTTTGGCACTTCAAGGTAGTAGAAAAGGAAATCGTTTTTTACGGAAAAAAAAAAAAAAACCCTTAAAAGGAAGAGTGACTCTCGGTCACTTGATTTAAACTTTATTGGCTGTTTTTTGTTGTTGTTCTGCACGAGTCATCATGCATATGTTTGCACATTATTTGCGTTTTGTTCGGAGAAACAAGGAAGGGAAACAAACATGGTAGAACCTACAGGGCTGAAATGGGCAGCCAGTCACATGAGAAGACAAGGTGGCAGCCGGCCTGGCTGATGCAGGGGAAAGAAATTCCTAGCCTGTGAGATGTCTGGGAGGAGTTCTGTCGTGTCCTCTAAAATTGAAGAACCAATTTTAGGAACAAGGGAGGTTAAGAGCAGAATATCTTTATTGGGGGAAAGAAAACTTCTGTGTCAGAGAGGGTCGGAGTGGGGCCTGAGTGTGTTGCTTAGGAGCCTGCCTTTTCTAGGAATTTTATAAACAAGTCCAAAGGCAGGTCCAAGGTGGGAAAATTGGGAAATCTTAAGGTGGACATGAGGTGGGACAAAACTATGCTCAACCAATAAGATTCCAAGCACAGTTGCTCCTGTAAAGTTGATTAAATCAGGATCAAGTGGGGAAGCGAGTCACATGGCAAGCGGGCATGAGTACAGACAGGGTCCCCTGTAGGAGTTGGGTTAGTGGGTCTTCCTGGCTTCCTCAGGGCTGTCTAGAGTATGAGTCCCTGTGTTTATCCTTAGGAGTATGTGGAGCATTCGTTTTCTCTTTTGGCTTGGGGTCTGGCTTTCAGCAGAGGTTCCTGTCTCCCCCACAGTTGCAGGGTATCTCATCTTCTGCACTGACTCCTGCAAGGGTCCAGCTCTATCTGACTGCCTATGGTATTTCTACCTAACTTAGTTGTCTATAACAGTGCAAGGAGACAAGATGGAGGCTCTAAGGTAGCACCCTGAAAAATTAGTGACCATCTAGGGGCAAGGTACAGGTGGGACTTGGGGTGCAAAGTGAGTAGACCTGGGTAGGTGGCTACTCAGGCAGGATACCAAGATACCAACAGCTGTGCTTCTGCAGAAGAGTGAGAAAGCTGAGCAAAGTCACGGAGGACAGAAACACGAGAAGAAAAGGCTCTCTGGCTATTTAGCTTGTACCCATGGAGTGACTGCAAATGGGAAGAAGAAAACAGGACATAAAATTGAGGTGGGCCTGTAGGCCTTTCACTGACTGAGAGGAAAAAACTAAACAAAACAGCGTTTTAGAAAGAAACAAAAAATGTGTCCAAAGGGCCTTATGTGCCCTCTTGGCTGGCTAAGCCAAACAGGTTACCGGTGTTGGGGTGCTGGAGTCTGCTGGGGGCTGACCTTCAGGTTCTTTCTGTCCCGAGCAAACAGTTGACCAAGACAAATGCAAATGGTAGCAAAGTTTTAGTAAAGGTAGGAAAAGGAACAGGTGCTGCAGAGTGAGTTTGGGGCAGGTAAAAGCAGGAAGGAGTGCTGGGAGGTCGTTCAGCGGTCTGAGGGCCTGCCTGGCAAGGGCAAGGTCCCAGGTTTGATCCTGCATCTGATCCCTGGTAGCACATGCTGTGCCAGCTCTGGAGCCCCAGGCGTGCCTATCAGCCACCAAAACCAGGTGTGATGGCACACACCTGTAATCCCAGTGCTGGGGAGGTTAAGACAGGAGAATCACTCCAAGTCTGAGGTGCATAGCAAGACCCTGTGACAAATAAACAAAGAAACAAACACATAAATACTTTTTTAAAAAATAAAGTAGGAAAGGAAGTATATCCTACAGCACGAGGGCAGCCACCATGCAAGAGCGAACACAGGAGCTGAAGGTTTTTTTTTTTTCAACCTCAAAGTCCATGTTTATTACAAAGGCCAGTGGTGATTCTTAGGTGAGCTTATCGGCAGGATTTCTGGTCATGAGCACGGACAGCAGGGCCTCCAAACTTTTTGGATTTGCAGCGACGGGGGTAAGCTACCAACAGGGTCCGGTCGTACTGGATGAGAATATCTTTGATCTCTTTCTTGGAAGCCTCGTCAGCATATTTCTGGTAATAGGCCACCAGGGCTTTGGAGATGGGCTGATGGTAGCATAAATCTGGGCAACATGAGCACCACCCTTCATGCGGACATGGATGCCAACTCCAGCAAACTGCTCCCTGCCCAGAAGCAGAACAGGCTCCAGTAACTTGTATTGTAGCGTGCGCGGCTCGATGATCTCCAGGGGACACCCGTTCACCTTGATGAGGCCACTGCCCCGCTTACAGTGTGCCACGGCTGGGGCTGTCTTCTTGGGACCGAAGACTTGCGCGGACTGCGGTGGGCCCTTGACGCCATGGTCGCTAGCGCAGACTCTAGAGCTCCTCACTGCATGGCGCCGCAACCAGAAAAGGTTGTTTTTTTTTAATTGAGTCAGGGTCTTGCTATATACTTCAGGTTGTCCTTGACCTCATGAAGAGGCTCCTGCCACCGTCTCCTGAGTGCTGGGCCTGCAGGTGTGCATAACCAGGCCTTGCTGATTCTTAAAACTTGTACCAACATTGTATTCTGGAACTAATGTATGTTGTATGTGATAGGTGTGTACCTGAATTGGTTGACTGCTACTTTATGATTGCTGTTGCTGTTATGGTTATTTGGTGGCACTGGTGATAGAACCCAGGGCCTAGCACTGACGTAATCATAAGCTGTCTTCATTTTTTAAAAATGTATTTAGTACAGGGCCTACAGGGTCTCACTACTCAGATTGGACCCATAGTGGTCCTCCTCTTTTCAGCCACCCAAGTGCTGGGATTACAGGCGCGCACCATCACGCCCAGTCGCAATTGCTGTCTCAGTACACCCCAGGGGTGGAGCCTGCATGGCATGCTGGGGATTGAACCCCGGTCCCTGCGCCTACCTAAGCAGGTGTTTTAGTCCGCTGAGCTGTCTGGCCAGCCTGACCTTTCCATTTTTAAAAAAACTTTTGAGATAAGAGTCTCCCTACATTGCCAAGGCTAGCATGGACTTGTCCTCCTGCCTCAGCCTCTGAAATAGTGGAGTGACCGGCGCTGAGAAAAGACAAGACGGGGACTCCTTCTTTGTCTTTAGACTTCTTTATTCTCTGGCCTTCCTCCTCTCTGGCCTTCCTTCTTATATCCCCCCCCACCCCAGACCTATCAGAGGGAGCCAAGTATATCGTCCGACACAGGCAATAGACCAACAGCCAGTTGCCTCACAGGGCTGTGCGAACCAATCAAATCTTGCCAGCAGGGACCAGGGCTATACAGGAAACAAGACTCATAGCAGAAGCTCCAGCGG
>NW_004524618.1:2683909-2706084 GCF_000260255.1 Octodon degus
TAGGCCAACAGCCAGTTGCCTCGCAGGGCTGTGCGAACCAATCAATCTTGCCAGCAGGGACCAGGGCTATACAGGAAACAAGACTCGTAGCAGAAGCTCCAGCGGGAGGGGCAAGGCTGAGGAGCAGGGCGCCCGCGCCCGACAGTGGAGACTACAGGTAAGCACCACCACACCTGGCATATTTTAGTACTTTAAGAATTATAAGCCAGATATGGTGGCACATGTCTGTACTTTCTGAGAGGTTGAGGAAGAGTGAACATTCAAACCCAGCCAGGGTAGCCTAGTGACTCGGCAAGACCCTGACTCAAATTTCAAAAGGCTGGGGATGCAGCTCAGTATGAATGCCCTGACACCGCGTCTGTTACCGTGGGAGACTGGGATATAACAGTCCCTGTTGTGTCTTCGTTAGATTTTAACTGGCCTCGTGAAACGGAAACTTCCTTTTCTGTGTGTATGCCAGGATTTGAACTCAGGACCTTGGGCCTGCCAGGCAGGCACTGTACCATTAGGCTGTGTCCCCAGCCCTGGCCCTGTGACACGAATGTGGGAAGTATGTTCACGAGTTCTGTGTCTGGAGGCTTTATGTGAGATGCTTGTTTCTTACCTAAATGTCTCCAGGTTGACTGTTGAAGCAGTCTGGGTCCAGAGTTACCGTTAAGAGAAAGTCTTTCCGGAGGGGTTTAGTGTATTTCATAGATAAAAGACCATTACATTTCTTACTTTTTACTTCTTCGTTGATTATCCAGATCAGTGGGTTTCATTTTGGCAGGTACATACGCGCACATGCTTTGGTATTTTTCTCTTTTCAGTGAAATTCTGCTTGTAGAGTCTGGATTGAACCATAGCTATTTTATTTGAAGCTGTTGTAGCTGTAATTATTTCCCTGATTTCTTTATCACTCATCCATTGTTTGTATTTGGCAGAGCTAATGAGGGTTGGTTTTTTTTGTTTTTTTTTTTTTTTTTTTGCAGATAGAACTCAGGTTCTTGCGCTTGCCAGGGAAGCGTTTATTCCACTGAGCCATCTCCCCGGCCCAGCTAAGGAGTTTTTAAAGGTTGCAGCTGCATTCTGCTCTATTGCTGAGTGCATTTATCAGCTTTAAAAGTCTCGGTGAGCGCTTTCAGGTCTTGCTAGGTATAGGATCACACTGTCTGCGAACAGGGACAATCTGACCTTTTCCTTTCCTATTTGTACCCCTCTTCTATTGTTTTCTTCCTTAATTGTTCTAGCTAAAATTTCAAAAACTGGGGCTGAGGAGATAGCTCAGCAGTGTAAGCACTTGTCTGGCAAGCGCAAGGTCCTGAGTTTGATCTCTGCGACCAGATAAATAAGTAAAATTTCAAGAACTATATTGAGTGAGAATGGCAAGAATGTATATATTTTCCTTGTTCCTGTTCTAATTTATTTTAATGAGTATTTATATTTTATCAGTAATTTACCTGTTTGGTTTAAACTCTCAAATACTGTAGTCCCAGCTATTGTGGAGGGTGAGGCAGGAGGATTACTTAAGTCTAGGAGTTTAGAGCCAGCTCTGGGTAACAGCAAGACGCATCTCTTACTTTTATTTACCTATCTTTTTTTAGTTTGTTGAGACAGGGTCTGCCTACGTGGTTCAGGCTGGCCTTGAGCTCACTGTGCACGTGTGGCCAAGGCTGGTCTTCAGCCTGCGGTGTCCTCCAGTCCCCGCCTCTCAAACGGTAGGCTTACAGGTGTGTACCACCAAGCACCACACAGCTTGTTAAACTTTGGGACAGAGTCTCACTATGTAGTGTAGGCTGACTTTGAGCTACTCACTTTGTAGGCCAGGCTGATCTCAAACTCAGAGCAATCCTCCTGCTCCAGCTTCCTGAGTGCTGGGATGCCAGGGGGCTTCACCGTGCCCGGCCCTGGCACATCTTTTTATTTTTATTTTTTAAAATTATGTTTATTGGTGCATTTTAGGTATATGTGGTGATCACGTTCCTCATAGGGAATTTGTTGTGTGTCCATGATGCAGCGTGGTTCTCTCTTTCCCCCAGTCCCCTAAACTTCCTGCCGCCCCCCTTGCCGCTCCTCATTTACAAGAGCCAGCTTGCTTGCTTGCTTGCTTTCTTTGGTGGTGCTGGTGATTGAGCTCAGGGCCTTAAGCATGCTAGCCAAGCACTGTACATCCCCATCCCTTATTTCTTTTAAATATAGGATCTCACTAAGTGAGCTTAGGCTGATCTAAAACTTCCTTCCGTAGCCCGGGTTGGCCGTGCCCTCAGGGTGACCCTCCTGCTTTAGCCTTCCGAGTGCTGGGATTAAGGGCGTGTGCCAGCACGCCTGAGCTGGAACAGCTTGCCACAGATTTTGCCAGTCATGGTGGCCCACACCTGTAATTTCAGTATTAACATATATATTATGTATGTGGTACAGGGTCTCACCACGCAGCTCAGGCTCATAGTGACCTTCCTGTTTTCAGCCTCCTCAGCGCTGGGATTGCAGGTGTGTGTCACCTCAGCAGGTCAGCACGCCTGGAGGCGGGACTAGCGCAACATTTGGCGCTGGGAATCGAACCCTGGCCTCTGAACATACATATATATTAAGCTCAAAACTGGTACATAGTTTCATTGAATCTTAGGTATTTTTTAATTAGCTGATCTGATTATGAAGAATCATAATAGAAATGGTGATAGAAATACGTGATTCATTTAGAAGTTTTCTTTCAGACATTTTTTATCTTGTTATACCTTAGATTAGAGATACAGTTCTGATTTGCGTCAGTTTGATTTTTTTGTAAAAACTATCAAAAGCTAAAAGTAGGGGCTGGAGAGATGGCTCAGTGGTCTAAAGCACCTACTTGGAACAAGCTTGGCAAAGCACAGGGACCGCGGTTCGATCCTCCAGCACCACATGCCAGTGAGCCGCGCCCCCTGGTGGGCTGAGCTGGCCACACACACACACACACACACACACACACACACACACACACACTAAATAAATGTTAAAAAAAATTAAAAAAAAAAAAGCTAAAAGTAGTTTATAAATATGTAAATGTACCAAAATACTTTCAACTTTTGTAGGTGTTGTTCTCAGATTCTAATAGAATAATTGTCCAAATATGCACATATGTGTTAATCAGTATTATTTTGTTGTTATATTTAATAACCTCCTGACCTTTAATTAAAAATTTACTTGGGAGGGCCGTCGTGTAGCTCAGTAGTCTGAGTGCCAGCCTAGGCGGGCGCAAGGATCTAGGTCTGACTGCGGTGCCATATGCCATGCCTGCTCCACCCCAGGCACACCGAGCTAGCCAGCAAGGCCAGGCGTGGCGGCGCACACCTGTAATCCCAGCGCTGGGGAGGCTGAAACAGGAGGATCACTGGGAGTCCGAGCTGTGTAGTGAGACCCTGTGCCAAATTCATAAAAATTTTAAAACACTTTTATTTGGGAAAGAAATCATGAAAGAACATGATGGATTTTTTAAAAATCAGCTTTTAAAATTAGCCTTAAAAAATGCTCCACACACTCTCACACTGCTGAATCATTTTACAAGGTTGTGTAACCTTAACAATGTAACTTTATTACAGAACCTTGTACTTTTAAGAATGTATTTTTAAGGAGAAACTAGACATGCTTATAAGATGGATATAAGAATGTTTATTATGGTGTTCCTTGTAAGAGCAAAAAAGGGAGCGTGTTAGGGATTGAGTCAGGTAAGTTGTGTCCCTACACTGCCTAGAAGTGTACCCATCCAACATAGTGCCCTTAATTCATTAGAGGAGAAGGTAGACTTCAACTACAGACCAGCACTTGGCCTTTGGGGCTGTGACAGCTGTGTCTGGATGTCCCTGCAAGCCTGACGTGGTCATAGAGAGAGCTTTTCAGAGGTGGCTGCGTGTACAGTGTACAGTGCATGACTGGTTTGTGGTGTGATGCTGGGAACAAGGGTGGGTGGTCACTAAATGGGACCACTGACTGGACTGGTGCTGCCCTGATCCCGGTAGCCTAGACGAAGTATAAAAGGGGCAGAGGGCTGGGAAGAGAACCCAGTGGCCTAAGCCCTGCCTGGCAAGTGCAAAGGACCCGGGTTCAGTCTCTGGTACTGCATGCTATGTTGGCCCCAGAATCAGGCGTAGTGGCGCTCACCTGTAATCCCAGCTCTGGGGAGGCTAAGACAGGAGGAGAACTAGGAGTCTGGGCTGCGTAGTGAGACCCTGTACCAAATAAGTACATAAAAGATTAAGATGGGTAGGAAGACACTGTGAAGATCCCTTGCTGCTTAGCTACCTTCTGCCTGCCATGAACTGTTCTCCTCCACAAAGCAACCTGCCTTGGCGCCAGCTGATTAGGAGCTATTGAAACCTGTACAAACAGTGAGCTACGTAGACTCCTCCTCTCTTAACTGTGGGTTTTGGGCACTTTGTCCTGGCAGTGAAAAAGTAACTATGACAGACTGGTTTCATGGAAGTTACTCTTCCAAGGATGGGCTGGAAGGAAGTGATTTCAGGATGATTGAAGCACATTGCATATTGTGTACTTTATTTCTGTTATCATGTTGTGATGTATAACAAAATAATTATGCAACTTGCCCTATTGCAGACTCAGTGGGAGGCCTCGGCTTGATGTCTTGCAATAGATAGCTCCATCTCAGGGTAAGGGGAGATGATGGGGAGATGGTGATATCTCAAGTGTGTGCCTAAGACCAGTCTACTTCGTAATTCCGTGTTGGTTGCTGTCACAGCCGAAATGCCTGCTTCACAAAGCTAGGGTGTTGGAAAAGAAAGCAAGCTTTTCAGGGCTTTTGTGACATTCTCCTGATGTTCTCTCTTGACTTTAATTCAGAACATTTAGGAATGTGAAGTTGTCTCAAGCATACTTCTAAGGCCATTGTCGTTTGCAGTCTCTAAGCAGTCGATCCTTTTCTAGGTGGACAGAGTTGATTCACCGGGTTTATTCCCAAATGGGTCGCAATCCAAGCTTTCCTAGCTCAGGGTCCTTTGTGCTTGAGATTTAATGTCAAATCTGCTTTGAAAATACATAGGTGATCATACACCAGCTAGAAGGAAGAAGGCCTGGTTCAGTTTCTTTAAACATCTCTGCTAGGGCCAGTGGGATAGCTCGTTGGATTAAGTGCCTGCTTTGGCAAGTACAGGGACCAGAGTTTGATCCCTGGTCCCACACACTGCGCCGGCCCCACCCCCGGGTGCTCTGAGCCTGACCAGACCGGAATGAATCTGGGCATGGTGGCACATGCCTGTGATCCCAGTGCTGGGGAGGCTGAAGACAGGAGGTTCACTACAAGTCTGAGCTGCATAGTGAGACCCTGTACCAAATACATAGATGAAAAAAAAGCTCTACTAATGCTTTACCTTTCTTGCTTGCTTGCTTGCTTGCTTTCGGAGCCAGGGATTGAACTCAGGCCTTTGCACTTGCCAGGCAAGCGCTTATTCAACTGAGCTATCTCCCCAGCCCCTTCTGCTAATGTTTGAAACATATGAAAAATCCCAGTGTTCATTTGTCGCCTCCTTAATTCAGGTTGGCATTCAGGGCAGCCACATTACCTACAATTTGAACACAGTTGTTGTTTTTCCCTGAAATGACAGATTGAGTTCATTGAGGTTGAATATGTCATATGAATAAGCAAGTTTTGCAACCCATCCTGTGTCCCTGGAAAGTACATCCAGTGGTGATTGTTTCTGATAGAAATTCCTGGAGCAGCTCTTGTAAGTCAAAAGCTCTGCCCAGTGATCAACCTTTAAAAAGACATCCCAGTGCTGGCGTGGTGGTGCATGCCTGTCAGCACTCAGGAGGCTGAGGCAGGAGGATTGCATGAGTTCAAGCCCAGGCTGGGCTACAAAGTGAGTTGAAGGCCAGCCTGAACTGCAGAGTGAGACCTTGTCTCAAAAAGACAACCAAAAAAAAAGTGCCATCTCCCTTCTGTGTATAAGAAAAGACGTGTGTGCTCTGCATCCGACTCCTCACAGAGCTTCATAAACAGATGGGAGTTACGGGTGTGGGCTTTGATATACTTGACCATTTTGATCACATCCTGCAAAAGTCAGGTTCTGGGGCATTTATCAGGTAGCCAGCATTTTTCTGTGGATGATGCCATATGTAGACTCCCACTCAGAAGCTGCTGATCCCAGAAGCCGTCCAGTTGCGTTGCTGGTATAGCGGTGAGCATAGCTGCCTTCCAAAAACCCGTCCAATCCTGGCAGCGCCCCATCCATGCGTACACTGCCGCGAGACAACCGTTGGTGCAGGTGGAGCTGGTGGTGGTGCTCGGCCGTGGCTAGCTGTCCACGGCCAGGATGGCCCTGGTGCAGCCAGGGACGCTGCTTACGACGCAGCAGTGCAGCCGCCAGCTTAGGTCGTGGGTGATGGTGGGCAGAAGGCAGCTTTGGAATCTACTCGTGTTTGCCTGATAAGCAAACAGCTGCAGAAACTGAAATTCTTAACAACTTGGTACTTCCAGTGAAGAGATCACTGATAATCATCGATGGAAATCAGGCCAGTGGAGAAGCTGCTGGAAATATTTTTTTTCTTCAGAGAAGTAGTATTACCAAGAACCAAGCTGCATCTGCCTTGGAATTCTTATAAGAACTAAATAATGATGTCTTGGGAACGTTTGTGGATGAGTCCCCAAGCCCTCCTAGGTGAGGATCCTGCATTTTCTGTAGGTTTATGGTTGCGGTTGCTTGCTATATTTCGCAGATGTCTCCTGGAATTGACAAATCCATGTTTTGATCTGTAGGACGCATGGACTCGTTGGTTCTATGAGGGTCATTATTTAAAAATCCAATAGTACAGTCTCATCCAGATAACACATTAGAGCGTCTGTGACTAGATAAACCATTTCTTGAATTGCAGGAACATTTTCAGTCTTGTGATTTAGGTCATGTGGGAAAAGTACCATGGGCAGACCTCGTGGATTGTGACCACAGATGCGTGGCGGAGTGGGATAGTGGGACAGATAAACCAGTTCTTAAGACCTATAATGAAAAGAGGACTTTGTCGATTTGATCCAACAAAGAATTTTGAAGAATGAGAGTGGAACTCCAGAAAAGAATTTTGAAAAAGCTATTAAAAATGGAACTATGACACTAAATGCAACTCAGACTTCAAACAGTATTAAAGATCTATTTAATGGTGATTGCTGCCTGAATATTATGAAATAGACTCCGCTAATTTGGATTTCAGCTTGTGCCCGAAGAGGGTCAAGGGCATTTACCTATTTGAGGTACAATTTCTGATACAATAACAGATTTCAGCATATATATAAACTGTAAAATGTTTACCTAGTAAAAGCAAACACACTGAATTGTGAGTGACCGTGTTGCCAATTTGTTGCACCCCGTTAGCAAGACAGGGTCTTGCTCTGAGCCTAGGCTGGCTTTGAACTCACTATGTAGCCCAGGCTGTCCCCAAGTTTATTGACAGTCCTCCTGCCTCAACCTCCTGAATGCTGGAATTATAGGCAAATGCCATGACACCAGGGCCACAACAACTTGTGATTTTGTATAATACTTAGATTTTTACAGCTTGTCACAAACGTTGATAATTTACTGGTTGTAGCGTAAGCACCTGTGTACTGTGTTCATGACTGAAGCTGTGATTGCCTTCATGTTGTGCAGTTGCCTATAAAACTGTTGAAGGATGGCTGTTAAATTGTTTCTCCAGCAGCCGGCCAAATAGGTCAGTGGATTAAAGCGCCGGCTTAGGCAGACACAGCAGCTAGGGTTCGATCCCCATTGTGCTGTGCTGGCCTCACTCCCGGGGAGTGCCTAGACAGTGATTGAGACTGGGCATGGTGGCGTGCACCTGTAATCCCAGCTCTTGGGAGGCTGAACACAGGCGGATTACTATGAGTTCGATCTATGTGGTGAGACCCTGTAGACCCTTACTAAAATACAAAAAAAAAAAAAAAAAAAAGTTTCTCCAGTAAACATTTGTAACAAGCAAAAACAAAGTTCTTATGATGTATCCTCGTGCACATCCTCCTGAAAAATATCACACAAAACAAGCTTTTTTTTTTTGGTACCAGGAATTGAACTTATGACCGTGGGCTTGTTAGGCAGGCACTTGTGCTGCTGAGCTGTATCCCCAGCCCCAAACAAGCATTTTTGCCTTCTTGTCCACACTGGTAGACTCCTCGCCCTGGGTTTTATACCACTGCCTGACTTTCTCAGCGGTCATCTGTGACGGCTGTGCCTCAGTAAACTGCCATTGCGTCGATCTGTGTAGTGATGATGCTAGCTGAGAGGAAGACATGCCACATTTTTGGTATGTGTCAGGAATCGAACTCAGACCTTGCACTTCCAAGGCAGTGATGTGCTGCTACTTTTTAAACTGCAGCATGTCCTGAAAGTTCATGACAAACGTCCTTACTGGCAGGCAAGACCACTCTTTTCCAATAGGAAAGGGCTTGTAGTAATCAGGGTTTACAAGGTAAAAATCCAGGCCACATAATTTATAGGCTTATTTTATCATAGTCACCCAGAGGGTTATCTACAAAGAGAGTGCAGGAAATCTGTCCTCACACTAAAGACCAAAAGAATCCAGCTGCGGGCCTGGACCGCACCGTAACGTCCTGCGTGGGTCCAGCTGAAGACCTAGAGCCCGTGACAGTGCCTCCGTGAGTCCAGCTCGAGGCCTAGAGACCATGTCTCCTGCAGGCCTGCTTCCCGGGCCAGCACTGGGAAGACCCCTCGTCAGTGGTGGAAGCTAGGAAGTCTGTGCCAGCAGGCTGAGGGGTCTGCATGGGGCCAGGAGGCAGCGCTGGGGGGCCGGAGCTCGCCCCACGGGAACTAGCTTCTCTTCGTTTATTGCAAAGAAAGTCTTGTGCTAGTATTGTACAGCCAAGATATCACGCCTGTGTCTCTTACTGTGGATAATGAGCAGGAAGACACCAGTGTGTAGTGTATTGTTCCTGTCTGTGGTGGCGTTGGTACAGAAATACCTACTGTGCTGCCAGTTTTGTAGAATGTGGCACATTTAATTATATATAGTACATAATACTTGGTAAAAAGTGTCTTGTTACTGGTTTACATATTTATTTTATCTACTTAAAATTTGCCGTAAAACAGTAGGCGTGCTGGCTGTGCACGCAGGCCCGTAACTTCCGGACCCCGGGAGGCCGAGGGCGGGCTCAGCAGTGAGAGCCCGGCCGCCGGGGCAGCTGCGCAACTGTTAGTCTGCCAGTGAAAAACAAGGAGATTTGGGCCGCAGCTCAGTGCGAAGGCCGTGGGCGCAACCCCCAGTACAGACAAACGAACAAAATAATGCAAGTATTAAATGAAAGCTATGTGATTATCGGGTAGAAATAGATTAGAGAGGAAAAATCAAAAAGCAAATGGTAAATGTTTTCTTACTTAGTTTTTCTTTTGTATAGATAATGCTTTCATCGTGTACAAAGTCCAGAAAGCACAAAAGGATAGTGAAGATGCTTCTATTCCCTATCAGCGCTCTTTCCTAGAGGTGACCAGTGTCATTAATTCTTGTCCTTCTAGAAAGAATACAAATATCACATATTTACCGTCTCCCCCTTTGTCCTGAATATTTTGCACGTACATTTCTACACCTCGCCTTTCCCCCAGTGTATCTTAAAGGTAGTTGATTGTATGTAAGAGAGCACCCTTAGTAGTAGGTACTGTATACGTGTTTCGTAATTGATTTCTCCCATCTCCTCGTAGTGGACATCCAAGTTGTTTCCAAACTAATTGTAATATTAACATTGCAACAAAGAACTTCCTTGTCTGCACCTCATGTACTGAGAAGTGCAGTTGCTGAGTCAATGCGTGTGTGCATTTGCAACTGTTTTTAGTTCTCTTGTCCTTGTAACAGAAGACCTGAGTCAAATAAGCTTAGTGAGAGAAGGTGCACTTGGGTTCACAGTTTGGAGAAGGAGGCCAGGGTCTCGCAGTACCCCTCAAGCGCACCTCTCATGGCCCAGCACCTCCCACTGACTCCTCTTTTTAACACTCTACACCATCCAATAGCACCAGGTTTGGGGGCCGCACCATTATCCATGGGCCTGTGTGGGACAGTTAGTTCCAGACTATAGCAACAACTTTTGGTAAATTTGGTCTAGTTGCCCTCTGATAAAGTTCTAGCACTTAGCACCGCCAGCAGCAGCGTATGACAGATTGTCCAGTCCTGGGCCTCGATGATAATTATTTAAGGATTTATGTGCCTGAATCGGTGATTCAGCTCTAGACCAATGCAGTTCATTACAAGTGAGGGTAAAGTATGTACTGTTTGTTGGAGGAATAATAGGTAAGATTTATTATAAGCCATACACATAGTTGGGTGGAAGAGGCACTGAGCATTTCTTAGAAGGAATGTGAGCTCTGACAGAAGCTCCACCCTCATATTTATTAAAATCTTGGTTTGCTACACCCAGCCTGTTGGGATTTGGGATGCAGCGATGCGAAGAAAAATGACTGACTTGGAAAAGGAGAGCTAAAACGCTTGGTGGATTACTTGGTGTGAAATGACAGCTTTTCTGTTTGGAAAGCCGCGTGACAACGGCTGAGTGAGGAGTACAACCCAACTGAAGTTTATAGAGTAATGAAGTATGAAGGTGCCGCACACGAGCTTTTGGTCTGCATGCCTTAGACTTTATGGATCTATTGAACATTCAGAAGAAACAGGTAGCCATTTCTTGTACGAGATCCAGATGGATAAGTTCAGGAGGATATGTTATCTGCTCAGTTTGGGGGAAGCCCTTCTGCGGTTATAAAAGTGCCATAACTCAGCCAGGACTGTAGCGCAGTGACACGATGCCTGCCTGCTTAGTGTGAGGCCCTGGCTCCAATTCCCAGTACAAAAAAGAAAAATCCATAACTCACGAAGAAAAAGGTTGGCAGCTTTGTCCTCAAGCTATAGACTGTTAAAAGGCACACATCAGGGTAGATAAAATAGACGAGAGCACAAAATAGTGAATTTACAAAGGAGTTTTTAAATAAAAAACTTAAAAGCACAAGCACATCAGTCAAAGGAACAAGCCCAAGTATGTAAGCTCCAGGGGAGCAAGAAGGGTGAGTGAACGTGAAGCTAAGTCTCCTGGGAGCTGGAGGCTCCGCGGGGCGCTGGCGTTCGTGCGTCACAGTCTGGGTGCTGCACTGACTAGGCCCAGACTGCCAGTGTCACGTTGATGTGATAGAACATCTGAGGTTAATGTTAGAGAAAACTAGACCCAGCCCTACACTTCTGGCAGAAGGCATTTTGGTACGACAGGCATCAAATTCCACAGTCAGCGTTCTCTGACTTGTTTTAAGTGCTCTTCCACAGATTTGTAGGTTTATTAGTATTATTCACATATAATTTGCTTGGTACTCATCCCAGTCATTTCTTGAATGAAGGAGTTGCTCACTTGGATGATTGGGACATTATTGGGCCTTGATTTCATAATACTTAAACTGTAAACTTGATGCTTTTTTTACTTTTTTGTACAAGATTAAATTGCAGTATGTTGTACCTTTCACAGTAGGAGTATTTAGTGACACAATTTTTTAGTTGTTGGAGATAGGTTTAATAGTGAATTCGAGAGGACCAGTAAGATAGCTCAGTGGACTAAGTGCCTGCTTAGGCAAGCACAAGGGGCCAGGGTTCGATCCTGGTCACCACATGCTGCACCAGCCCTGCCTCAGGGCACACTGAGCGGGCCACTGAGACAGGGTATGGTGGAGCAGACCTGTAATCCCAGCGCTGAGGAGCCGGAAAACAGGAGGATCACTATGAGTCCCAGCTGCATAGTGAGACCCTGTACCGAATACATAAAAATAAATAAATAAATAAATAAATAAATAAATAAGTAAATAAAATAGTGAACTCGAGAGTGTGGTAATTTCCAAATACATGAGTGTTCCTTGAAGTTTGCATTTAAAACTCCAGGCTTATTACACACAACGACAACAACAACACCCAAAAATAATGCTGCTAGAGATACCATCATGAAGAAATCATCCAGTATAACTGAATTAATCTAAGGTGGGTGACACGGAGCGTGGGCTGCTGAGCTGGAATTTGACTCTCCTGGTGAGAATGGCGGAGCAGACCCCTGCGTGTACAATACGTGGGCCAGTTGTCAGTCAGCACTGAGCCGAGCTGGGTGCAGTGGTGCAGCCTGTACTCCTGGCTACTCGGGAGGCTGAGTCAAACCAGGGAGCCCGGGGGCTCAAGGTCAGCCTGGGCAATCCAGTGAGACTCTAAGAGTAAATACAGAGGACCGAAGATGTAGTCTAGTGTGAATACTCTGGGTTCAGTCCCCAGTACAACAAAACAAAACTGTCCTGAGAAAAACCACTGTGTGATACATGTGGAATACACCAGTTGGAACTGACTTTCTAGAGAAAAAAACAGATGATGCCTTTTTTAAAAAAAGTCTTCATTTGAATTGCACCCCACCCCAAGGTTCAAATGTATTTACGAGTAATCAGTTTCCTGAAGACCTGAGAAGCACTGGAGAATGTTCTAGAAAAGAGTCAGTTACCTAATCATAGTTCACTGACTCCAGCCAGTTTGGTGCAGTCTGTTTAGAGAATAGTTTAGGAGGCTTTGGTGGGAATGCTTGCTACAGTGCTTCCTTCCTTCTTGTCATCTTCAAACATAGAATGGGAAGAACAATGTGAAATAGAACCTTAAAAGGTAGGTTCTTCCCTCAGCTGCAGTGGAAAGGGAATTCTGTGAAGGCCTCATCACGCCTGTGGAGCTGGTTAGCGCAGTAAGCAGCAGTGAGCCTTGGAGTTGGACAGACGTGTAGTTTCTAGGCTGTTTATTTCTTGGCTGTATGTTCCTTGATCTTCGATTTCTTCACCCCGCTCCTCTCTCCGCCCATCCCTCCCATTATTCCTTCTTTCCTTCCCATGATACTGGGGGTTGAATTCAGGGCCTCCCTCATGCTAGAGCTCTGAACTGAGCCCCATGCCAGCCCTGACTTCTTAATTTAGAAATGAGGACTGCGGTGCTCAGGGCCGTGTTCTGTAAGAGGAGGCTGTCTGGGCTAACTTACAAGTTTGAGAACACTTTGTGGGAAGGGAGGTTGGAACCCCCGGCAATGGTACCTTTAGAAACCTGTTTTCCGCCTTTGTCTCTTCATCAGGAGGGTCATGAAATCATGAAATGGGTTCAGCAAACACAGACTCTGGCCTACAGAGCCCCGTGGTGACTGTTGCTGTAGAGGCTGGAGTCCGTGGGAGGAAGGGCAGCCTGCCTAGACTGTGCCAAGGAAGGCTTCATTGACCAGTCTGGTGGTCTAGAGAAAGTGTTTTGCTTCAAAGGGTCACTAGTGGAAGGCATTGCACTGGCTGTACTCAGTGAGCTGTGACTGTAGGTCGTCCAGAAAAACCAAGGTTTGAAGAAACGGCCTCCTCTGTCCAACCAGAGCACAAAGTCTGACGCAAGTGGCACCCTCTAAATGGTTGAGTGGAACACTGTCGCAGGCAAAGTTTCCATCTGGAGGCCTGGTGATTAACCCAGATGGGGCCAACGCACTGGAAAATGGCCAGAGCAATTAAAAAGGGTGCCTGTATTGAATGAGTTAAGACTGTGCTGTACTTTAATTCAGAAACAAGTTTTGGTGATTGGAAAAAGCTGAAGTAATTAATTGTAAACTATGCTAGATTAAATTTATTGGGGGAAAATCTTCAAATCTGTAGTAAATCTGTACTTTTAAGCCCAAGGTCAAGATTGAGATCAGCTGTTGGTTGGTAGCCAGTCCCAGTAGAACTTCCTGGGCCAGGGGAGATGGCTCAGTAGAATAAGCGCTTGCCCGGCAAGCACAAGGGCCTGAGTTCAATCCTTGGTTCCGCAAAAAAAAAAAAAAAAACAAAAAAAACCCAAAATCAACAGAGCTTCCCTTACTGCAGTTTGGATCTTGGGAAAGTAAGTAAAAGCCGTTCCAAGTCGTAGTAGCTTTTGGCTCTGTAGTCTCCGGGCGCTTCCCCTGCGCTAGTGCCTCTGCCTTTGCTGCTGTCACGTATCAGGCCAGCTCCCTTCACGCATCATAGCTCAGAACCTGCAAGCTGCTAGCTGACATTTTAGGCTGGTTCATTAAAACCCAGCCCTGTTTACTGCGCAGCTACAAGGCAGTGTGCTAAATGTTGGGAACACACAGCAAGAACAAGGTGTTTTTTGTTTGTTTTTTTTTTTTTGCAGAACTGAGGATTGAACTCAGGTCCTTTCACTTGTCAGACAAGCGCTTATTCTACTGAGCCATCTCCCCAGCTCCAAGGTTTGTTTTTTATTCAGGTTGGTTATTTTAGACTTGCTTCTTCCTCCCTTTTTAAAATGCATTTAGTACAAGGTCTACAGGATTACACTAGACAGATCGGACTCGTAGTGATCCTCCTGTTTTCAGCCTCCCAAGTGCTGAGATTGCACGCCACCATGCCCACTCTTAATGCACCTGGGGGCAGGGATGGCAAGGCATGCAGGGAATCGAACCCTTGGCCCCTGCATCTGCCTAAGCAGGTGCTTTAATCTGCTGAACTACCTGGCCAGCTCTTATTTTTTAAAATTTCTTTTTCTTTTTTAAAATATATAGTCTCACTATATAGTCCTGGCCGTATGCAATGTATCTCAGACTGCCAGCAGCTTCTAGATTACAGGTATGTGCCATCATGCCTGGCTTTTCCTATGTGTTTAGAAAGCAACTTTATTTATTTTTATCTTATTGTATTGTATTTAGGACAAGAGGTACAGGGTCTCACTACATAGATCAGGTCGTGATCCTCCTGTTTACAGCCTCCCAAGCGCTGAGATTACAGGCGTGCACCACCACACCCAGTCTCAGTCGCCACCTCAGCACACCCTGGGGCTGGGGCTGGCAAGAAAGCAAGCTTATTAACCTAGCAGAGGTAGATAAAATTATCACTTCAAACATTTTATAGTTTTGGGTTGGAAATTTAGGACTCAGCCAATAATTCTGTCCAGGCTTGTGGTATTGGTCTAATCCTGTTATAGCAATGGGTTAATTCTGTTCACCCATTTTTTTCTTTTTCTTTTTTTTTCTTTTTTCTTTTTTTTTTTTTTTTTACCACAATCTCTTTCCTGCTTTAGAGGCAGGGTTGTGAGGACCTACCCTGACTGTACCTGTACTATTCTGTTTGCATTGCTAGGACCTTGTCCAATACTCAGGTAATAATTTGGTCTAATTGATATCATGACTCTTACGAATGGCACTAGGAACGCCTGTATCCTAAGCCCCATGCTTAGGACCCTATCTGCCACAGTAGTGCCTTTGCAGTTAGGAGGAAAGTATCCCTCTGGGTAGCTGAATTACAGAAAGGCTCAGGCCAAGGCTGCAGGCTTACTTGTGGAGCCTGCTAGGAATTGACCCTGCACCAACTACCACCCCCTCAGGTGTTCCTAAGACTTCTCCCCTCTTGAGTACAACTAAGACTTTACGGATCTTCACAGAATTAGTGATCAGATTGCCATTTGACCCTTTGGGTTGGCTCCCTGATGGACTTTTTGGCAAAGACAAAATACTCCTTGACTTCTTCCCCTTCCCCTAAGACTAGAAGCTATTCTCCACGAAGCCAGCTGCTCTTGCTGCCGATTATGTTGGATGCGCTTAGATATCTTAGAGATTTGATTTGGCACATTGTTCCATTGGATTTCTGATAACACTTTTTAGTTGACAAAGCTCCCCAAAGATCTCTCTAGTGAATAATAGTATGTATTTGTAGTTTTTAATGAGTTCTTTAAAAACAACCTAATGGAAGAAGCTTCTCTCTGTCCCTTATTTTTGAGTCACCGCTTGGTCCCTATCAAGTGCGGAGCGTGCTTACTGAAGTTGATTTGTGCATGATGAGATTATGCTGCCATTCAGCCCTTCTGGTGCTTGTACCCTGCGGCCAGGCATGCGATCATCCCGTGCTTCACCGGGGACGGCGCGTCTGCGTGTTCAGTGGACAGGTGGCTACCACTTCCCCATTTTATCTCACTCTTGCCCACAGCTGCCATTTCTTGGTGAAGGGAGTGAACTCACTTTATTCGCATGTAGTGGAGAGATACATAGGAGGTAAGGCCCAGGGTGTCCATATATTTGCCTGGAAAATATTGATGAAGAGGTCACATCCGCTTGGCACTGTTCTAGGCAGGGAGAGTACAGCAGCAAATACAGTCATGTCCCTGCCCTCGTGGGATCTGTATCGAAGTGGGGAAGAGATGAAGCAAGCAAATCAATATGAACTACGTTGTCAGGTATCACGCAGTGTGTGTGGCCCAGTAAGAGGGCAGCGAGCGTGACGGGTGGGGGTGGCTCTTCCAGGTGCATGGTCTTTGAAGGCCTGGGCCAAGGGACCGTGGAGCAGAAGCCTGAACTATGTGGGGGAGTAAGTAACATGAGAATCTAGGAGATAGTGGTCCAGGAGTAGGCAGGAAGACCCTCAGGAATATGATTGACGTATTTTAGGAACCGTCTAGGGAAGAGTAAGCGAGGCCAGGAACGGTGGGAGGTGCAGCCACGCGGGTCAGTGAGGAGCAGCGAAGCCTTGTGGGTAAGATGATTTGTTGTGGTTGCTGCCGGCGTGGCTGTGCGGGGCCACGTGCTCCGCCCCAGGGCCATGCCCCCTGGCCCCTGCGCCCATGTCCCCAAGGGTTGGTTTTTAGCTTTGAGGGGGCAGTACTGGGGATTGAACCAAGAAGTCACTGGAGAGTTTTGAGCTAAGTGGCCTCTCAGTTATTTCTCAAAGCAGGTTACTTCGGCTGCTCTGCAAAAAATGTATTATAGAAAGGAAGAATAAGACAGAACACTGAGTTAGGAAGCTCAGCTGATGTAATGTATGGTAGGGTAATGGTGCAACTTGAGTCAAGGAGACAATGAAAGAGACCACATACTGGAGAGAGAAGGAAAAATTAAGGATGAGAGCTGGGTTCGGAGCTTTAGGAACTGAGTGAATACCACCCCCTACCCCTAGCAGACTTAGGACCAGAGAGCACAGTGTGCTGTGCATGGTGGGCTTAGCGTGGTGGAGCTGTCCGGTACGCAGCTGTGTATATACATGTGCACTCCAGGGAGCACCCTAGAGGAAGATGTAAATGAGGGTCAGAGTGGATAGATGGTACTTAAAGCCTTGAGACTAACTGGTGTCATTACTTCAGTGAATACGTGTATGGACATAGAGAAAAGAACCGAGGATGGAGATGGTGAGGACCTGGATGTGTAGAGTCAGAGAAGGGAGGTGAGCTAGACAAGAACTTGTGATGGCCTCTGGGAGAAAAACCAGTAAACATGGTGGAAGCAACGTGAACATTCACAAGGAGTAATAGCTGGGTGTAGGGTGCATGCCTGTAATCCCAGCTCTTGGGAGGCTGAGGCAGGAGGACTGCAGTGAGTGTGAAGCCAGCCAGGGCTGCTTAGCAAGATTGTCTTGCAACCTTTCCCTGAAAAGAAAACAGAAGTGCTAAGAACTGGTTGTTGGATTTAGCAAAATGAGAGGTCACAGAGATCTTCACCAAAGTGGTTTTTCTCGCGGAGAAATGAAGCTTGAAGAAGTGGTGGTGGTACATAGAGCCTGAGCTTCCAAGGGTGTTGTGGTATGCGGTAGAAAGATAGAGTGCTGGCAGGACCACACGGGCCAGAGATGTCCGCTTCAGAGCGGGGGCTGTGACTTTCCCGCTGGAGACAGCCTCGTGAGGTGCAGGCCCTTGCCACGTGCTAAGTCCTTCCGGTAGCCTCCTGAATCCTGGGGTGTGGAGCTGGCAGGGAAGGGAGCAGGTGTCAGGCATTGTAGGAAAGAGTGAAGCGCTAGAACCTGGCTCTTGGGGTGCAGTGTGGTGGTAGAGCACTTGCCTAGCACGCCAGAGCCCCAGGCCCATTCCCAGCACTGTGCGTGTCCCCCAGAACTGGCAGCCGTAGAAATGCCTAACCCACAGGGATCAAATCCATTGTTGTAGTCATTGTTGTTAGATGGCTGTAGGTTGTGCTGCTATTCAGCTGGGGGGAAGGTGAGCTGGGTGTTGTCAGTCATCTCATAGACGCAGTTACTTTGAAGACTGAGGCAGGAGGGTCATGAGTTCGAGGCCAACCTTGACCATTTATTAAAAGATATCAGTCTCTCTTAGTATTTCTTTCTTTTTTCTTTTTTTTTTTTCTCTTAGTATTTCTGAGCTCAACTCATTGTTATCTATCAATCACAAAATTATTTCTGTCTTTTTCTTTTTTTGGTACTGAGGATCAAACTCAGAACTGTATGCTTGCTAGGCAGGCACTTAGGCCCCTGAGCTATCTCCCCGGCCCACAAAAGTATTTCTGTATTTTGGCTTTTTCAGTCATTTTATTTCAGGTTTTCTATTTATTTTTATACTCTTTTCCCTACCATATGTTGGATAACTCAGGGCTCCCCTAGTTCAAAAAATATACATTTCTGATTTTATTCTGGTAGTCGTAGTGCATGCCTATAATCCCAGTACTGAGGCAGGAGGATTACTTCGAGTTCAAGGCCAGCCCGAACTGCACAGTGAATTTACAGCTAGCCTGTACTACATAGTGAGACCCTGTCTCAAATGAATAAATAAATAAGTCTACACTTACTTTTTTTAATTGATTTTTTTAAACCTCTATATATCTCCTTAAAAGAGTGCTGTCTTAGAATGTTTTCTTTTTCTTCTTGCCTTATCCCCTTTAAAAAAAAAGACACTTTCATTTTTAAAGAATTTTGGTTTTGGTTGATTACAGATTTACCTGTCTGTCTTGTTTTGTACCTTATTTAGGTAATAAGAAAATCGCTTCTCATTTTTGTAGTATATTCAGAATACAGCTAGAATATTCTACAAAGGTCTTGGTGAAGTAAGACCTTTGAATGATTTAACTGCATCTGAATCTTAATTTTGAAGGTGTTTTTCTTGGTGCCTTTGAAAATACCACTTTGTTTTTTTTGTAGAGCCAGTGTTGCCTTCCAGAATTCTGGGGTAATTAGATTCTTCTTTTTCCTTTGTGTTGGTTTGCTTTTTTCTCTGTATACTTTTAGGATTTTTTTTTTCTTTTTGTTCTTCTTTCATTATTTATGACTATTTTTTCTACCACTATTCACTCATTCACTTTCCATGACTTTTGCAGTCTGAGGTGTTTATTTATTTATTTTTTTCTGTATTTAGGACAGGGTCTGCAGGGTATACAGGGTCTCACTACGTGGATCAGACTCATAGTGATTCTCCTGTTTTCAGCCTCCCAAGTGCTTGGATTACAGGGTGTGCCACCATGCCCAGTGTGGGCGCGGGGCTGGCTCGGCTCGCCGGGGATCGAACCTCAGCTGCTGCACTCTGCCTAAGCAGGTGCTTTAGTCTGCTAAGCTATCAGGCTGGCCCTTCATTTTATTTTTGAGGCAGAGTCTGTCTAGGTAGTGTGGCCTTTTACTCACTACATAGATGTAGTGAGCCCTGAGTCCAGCAGTCTTCCTGTGTCAGCCTCTTGAGTGGTAGGATTACAGGTGTGCACCACTGCCCCTCCCCGTCTCTCTCTCTCTCTCTCTCTCTCTCTCTCTCTCTCTCTCTCTCTCTCTCACACACACACGTGTACATATTCTGCAGGTAGAATCCAGGCATCAGGCGTGCTGAATACAAGCGCTGTCGCTGCTCCCCCTTCCCCTCATCCTTGTGCCACCTACTGTTTCTTCCTGTTGCCTGTTTTCACCTTACGCACCTTTGCAGAGCCCCCAGCTGACCTGCGGTGTTCAGCTCAGACCCTGGCTCACTGCGGCAGCGCTTAGGGTTTCCACACCACTGACCTGACTGCTCCCATGTGCTCCCGTGCCTGTGAAGGTACTTCCCATCTTGCTTTATCCTTTCCTATACTGATCCATTAGTTTGCTTTGGACTAATCTGGTGGTTTGTTTTTTTTCTCTGGCAGATTTCTTCCTAGGATAAATGTAGATTCTTCCTAAACTCATTTTCCTCCAGGGCACGAGTTATCTGTAGCCAAATCCCTGGACTCTACTTTGTGCCTCTATATGGCTTCTCTGGTAGTTGTCCCTTACGTAGGGAGAGGGAAGTGCAGGTAGGCGCTTTGCAGCTCTGTAAAGCCCTGTAGCCCATCTACTTGGCCATGCCAGCCTCAGGCTGCATAAGAGTCGCCCAGGCGGCTGAGCCTCAGCGCAGCGCGGAGAAGGACGCAGGAGCAGCCTGGCAAGCCCCTCATTTCCTGCCTGGTGTCTGTGCTGGGCTGGTGCCAGCCGCTGCTCCCAGCTGAGGCCTGGCTGACTGCTGCTGCCCCGAGTCCCGTGGCTTCTCCTCAGTCTGGCCTTTCCATCCACTGGCCGCTGGCTCCCTGCGATGGTGCTGGGGGCCAATGCAGTTTGCCATCTAGTCAGACTATATCGCTTTTTCTGTTTAAAGTCAGCAAAAGGAAGGGTAAAGAAATGGACGGGGGCTGGGGGTGTGGCCTAGTGGTGAGCACTTGCTCTTGATGCCCTGCGTTTCCTCTGCAAACAAAAGACAGATGAAAATACACACTTCATCTTCTTTCAGTGCCTTCTTCTATAGTGAGAAGTAGATTGGTTAGCTAGATGCAGTGCAGGGTATTCTGATTAGACAGCTAGACAATGATATACAATGTGTTGGGCAGAGATTTTCAAACATCGTATTAGATGATGGCTGACACAGGAGAGATGTTAGTGCGAAGGCACCCCTGGGGCCATCTCAGTGCTTACATCCTCCTACTTGGGCAGCAGGGGCAGAGTTGGGGCGTCCCGGAATGCAGGAGACGGAGTCGGGACCTCAGGGTGGGTGGGAGAAGAGCGAGCTCTTCAGACCTTCCCTCTTGGCAGGAAACCACCAATCTTTTACTGGGTTTGGGGATGCCAGAGGCTCCCGGAGGTGGTTTTCTTTCTGTCCTGAGTAGAATTGTCAAGACAAACACAAATAGGAGCAAAGTTTTATTAAAGGTCGGAAAAGAAACAGGCTCTGCAGAGCGAGGGCGGCCACCACGCCAGAGCCAACACAGCGGCAAACCTCAGTGCAGCCTGACCTTGCTGTGCCCTGCACTTCTGCCGCTGACCTCAGGTCTAGTTGGTTCTGTGGAAAACCTGCATTCTCTCGCGAGAAGTCCACACAGGACTTTGAGAACTATTCTGCATACAGTTCCTGGGATTTCCTGATGAACAGGTGACAGCCACTTCCCCAGCCAGCTTTGCCATACCCTAGTCTTGTAATGGCTGAGTCTAGAGGTCCCCCAAAGCCTCATTTGGCCATAGGTGGGGCTTTTTCAGAGGCACCTGGATATAGAGTGTGTGTTGCTGGGATTAAGGCTGTGTGGTTACTAATCAGTCCCCTGACTAAGTCAGCACCGCCCTAAACTGGTAGCCTAGGTAGAGTGTGAAGGACAGAAAGAAGCTGCTGTCGTCTCGTAATTTGTTGCCTTCTTCCCACCTTGAACTATTTGTCTTCTATGATGCTACCCTGCCTTGGAGCCAGCTGAGTATGAACTGAAACCTCTATAAATTATAAGCCAAAATAAACCTTTCTTCTTTTTAACTTGGTGTTGGGTATTTTGTCTCAGCAGCAAGAAAAGTAGCTAAGGGGCTGGGGAGATGGCTCAGTGAATTAAACACTTCCCTGGCAAGCGCAAGGGCCTGAGTTCAATCCCCGGTTCCAGAAAAAAAAAAAAAAAAAAAGAAAGAAAGAAAAGAAAACTAACTAAAAAAAAATCCAGGAAACATGAGACTGGATCTCTGGAGTCCCCTGAGAAACACACATCCTGTAATTCTTGATGGGGAGCTGAGGGAGTTGCGGTCTCTGTCTTCTGCAGCTGCTTCTGGCTGGAAGGGGCTGCAGACCGTACCTTCTGGGTGCATATGCTCTTCAATGACCTTGGAGTGTTGAGGCTCTCTCACTGGGTTAAAGAAAAGAACCTATCCAAGGACAATGAGAAAAGAATTAGTGACCAGTGAGCTGTCAGTTTAACGGCAGAAAGAAAATAACTTTACTATTATGTTGGGGATATAGAGCCAAAACATGAGCAACAGGTTAAATTTCCATGCTTCTTGTGGAGGACTAAGTGTAGCAAAGAAGGGGGCCTGGCCTTAGCTCAGTTGTTTAAGGGGCTGCTTCCACAAAGCTGTCAGCCTCAGGTTGCTGTAGTTCGATCCCCACAACACTCCAGCCAGCCAAACCACCCCTGAGGGCATTCAGAGCAAAAAAAAAAAAAACAACTTATAAGGGCTGGAGAGATGGCTCAGTGGTCTAAAGCACCTACTTAGAACAAGCTT
>NW_004524618.1:2706233-2710304 GCF_000260255.1 Octodon degus
AAAAAAAAAAAAATTTAAGAGACTGAGAGCCAGTCCTTTAACATGATGATCAAGATAATGGATCAAATTAATAATGGGGTGGTAATACAGGTGGCCCTGTAAGCTGTGGTGAATTAGGGCCACTGCATCTGCAGCCAGAGCACTATTGGAGTCTTGCTTTCTGAAGGGAGTCTCAGGCCTTCCAAGGCTCTCAGGAATAGCTTTCTTCTTAGTCTTGTGAAAATTCTAGTGACCACTTCCCATGTAGGATTTTTCGAGCATGTCACTATTTACAGAGTGGGTCCTCCAGAACTGGGAGTAAGGCTAAGGTCCTTTTCTTTTTTAAAAAAATTCTTTTTAATTTTTTATGTATTTAGTCCAGGGTCCACAGGGTCTCACTACACAGATCGGAAGTGTAGTGATCTTCCTGTTTTCAGCCTCCCAAGCACTGGGATTACAGGTGCATGCCACCGCGCCCAGTCTCAATCAACATCTCAGTGCGCCCTGGGCGCAGGGCTGGCACAGGGTCAGCAGGGTCCCTGGTCCCTGCATCTGCCTAAACAGACGTTTTAATCTGCTGAGCTATCTGGCCGGCCCAAGGGTAAGGTCTTAAAGGCTTCCCTTCTTGCCCCCCATCAGCCTTTTGATATCCCAAGGGGACTTTTTTTGTTTGTTTGTTTCTGTTTTTGTTTTTTGAAACAGGATCTCATTATATTGTTCAGGCTGGGTTTGGGGCAATTCTCCTGCTTCAGCCTCTTGAGTACTGGATGTACAGGTGTGCACCACCAAGTTCCAGGGAGACTTTAGAGATGTCTCTTTGGGATCCCTGGTAATAAATGAAGTGACCTGCTTAGGAAGATAGACTACCTCTAAGAGTAGTAGGCTTTCCTGCCTGTGGTTTTTTTTTTTTTTTTTTTTTGCAGGACCGGGGCTTGATCTCAGGCCCCTGTGCTTGCCAGGCAAGTGCATATTCCACTGAGCCATCTCCCCGGCCCCTCCTGCCTGTGTTTTATAGATGATTGCTTTTTACTCCTCAAACCCTTTCTTTCCAGATTGCTACATGGGCAAGTTGCACCAGAAAAGTATGTTTGGAGTCTACAGATATTTAACTTTTTACCTTTTCCTAATATCAGTGCCCGAGTAACAGCTGTTGTCTCTGCCTTTTGAGCAGTGGTTTCTAGGACAGTGGTGCATATTTGGTATGCATATTATTGTGCTTTTCCTTCTCCTCCTCCTCCTTAAAGATGTTAACGTAGAGTTGCTTTCTCTAAAATGTCAGCTTTTGGGTATAATTGCAGTGTTGGTACTTTGTACTTTGTGATAAATAAGTGGGTTTGGTGTTGCAGTTTGGTCTCTAAAAAGTTCATCATCACTGCCCTAGGAGAAGAGGCCTTGCTTCAGTGACCTGTTGTAAACTGACAAGTGTATACCCACATTTGATGTCTTTCTTAAACAAAGCTACTTTCATCAGTGAACCAACCTCCTCAGGGTCTTGGAGGGACAGGTCACTGATGTTTTACCTGCTTTCATAGAAACAACCTGTTCTGGAGAATGGCTTTCTTCTGGGCCCTTAGACATCAGAGGCAGGATTAGGAGTAGTGCAAGTTTTTAATAATCTCAAGGGTGGCTGAGAGGATGGCCTGATATTTGGCAAACAGTTCCCCTATAAATCACAAGTCACATTTCACCTCAAGAATCACTCTGACCTAATGGGGAGTCAGGACTTCTAGTTTCTATCCTAAAGTTAGTTTTGCAGCTTCTTCTGTTAGCATAGGTGCAGCTTCTACTACTGTTGGGCAGGGTGGCCATTCAGGAACCACGCCATCTACGTTTTTGAGAAGTATGGCATTTGGTAGAGTTTTGTCCTAGCCTTTGGATCAAAATACCCAAAGCAGTTTCCTGTTTTCTGATATGGAGAGGAAAAAGGTTTTCCTAAGTCAAGTTTTATTATGCCACGCGGCATAATCTCCCTGTTGGCTGCTTAGGTCAGGAAGGCCAGCATAGGGCCAATAGGTAAAATCTGTTTTGGCCTTTGTTGGAACTTGAAAATTGCCCCTAGACAGTTTTTATAGTAAATCTCTTCCTAGCAAGGGAGTAGGACACTCTGGGACAATTAGGGCTCATCGTTAAACATTTGGCCTTCCAAGTGACAGAGCAAGAGTAAAGAATCCCATTTAGGGGTCTTCTGGAGCCCCACTATGGATGTAGATCTAGAAGAGGGTTTTCCAGAGAAATAAGTGAAAAAAGAAGGAAGTGATTGAAGTACCTGTGTAGCTCCTTACAGGAAGTGGTGATGTCCATGGGTATGGCATTGCAGGTCCCCTTGGGGCGCTTCAGAGCGGGAGGGAGAGCTGTGGCTGGCCCAGCTCTGCTCTGGGAGCAGGGACAGTCCACCTTTCAGTGCCGTGAGCCAGGCACAAGGGCCTCTTCATACTCGGAGCAGGCCCGGGCAGGGGTGGTGGTCACATGCCCAGTGTCCAGAGTTTTTGTACTCAGTCATCCTGGGGTTTCCCTTATATGTTTGGATGGGTTGAAAGCGTAGCCTGTCACAACAGCTATAATCCTAGCTTCCTGTCTTGATCCCGCTCCAGATCCAGGTGTCGAACATAGCAAAGGCTCCACCCCGCAACTGGATCATGGGTGTCTTGGGTCTCACACAAAATGTCTTCATTAAACAGATGGGGAGACCCGTGTGCCCCTGAGAGACAGATGAGGATGTGAGGACAAGGGTCATCAAAGACATTTTCTCTTCCTTGGGGACCACTCTAGATACTGTAGTTGCCAAGCTTTTCCTAAAATAAAGGGTCACAAAAGCCTGAGCATAGAGGATTCCACCTCATCTTCCGTGTTTCAAGGAGAAATGATTTAGCTGAAAAAGTCTCGTAATGCAAGTTGCCATCCCATAGCCGCCTCTCACACTTAACATTGTTGCAGTAATAGCTAAGCTGGTCTTTATAAAACCTTTCCCACTCATGGAGGTCCAGCCTTGTGGGATCTGTGGGGGTGGCCCTGTGGCTTCCCGCAGCTCTCCTCACCCCTGTAGTGGAGTGCCTCCCCACTGGGACTCCTGCAGGGTGAGCCACTTGGGGAACTGAATCTCCTCACCACCTTAGGCTTTTGAGCCATTTGATGGAGCCATTAAGAAACATTATCTCTTTGGTTTACCCAATAGTAGAAGGGGTGGAGGTAGAAACCTTTTTTTTTTTTTTTTTTTTTTTTTAAAGAAATAGCCCTTTAAAAGCTGTAAGAATGAGGATAGCTCTACCTTTGACTCACAGTCACTTGAATTCTACTGGCCTTTCCTTTGTTCTACTCAGGCTATCAGGAAGTTATTCTTAAATTACCACATTGTGTTAGAAGAAACAAGGGGTTTAGCTTAATTCAAAAGAGGTGGAGAAGACTGGGCGTGGGCCTGTAATCCCAGTGTTTGGGAGGCTGAGAACAGGAGGATCACTGTGAGTCCAGTCTATGTAGTGAGGCACTGTAGACCCTGTACTAAAATACATTAAAAAAAAGAGAGAGAGAGAGAGATGGAGGTAGCCAACATATTGTCCAAAATCAAAAGCTTAACTTCCATCTACAAAGGTGAGATCTTCTGGTGACCACAAGGTCACTTGAAATCAAACATGATGGGACTTATAGGGCTGACCTAGATGGGCGTCCAGACATGTGAGGAGACAAGATGGTGACCCTGACCAGGATAACACCCTGAGAAAGAGATGGCCACGTACGGCAAATTGTGGATGAGACTGCACGCCGCTAAGTTACCGACATCTGCTTTGCCTCGAAAGAATGAGAAAACTCATCAAAGTATTACAGAAACAGAAACAGGCGGTCAAAAGGCATAGAGAATTGCAGGGCGCGTTGTGGTGCCTGAGCAGTCTGTTCTGCAACTGGGTTGCTGTGAACTTGAAGTCGGCCTGTGCGCCTCTTGCCAGCGGGAGACAAAGCCATGTACTCCCCTTCTTCCTCCCACGTGGTAGGGAAAGGAAAGCAGGCCGTAGGTACCAGGGCTGTGAGAGCAGTCTCTGGCGTTCGCAGCCTAGGATAGGAGATAAGGAAAGGAGAAGGGGGGGAGGAGGAGGGGGAGGA
>NW_004524618.1:2710694-2720779 GCF_000260255.1 Octodon degus
AGGGAAGGGGAGGGGGAGAGGAGGGGGAGGAGGAGGAGGAGGAGGAGGAGGGAGAAAGGCCTTAAAGGCATTTTAGAGAGAAACAAAGAAAGAAGGTGGGGGCCTACCCTTAGCTCAGTTGTTTAAGCACCTGCTCATGCAAACGCAGTCAGGAACAGGATACTGCGGTTCTATCCCCAGCTCCACCTGCCTTACCAGACCTGCCTTTCAGGCAGCCTGAGCCCCCCCCCCCCAAAAAAAAAAAAGAAAGAAAGAAAGAAATCCTTTCAAAAAAATAAGAAAAGTGTTTACCTGCTCTCCTAGCTTGCTAAGCCAAATATGTTACCAGATTTTGGGGAGCTGGAGTCTCCTTCTGGAGGTGGTAGTGAGTCTGGGCCACATAAAAGTGGAAAACAGCAGGCCACCGTGTGAGAGGGAGCATAATGGAAAAGCCTCAGACTGTTTTGTTTTGTGTGTCACCCGCTTCTCAGGCTGCTATCAGGTCTAGACCATTCCATCGAAAAGCTGCCCAAGGTCTCACTAACTCCAGGCGCAGGACTGGGAAGTGTTCTGTGCACGCACCCTGCGTGCTTGTCATTAACTTTCCCAGCCAGTTTTGCCGAACTCTGATCTGTTCCGTAAGCAGGCAGGAAGCTGGGGGCTGGCCTTTGAGGCCTGGGCAGCTTGTGGGGAGCAGGTGAGATGTGCCCCGCGGCTGCGAGGCTCAGAGGTGCAGGGCAGTGGTCAAGCCAGACAAGTGGCCCGGCCTCCCCCAACCTGATCCCCGCTGTCCTCCGCTGCAGGAGGGACACGCAGTCCTGATTCCAAGGGTGGGGTTAGCGTTGGTCACCATGTGAACTTGGTTGTCAGTGTTTCCTTTCTTCTGTGGTCTTCAGTCCTCTGAGGAACAGAGCTCTAATGGATAGTTTCAAAACAGGATTCGCAAAAATGGGTTTCCTAGTAACTTTGTGATAAAATATTGGTTCCTTTAATAATTACTTCTTGTACTGCATGTGTGGTTTTTTTTGCCATAATTTTATTGATAAACAAATAGCAATGAGACAGTTTCAAATCAAATCGGTAGGACAGTTTCAATAATTAACACACTGCATACATTCTTCTTAGTGGTTAACTGCTATACAAGATGCGGACTTGATATCCTATTTACAAGCACCATTAGAACAAATCCCTGTATTCATTAAGAGAATGTAACTATATATCTGTCCTAACCACTTTGAATACACAGATACAAAATGGACATTCATCTGTATCCCCTTTTTTGTTTAGTTCCGTTATTTGAATATTATAGGTGTGTAAACTCAGCAAAATATTCTAAAAGAGCCCAGTATCCCATAATAGTATTGGGTCTTCCGCTTCACTGGCAATGTCAGAAATTGTTGACCTGAGTACCCCACAGCTCAACATAACAGCATGGCTTTACTTCTTATACTTCATTTTTATACTTTCCTTCTGGATGGTTAAGACCAAGGTAAAGCAGGACCTATGCAACAAGAGTTGTAGCTTTTGGGTCTGATAAGGTCAGTGAAGTCCCCTCAGGATTTATCCTGAGATCCTGTACCTCAGATTCTAGATCCTTTGTCAGTGTCAGCCATGTGGATGAGTCACGGCCCTTGCTTGGCCAATGTGCTCTCTGTGAAAGCCTGAGAGAATGTTTTCTCTCCATGTGACTCTCCTTAGGGACATTCTACATCATCTATCGCATATGTGTTTTTGTAGTAATTTCAGGCTAAACAGAGTTGCCTGCAATTAAATAAATTTAATGCTTTACTAGAAGCATATTTTTTGAAAGCCAGATTAGAATTCTTTAAGGTCATCGTCCTATTTTGTATTGCTAGGGCAAATGCACAGACCTGTGAAAATGTGACTCTCATCTGGCCAGCGGGGCACCCTGGGGAGAAATCTGTCAGAGCCTCAGAGAGGCTCACTTTGAATCATCCATGCGGCGTGGTAGGTGGGGCAGAATGCACTCCTGCCTGTGGCCTGGAAAGGGGGGAGCAGGGCTCTTGTAAGAGACACCTGCCCCCAAATTGATAGATGACATTTCAT
This sequence comes from Octodon degus, assembly GCF_000260255.1. NCBI lineage: Eukaryota > Metazoa > Chordata > Mammalia > Rodentia > Octodontidae > Octodon > Octodon degus. Next base: position 2,712,741 of record NW_004524618.1, read on the forward strand.
TGATTTTCTGAATTAGCAGTATGTCCCCATTGTTCCAAAGACTGTCATCAAGGCAGACTTCTCCCCCCAACACTGTCCCCAAGTGTGGCCATTCAGACCCTCCGAAAGGCCAGTAGAGATGACTTGTGTAGAGGGATGGCCTTACCTGCCTTATGGAATCGGAAGTGACCTTTCAGATTACAGATAGTTCGGAAATAATAGCAGGAGGCGCTTAGTCACTGTACACCAGGCATTGTGTTCACTCCTGTGCATCATTTATTTAGTCTTTGAAAGTCCTTTTGAGAAGATCCTGCGGCGCCTCTTTCCTCTCCATCTTCTCTTGTCAGCTGACGATCTCGCTTCTTCCTTTGAGAGCCATTTTCTCTCCTGTCCCTGGTTTCCTGGGAGTATGGTCCCCTCGTCCCTTCCCAACCCTCAGAGCGACAGTCTGTTAGCTAGGAGTTGAAAATTGGCCCGCCGTGTAAACGGGGTCCTTCCTGAGCCAGCCCGTCACTGGGGGGTTGTCTCCCTGTTTATCCTTTAGTGGGTCATTAAACACAAACTTGCTAAACTGCAGAATCATTAAAAATTATACATGTATATGTTAAATATTGTTTTAAAATACAAATTTGCAGTCTCATTTGACAAACTGTTAGCTATTAGTGTTCAAAATGTAAAATGTTGATTTTATGTAGTGAATATGCTGACAGCTGTCTCCTAGAGTTGATAATTCTTGTTTTTCTGAACCTTTCCAAGTTGCAGATATCATGGTACTTTACCCTGCAGTGTGTCAGCATGTTTTCCCACATAATTCCAATTTCATTAAGAAAAATATAGCATCCCTTGGCTGGGAGATAGCTCAGTGGCCTAAGTGCCTGCATGGCAAGCACAAGGTCCCGAGTTCAATCCCCAGTACTGCATGCCATGCCAGCCGCCAAAACCGGGTATGGTGGCACACGCTTATAATCCCAGTGCTGGGGCGGCTGAGACAGGAGGACCAGCATGAGTCTGAGCTGTGTAGTGAGACCCTGTATCAAAAAGAAAGAAAAAAGAAAAAAAGAAAAATACAGCCTTCCAAAATCATTCACTATTCTATATTAAGATTTTCTAGATTACTCCCAAAATTTCAGCTTATAGTTAGCGTTTTACTAATAAGGGAGTTCTGTTTTTGTTTTTAATTTGATGGAACCGGGGATTGAACTCAGGCCCCTGCGCTTGCCAGGGAAGCGCTTATTCCACTGAGCCATCTCCCCGGCCCCCAGCGTTTTACTAATAAGGATCCAGTCAAAAGTAGTTCGGTCTCTTTTCGTTTCTTCTAACAAGCTCCCCTCCCCTCGGCGCTCTCGCTCATGCTTTTGTTCATGCTCTCGCTGACGCTGACGTTCTCACTCACGCTCACTCTCTGGTAGGATCTTGCTGTGTCCTTTAGGCTGGCCCCGAACTCACAGCGGTCCTCTTGCCTCAGCCTCCAGAGTGCTGGGATTACAGGCATGTACCACCACACCCGGCTATTTTCTAATTTTTAGTGTTTCTAAAATAGAAATAGATCATAAACCACAGAGGTGCTGCTCTGGGCCTGGGGCCCTGATTCTGGTCTTCGCCACGGAGCCCGCCTCCTCCTTCAGAGCCACAGTCCCGGGGATGGCGCTGGGCCTGCCCCCATCAGCCTCGCTGGGGCCTTAGCCCCGTCAGTCTCTGCCTGGATTGGTTTATTTCCCGACACTGGAAAATGGTGTCGCTGTTCTTCTGAAGGAGCCAGGTGCTGTCTCTGAGCAGTGCTTTGTGCAGCTGTCCAGAACTTCACTGCACATCTTTCCCCTCACTATTGTCTAACTTTGGAGTTTCTCTTCAAGCACAACGAGTAAATCATTTTCAGAGTGATACAAGTATGGAAATACCTGCATTTCCTCTTACCTTCCGAGTTCTTTTTCTGCCCTAATTCAATTTCAGTGTGTTTATCTATTTGCTTTGCTGACTCTTTGCAAACGGTTCATCCTAGAGTTCCTACAAGCAGTCTCTCTTCATTCTCTGAAGTTTGTGTATATCTAACGTACACCGTTGTACCATCTAGGACAGATGGCACAGGTGTGGGAGCAGGAGCCACTGTTAGCAACCATTCTGCTCCTCTGAGAGGGGGCACTACAGAGCAGCTAGACACCCACGCACTCAGTCCGGAAGTGCGGCAGCCGTGGAAGTGGGTTAGGAGAGAGACCCGCTCTGCTGTGCTCTTGCTTGCCTCTCTGCCCCTTGACATCCAGTCTCTTGGCTGTAGGGTGAGTCTTATTGTATGCCTTTGTGCTTTAATCCCTAGTGCTCTTTTTCTTTTCTTTCTTAAGACAGGATCTTGCTCTATAGTCTAGGCTGGCTTTGAATGCACTGTGTAGCCCAGGTTGACCTCAAACTCACAGCAGTCTTCCTGACTGAGGCTCCTGAGTTCTGGAGCTAGAGGTGTGCACCACCACGCCTGGCTCCCTAGTGCTTTTGTACAGTGCTTCGCATACAGCGAGTGCTCAGTAAGAGCAGTTGTTGAATGAATCCATGGCTGTGCCAAACAAAGTCATCTTGGTCTCTGGTCGATTCTGATTCTAAACTAGCGATCTCTGTAATCATCAGGTGATTGGCTTATGTGGTCACTGTGTCTCCTCTTCTCCGTCCTTCTCTCTCCTTGGTCAAAGGAGCCTTTCTTGATTCTGTGCCAGCTTCCCTCCATTTAGTGTGCTTTGCAGGTTCATTGTGTTCATTATCATTCCAATTTCCTGACAATCACAGATTTGCTGCGCAGAAACAAAGGTGCAGCCCACTTGGCACAGTGGCGCTCTGCAGAGATGAGATTCCTCGGGGAACACAGAGATGCTCCTCTGTTCTCTGGCTGGTTCTAGATGCTTCTCGGTTCTCAGTCCCAGGAACTGCAGCCTTCTGTTTCTTGGCAGAGGAAACATGGCACAGGCAGCAGCTAAGCATGCTTCCTTCCTGGGTGGGAAGCGTTCCACCCACCCCACCCCTTCTCTCAGTGGGAGCAACTGCTTCTAGAGGTGAGACGAAGGGCGGACATGACCCACCCAGCTTGCTACTGTGTTCTGAGAAGCAGTGAGCTGTTGGCAGACTTTCTGTCCAGAAGCACTCCAACCAGGCCTGTCAGGGTTACTCAGGCGACACAAATCCTGGTCATTGTAGCTGAGCAATTCCAGTGGTCCCAAAGTGCTGTTTCTGTAGGTATGAAAATGTATCCAGGTCTATTTAAGATGATTTCAAACTTCCAGGTCCAGGAGGAAGATCGTCTGTAACACAGTCATTATCACTTTGCAGAATTCACTGTGCTGCCAGGCGTTCTTTTCAGTTTTGTATAGTGTAGTCTCACTTTCACAGGTTCCTACAGTAGAAGACAGTCACGGGTAAACGACTTGACATCAGTCAGGTGCCCACACAGGCAGCTGCACATTGTGTAGTAAAGGCGGAGGATCTACATCCGGCCTGTCTGAGACCAGAATGTAAGCTGTTCGTCACCAATGCTATTCCCTAACACCATGCCACACATTTTAATTATTTTTGCATGGAGCCGGGAATTGAACCAAGGGCCTCATGCATATCTGGTGGGTGCTGTAGTGCTGAGCTCTACCTCCAGCTCTTTTTATGTTGAAATAGGGTTTTGCTAATTTTCCAAGGCTGTCTTTGCATTTGTGGTACTCCTGCCTCAGCCTCAGTAGGTGGGATTAATTACAGTGCCACTCAACCAGTTGATGACACACATTTGAGCTCTCACAACTGTGCTTCATGGTGCGGGTCATTGACCAGAGACCCCGTGGTCATCCCAGTGCTGTGCCAGAAACCATGTGATGGTCTAGACACCCGTCCCAGAAGGCTTGAGGCGGGTGGCCGCTCGCCCGAGGAGCAGAGCCCTCCGAAGGATGGTCTGTTTTCAAGGACCTTTCCAAGAGCCAGCGGACATCGAGTTCTCCTGACCATTCCTCTGTCACTTACTTGCTCATCAAGAAGATGCACATCTTTTTTATGTGAAAGCCCTTCATACTTGAATATTGGCATTTCGGATCCCAAGCCCAGTGGGGTGGTATGTTTAGGAAAACAACAAAAATTCTTGAAAGATATTCACAAACCTGACAGGAAGGAGCTCCAGTTTGATTTCTACTTGTTTTTCAAACTGCCTTCATGTGCAGACAAACTCTATTGTAATTTTTCTAGAATTTTATGCCAATAGAAATTAATATAATCAGTACAATTAAATAGGAAATGAGTATCTTTTATGTATAAGGCCTTAGATTAAGTAACACGAATTGGTCATTCTTCTAGGAAACAGTTGCTAGAGTTAAAATCCACTGGCAGTCACTGACTGACTTCATTTATTGCATTGTGTCCAGGGAGAAAAAGTTATCTCTTCTTATGACAAGATCTTGCAATGATAATATCATTTTCCCCTGAATCTTTGCTCTCCCTTTCCGTTTTCCTATGATTAGTTCGAGTTAGTTGTGCAGCAGGTGTTGACTGTTACACACCAGATGCTGTGCTAGTCTTCCGGGGGTGAAAGAGAACGCCGTCTGCAGGAGTCTCACAGAAGACTGTGCAAGAGATTGCAACAGCAAGCGTGGTGACACAGGATGATACCTGCTCCCACGCAGCTTGCGAAGCAGCCCAGCGGGCGTTGGTGAGGTGCAGGAGACTGCGAGGAGCTGGCCTGGTCCTTGAAGTGGGTCTCAGTGGAAGACCACGGGGGGAGCCACGCTCGCAGCAGAGAGGACAACAGGCTGGCGTGTCTGTTTGGGGAATTGCAAGAAGTGTGTCCCTGCCTGGAAAAAGCCAGGATGGAAGAGACACAACCAGAAAGATCTTGTCCTGTTAGGCATTATTGTAAGTCATACCAAAGGGTTGAAATGCCCCTAAATGTGATGTGAAGCCATGGGGAAACTTGAAGCGTCAGATTCGTGTTTAGGAAGATTACTGTGGCATTGGTGAGGTGGCCTTGAAGAGATGACCATACACTTAGAAAGAGAGGCCTCTGACACCTCAGGAGGGAAGTGACAAGGACTGGACGGGGGGGGGGGGTGGATGACACAGGGCTAGCACATAGCCTTACACTGAGAGTCCACCATAATGCTTGTGGCCCAGCTTGAGGTGACACAGGCCAGGCCATTTGTCAGAAAGAGGCTTAGCGCAGAGCACCAGGCCTGGTCAGGGTTGGCTGTGTTGGGTTTGACATTCTGTGGGACAGATGAGGAGGAGCAATGGGCAAGCAAGAGGTTTTCAGACCTGAGCTGTAGGAGATGAACCGGGAGCAGCGGCAGAGCATGGATGGGGGCATCTTGGGCCTGTGAGCTGCCACCACGGTGCTGCTCGATTAGTGCGCGGTGCAAAGCCACCCGTACCTTACTCAGGTGTACGAGCCTCCCATCTTCCCAGCCTCTTCCACGGCTCTGAAGCCTCTAACAAATGTGTTTGCATGATCATATTTTTTTTCAATATAAAATTTGAGGGGCTGGTGAGATGGCTCAGTGGTCTAAAGCACCTACTTAGAACAAGCTTAACAAAGCAGAGGGACCACGGTTCAATCCCCCAGCACCACATGCCAGCCAGCCCTGCCCCCTGGTGGGCTGAGCTGGCCACACATACATACACACACACAAATAAATAAATAAATAAATAAATTTAAAAAAAAATTAAAAAAAAATATAAAATTTGAAAATCCTGGGTATTTTAATTGTTGGCCATAATTATTCTTTTCACTTTGATTTATGCTGTTTCTCCTGGGAAAGATGAGGCAGGAGTGGCCCAGGCATTTGTCATGCAGGGAGGTTAAACTCAGTTTTGGCCGTGTGGGCTCAGGGCTCTGTGTCTTTGAGCTTTTGAGTGAGACCTCGCCACCTGTTAGAGGAGCAACAACCAGAGTGGTCCTGGGGCGGGACCCACACCGTATTCAGATGCAGCTATGTCCCAACACTAGATCCATGCAAGTGGAATAGCATAGCTGAAAACTGCTTGGTAGAAAAATTTTCCAGTCCTCTGACAACTTAGCTCTCCCATCAGCCAGGCAAAAGGCTTGCATGCAGGGATGCGGTGTTGGTTGTGTCCCCGGGGAGCAGGAGCTTAGGGAAAGGCAGGTGAGCTGAGGAGGCAGGGAGCAGGCTCCGGCCACAGGCAGCAGGTGTTGAGCCCTGCCCGGAGCTGTGTGCAGTGCTGTCAGACTGGCAGTGTGAGTCCTGGGGAGGGGCGGATGAGGAGCATACTGCAGAGTCGGTTTCCAGAGAAAGTCCAGGGCAGAGGTGAGGCCTGAGGCACGCTGAGCCGTGCATGTTGCGGGGGGGGGGGGGCGTGCAGGAGCAGCCCAGAGGGTCTAGTGGATTTAGGATGTGCTCAGGGCTGACAGGATTCTATGCACATTGTTTTTATGAAACTAAAAAACAAGCCAGACATGGTGGTCCACACCTGTAATCCCAACACTCAGGTGGCTGAGGCAGGAGGATCATCTGAGTTTGAGGCCAGCCTGGGCTGCATAGGAGGTCCTGTCTCAAAACACAGCGTAGAAACATTCTCTTATTAGGGTTATCATAGCAATGTAGTGTGTGTGCATAGAGGTCTGCTTTCTTCCTTTTCTTTCCCTCATAATCACACAAGATGGACATTTTCATAATTACTGTGTTGGACTGAAAATTATGAGAATTCTACTGTTAACTGTTTCTAGAATTTTTCCTGCACCTGCAGTGAAAACAAATGAGATCATACTGTGTATAATCGCCCACACTTTTTCCTTGATGTGGTATGTGCTGGACTCAGTGGCTCACGCCCACTCTGCCAGCTCCTGGGAAGACCGAAGCAGGCTTGCTAGCGCCATGCTACTGTGACAACGAAGTGAGACCGTCTCCGGATAAGAAGGGCTGGGATGTAGATGATTGGTAGAGTACCCCAAGTTTGATCCCCAGTATAGCTAAAAGAGAAAATTTGGGATGAGGGGACTTTTCTGGTCATCTTGGATACTGGGGGTCAACCCAGGGCATTGTACGTGCTTGCGCAAGCAGTCTGCTGCCGAATCACACCCCCAGACCTTGGGCTTCGGCTTGAGTCAAGGTTCAGTAGCTGCCCGGGCCAACCTTCAGCGTGGAGCTTTCTGCCAAGGCCTGCCAAGGTGCTGGCATTGCAGCTGGGCACCAGACTCGCTGGGTAACCTCCCCAGCAATTTATACGGGCTGCTAAATTCTGTATATAGGTGCTCTGTTCCATAGCATGGTTGTACTAGGGTTTATTTAACCAGATTTCTTATGATGTGTATTTAGGTTGTGACTTTTGTTTTCATAAAAATAGAAAAAATCCCCTCTTTCACTTATACATTTTGAGAGAGATTAGGGGAAAGAGGAAAGATAGCTAAGGAGCATGGAAGAAAGAAACTGTAAAGGACTTTACAGTAGATAATGATTGGTTTTAAAAGTCTTTTTTTTTTTTTTTTAAAGAATCCATTGCTTGCTTGCTTGCTTTATTTATTTATTTATTTATTTATTTATTTATTTTGTGTGTGTGGCCAGCTCAGCCCACCAGGGGGCGGGGCTGGCTGGCATGTGGTGCTGGGGATTGAACCGCGGTCCCTGCACTTTGCTAAGCTTGTTCTAAGTAGGTGCTTTAGACCACTGAGCCATCTCACCAGCCCTAAAAGTCTTCTAATGGCATCTTTTTTCTCTGTCATGACAGTGAAGTGCTTCAGGTTTCTGAGGACAGAAACAGTAAAATGCTTCTTTGATTTTAGGACAGTGAAAAAACCTTGAAATATTTTTATGGTCTTTTAAAAAGTTTGTTATTTACATAAAATTCACAGAAGAGATGAATACATTAGATTTTTAAATAGGTGAATTTTTAGATTTTTTTTCCAACTCTAGTAAACAGTGCATTTTTACAATTTTTTTTTCAGTTTTATAATTCTGATGGGCCTTTCCTTATATGATTATTGATTTTGCAATTAGGAGGCTAAAGCAGGAGGATTGCTGCAAGTTCAAGGTCAACTTGGGCTACATAGTGAATTCAGTTGAGGCCAGCCTGAACTGCATAGTGAGACATTGTCTCAAATA
>NW_004524618.1:2720879-2737604 GCF_000260255.1 Octodon degus
ACCATTATTTGGGAGGTATGTTTCTCTTGTAAAAATCTGCTGCAATTAGGCTGGGTGTGGTGGCACACAGCTAAGGCAAGACCCTGTCACTCGCTCTCTCTCTCTCTCTCTCTCTCTCTCTCTCTCTCTCTCTCACACACACACACACACACACACCCCTTTGCTATTATTGCATGTGTAGAGCTATTACTAATCCGTTGGACTGTTACCTGACCACCGTCAGTTATGTACTCACCATGGCTATGGTCTAAAAGAAAGACTAAAAATAGACCCTTTTGTTCTAAATAAACCCCTCCGTTCTATGTATGGAAGAACTACCGATCTCTTGGGAAAGATGAGAAGGTTCCCATCATCTCAGCCCCACACCCAGCCTTTGTCTTAGCCCTGGGTTCCATTGCCAGTCACTTACTAGGAAAACATTCCAGTGTACAGCAAGTGTTGCACACCATCAAAAAGATGAGATGCCCGGCATGCCTCACTATTTATAAGGAAATATTTCCCTGAAAGATGGGAAAATCCACGTCTTTAAATACTCTGGGAGAGAGAATGATGGAAAAAACTCTGTGTCTGTTCTGTGGGTTCATGAGATTTTCTCACAAATCATTCAGATGGGCCATGAAACAAGTCACATAATGACTGGAATTTTCTGTTGCTTCCCTTTGGTTTTTTGGCTAAAGTATCTGGACTGAAGAACAGACAAACAGAAGAGCAGCCTGTGGTGATCTGGGGCCTGATTCCTGTGCACGAGGAGGGCCGGTGCCCTGGCCAGGCCTGTGGGTTTTGAGACACCCCAGTGTTTATCCCAGGTTAAATTTTTTGTTTAACACGGTTACTTGTGGTGTCTGTCTTCACCAGGAAGAACAGTGAGGGCTCATGCAGCAGTTGGCTGTCCCCTGGCCTAGCTTTGGAAGTGGGAATGTAGTCCAGTCCTAAATTTCTTTTGGTGTCTGCTTTCTTTTTTTAAAAACATGTATGTGATGCAGGGTCCCACTATGCAGCTTGGACTTGCGTGAAACCCTCCTGTTTTCAGCCTCCCAGTGCTGGGATTACAGGCATGCGCCACTGCACCCAGTCTAGGTGGCCAGTGTGGCTGTGGTGTGGGCATTGAAGCCTGGTCCCTGTGCCTGCCTAAGCAGGCGTTTAGTCCCCTGAGCTATCTCGCCGGTCCTTGCTGTCTGCTTTCTATACCCCTTCTGGTGTGTGTCCTGTCAGGCAGGGTTCCCCTGGAGAACAGAGCCCTGGGTGAGTGCGTGTGCTCCCATCAGTAGGAACTGGCTTCTGCGTTGGGGTCTTTCTGAGGGGGCGAAGTTACAGAGCTGGCTGTTAGCAAGCGCAGCTCCTGAGCAGGCTGCAAGCACAGGTGTGGTGTAAAGCTGTTTTCTTCAGGTAGAATTTCTTCCTTCAGAAAGCCTTCGTCCTGGTTTTCAGGTCCTCCAGATAATTCAGTCAGGCCTACCCAGAGCAATAACCTTCCTTCCTTAGAGCCAGCCAGTCAGGCACTTAATTACCTTTTTAGAGCTCCTTCACAGCAGCAGTACCAAAGTTAGTGTTTAGCTGAATTACTGCAGGCTCTGTAGTGCATAGGACTGAGAGGAACCACGTAGGAGCGTCTGGAAAGTGCTACCGCTGCAGAGGGGCCTCCGCCAGCGTTGGCTTCAGACAGGGCAGGGATCACCGCTGCCCTGTGAAAGCAAAGCCTCTGAGCACCGTGTGCCTCAGCCAGGGGGCGCGACTGTCCCCTGCTCAGGCTCAGACCCTACTTTTGGTTGTGTTTTGAGACAGCATCTTGCTCTGTAGCCCAGGCTGGCCTCAGACGCCCAGCGGTCCTCCTGCCTCAGCCCCGGAGTGCTGAGAATGCAGACTTGTGCCACCAAGCCTGGCTTTACCTTAGGTTTTTTTTAAAAATTATTTATCTATTTATTTTAACATTTATTTAGTGTGTGTGTGTGTGTGTGTGTGTGGCCAGCTCAGCCCACCAGGGGGCGGGGCTGGCTGGCATGTGGTGCTGGGGGATCGAACCGCGGTCCCTGTGCTTTGCCAAGCTTGTTCCAAGTGGGTGCTTTAGACCACTGAGCCATCTCTCCAGCCCCTTTACCTTAGGTTTTTAAGAGAAGAGTGCAAGACAAAGGGATTATCAGTTGAAAGATTTTTTCCCTACTTATTGCTATTTTGTGAACTTTCTTGTTTGAATTTAAAAGCTGAAGCTTTATCCTCCAATCAGTATAACCACATAGTGCAGCGAGGTCCTAATAGTCTTTAAAGAGCTGATGCCAATAAAAGCCCTTCCTGCAGGGACTGTTGAGGTGACCTGGGTGGGGCAGCACAGGTGGCAGGAGTGTGTGGCAGTAGAAAGCAGTAGGAGAGGAGTCTGTGGGCAGGAGTGTGCTGTGGCCGCATCGCCACCAGTATCCTGATTGTCACACGGTGTCATGGTTTTTCAAGAAGCTACCTTTGGGGGAAAACAGTGAAAGTGTGGGGTTTTGGGCAAAACTACATGGCATCTTTGTTATTTCTTACAGCTGTTGATGAACGTACATTAGGACAAAATAAAAAAAAATTGAAAATGATTTACCTTATAAAGAATGCCTTTCATAACATGAGCAATCATTTTCTAACTCATCTTTTAAAATAATCATGTGTTCTGAAGGAAGTAGCATCTATTTATTTGTAGTCCTCCTATTGATACAGGGGAAATGAAACTCCCAACCTAAAAGGTACCTGGGACAATTTCATGTTCTTTAAAACAGAAGAACGAATTTTAGGAACAAATGGTGGTTAAGAGCAGAATATGTTTATTGGGGGAAAGAAAGGTCCTGTCTGAGAGAGGGACAGAAGAGGGACCCAAGCAAGTTGTGCCTGTGGCAGCTGTCTCTTCCAGGGACTTTTATAGAGGAAAACCCTGTGGTGAAGTGGGTCTGAGGTGGTGGAGAACATGGGAATTCGTCAGGTGGGCATGAGGTGGGACAAAACTGTGGTCACCCAGTGAGATCACAAGCACCATTGCTCAGGTGAAATTGACTAAAGCCAGTGGCAATGGGTATGACTAGAGGGCAGGGTCTCTTCCTGTTGGGGTTTGGGTTAGTGACTCATTTAGGCTCTTTCAAGGTGATTGATATCTGTTTGAAATATCAATCCCTGATGCCCATCCCCAGGGAAGTATGTGGCTGTGTTTGTTTACTTTTGTCTCCAGGTCTGGCCCCCAGCAGGGAGTGTCTGTCTCTCCCAAAGTTGCAAATTCACCTTGTCTTACATATTGCCCTTGCGGGCCTGGCCTTGTCTGAGTGCCTGAAATAAATAGTTGTATCTGACTTAGCTGCCTACAGCATCGCCCCCCTGAAGAAGCCACCCAAACTGCCGGAGTGAACTGTGGGCGCCGAGCGCTCTGACTTCTTCAGGCTGAAAGAGTCGCGATTGTGGCCCCCCAGTCAGAGATACTCTCCAGGGGTTCTAGCTAAAGGCCCTCAGTAGACACCAGGAATTGTTATCCTGGGCAGGTATATAACTTTGAATCTGGAGGAGACAAAGCCAAAGAAACAGTTAAACACACATGGGTCAAATAATCACATCAACAGGATAATTATGAATATAATGATAAAGATAGGGTCCAGGGGACCTCAGCATACCATAGATTTGATGTCTAATATCTTGGAGAGCTATTGAGACATTAGAAGAATCCGGAAGGTAATAACCTTTTAAAGTTTGTAATTGTAAAAAGACTAGTCAGAACTTTTTGTAGGTCTATTAGCACAGATCTCTTACATATGAGGTTTAATCCCTTTTTTATCTTTCATAGCCATTGGATATTATCTCAGATAAACTGGCTGACTCTGTTATTACTGGGAGCACATGAATTGCCAGAGCTAGGGAAAACACTGAGTATTCTCCACTTTGCAAATGGTGCCACTGTCTGGGTAATTACTGACAAATCTGCATGAACATCCATCAAAGTCTAGCAGGCTTTGCCTTGTATTGGCAGTTAACATGGGTTACCTCAGGCTGAGAGGGGAAGACCCATGACCACTTCAATCTGAAACTTCCTCTGATTCCATCATGAACACTTTCTTTTTCCCTCTAGCAGCTTTGGACATTTTTTTTTTTTTTTGCTTGAAATGTCCCTGCTCTCTGTCTGCATCCAGGGAAACATAGTGTCTCCCTGTTTCTCAACTGGCCTTCCTTCCTGTAGGCTGCTAGTATCAGCATTCTCATTTTCTGCCTATAATTCCATCCTTTCTCCTATGGAACACCATAACTGAGACCAATTTATTCCTGCGAACCCTTCTAACTTCTACAGCTTGTGTCGGATATCTGGGGCTTACTGAGTAAGATACAACTTTTTGGTTTTAAGGCCTCCTATAGGCAGCCCTGCCCAAGAAATGTGAGGGCAACTTCCCCTGCAGTGGGTTTCCTGGCATATGATTAGACTGGTAGAGGGAGCATCTTTGAGGGCAGTCAGTCCTGGCCAAGGAGCATGAAGATAGCTTTCCTTGTAACAAGGCAGGAAACCCTGAGGAGGCTCAGCTCACCTGGGCTGAAGGAGAGGGACAGTTGGTTAAGGCCTTAATATGTCTCTATAGAGAAAATCTGGTGGATCTCAGTGAAAAGAATCTAAAAGTAATCTAGCATATTTGCTATAGGTTTTACCTGTATGATTACCTAGGTTTTGGTATCTTCTGAGAAAGAACAAATTTTTCAAGAAATTAGAGTATGTATAATCAAAGCATGCACATTTGAACTCACAGGTAAATGTATAATCTTTTTGAAGGAATAGCAGTTGTAACCCAACTGGCTTTTAGACTCCTTTATTCATGGAGTCTGATAGTTTGCTATAAGTCCGTCTAGCTTTAGTTAAGAGAGGTCACACCTGTATTTACTATCTGCGTGAAATGCCCAAGTTACATCAGAAATCAACCAGGTGAACGTATGCATTTATCATGCTGTACGTAGCCTTTAGTCACCTTAACCAATGTCCCACTCAGTGTTTTAGCCACGACCCTGTATGTCAGCGAGAGACCCTGGGAAGGGCTTTTTCTTTTAACACTGGCTACGAGTTTTGTGTTCTAAAGATAGGGCCTGGCTCTGTCTACAAGCCCGAGGCTGTTTGACAAGAGGCAGCCAGTGTTTTTAGACCTTTTCTCATACCAGAATTCTGTCTGTCTTTGGGAACCTGTTTTAACTATTGACATACTTTTTTAAAGTTTTATACATGAACAACAATATATATTACATTTGCAAAAACCAGTCTCAGCATAATTTTGATTCAGTAGCGACCTGAATCTATATTGTGGTATTTGGACAGAATAAAATGTCTTCAGGATGAGAACTGGGCCTTTAGGCATAACGAAAAGGAATGAGTGAAGAGAAAGTTACCTCAGTTACAGCTAAAGTCTGTTTCTATTGAGGTACAATGACTGGAGGGAAGGTCAGGGCTAGAGAAGGACAGAGACCTGTGCCAGTGTCCAGCAATGGTTGGACTGTTTTCCCCTCCTCTGTAGTCACGGTTACTCAGGGCCCTCGGCAGAGATGACAGGCCGAGATAGCATCAGGCCAGAGGGAGGAGGCAGGCCCTTCAGCGCCTCAGACCTGCTGGCCCACCTGGGAAGCCGGGTCTGCGCGCTGGGGCCTCCGCCTCAGACTGAGGTCTCACTTTCTGTGGCTGCCTTGGCAGTCAGGGCGAGGCTTGTGGGCCTCTTCAGGCAGCCCCTCTTGTGCTGGCCTGGCTTCTGACAGTGATAGCACATGAACTTGGGCATCAAGTTTTTCTTGGAGCCCAGAAAAGTCAGACTTCGGATCTGTTTGAGGCTGCAACAAATGCAGCCATTTTTGATCTCTTTGTTTTCTCTCCCCGGTTTGCTCCCAGTCCTGATTATAGGACACTAAGGAAGTTTTTACTGAAGTATCAAGTGAGTTATCTGGAGCAAAAGCTGTTTTTTGTAGCTCTTTTCTAACATCTAGATCTGACTGAGTAATGAACTTATCTGTAAGAATAATCTGTTCCTCTATTAAACATTCTAAGAAAGCTGAGTGGTGTTCATCTTTCTCCTGATAAATAGCTGAAATTTAAAATAACTAGAAGGCTTGGTTTTAGTTCTTCTTAGACCTTCAGATATACACACTTGAAAGAAAATGTCTTTTCCCGTCTCCTGCCTGGCGAGTAGGCCAGCAGGGGTCTGACTGCTCGGGCTCCAGTGGGAATAGGTAGTTCCACTGGCTGTCTATCTTCTGGCTGTTTAAAATTAACACCATATTTGTCTTCAAATGCAGTAGCAGCTTGTAGTGCTGTTTGTCTCTCATTAGAAGTCAATGCTTGGCTTAAGATTGACATTGCATCTTTCAATTCTAGCTTATAGGTCTCTATGTACTCATGTAAAGATTTTCTAAGGTCTGATTTTTATCTGTTTTTAAAAAGTCACTGAAAGAAAAAGGTACATGAACTCTGGAACTTCTAAATTATCACTTCATTAAAGGGTATTCTCCTTGGAGAACTTGCACAAATTCAGCTGAGGATGGGTGCAGCCTGTGGAGGGCTGGTTTGCAGCTGGTCTAGGAGCTCCACCCTCTAGACTAGAAAGGCAAATAGGGACACCTTATGTTCAGTAAAGGTGAGTGAGCCTGTGCTTAGCTATCTTGTCCTCAGGGGCCAAAGTTTAGGCAGGTGCAGCCCTAGGCTCTGGGATGGTGAGTGTCTTAGGCACACCTGAGCTGCCTGGTTCTCTTGTTGTTCGTATCTTTTTTTTTTTTTTTTTTTTTTAAGTACGGCATCTCACTATGTAGCTTGGACTCTAGTGATCCTCCTGTTTTCAGCCTCTCCAGTGCTGGGATTACAGGCATGTGCCGCCATGCCTAGACTCCATCCCCGACTTAGCACACCTGTGGGGGTGGGGGGCTGTGCAGTATGTGGTGCCTGGGATCGAACCCCAGCCCCTGTGCTTATGTAAGCAGGAACTTAGTCCACTCACTGGCTCTTCATGTATACATTTTAAAACTAAATAATAATGACTTTCTTGGATTTTTTTTTTTTTTTTTTTTTTGCTATATCAGGGATCGAATTCAGGACCTTGCATTTGCCAGGCAAGCACTTAACTCCATGGAGCTATCTCCCCAGCCCAAGTGTGCATATGCATTATTGTGTGGGCTTTCTTTTTTTTTTTTTTTTTTTTTGGAACGGGGGATTGAACTCAAGCCCTTGTGCTTGCCAGGGAAGTGTTTATTCCACTAAGCCATCTTCCCAGCCCCAGTAATGACTTTCTTAATGCAAACAAAATCTGAATGTAAGACATTTTTACCATTTTTCTTTTTATAATCTCTAGTTGTAAAATAGTGTCATAATTGATACTTCTCTCTGCATTCCATTTGGATTAAATGGCTCTTTTGTCTTTCTGTGCTTAATGAAGTATTCTAAAGGAATAAGAGACTTTGACTGTGAGATAACCTGTTACTCAATAGAAATTACTTTAGGGCATCCCTACCTTACTCCTAATTGATGACTCCACAGGGCGATGCTCCTGTTGGAGAGAAAGGAGACAAGATCCCACCAGCCTGTCCACACTTGAACTGGTGCGTGATTCTTACATCCTGAAGCATCTCACAAACCCTGCACTTAACTCTTTTTGTTGTTGTTGTTTTTTGCGGTACTAGGGTTTGAACTCAGGACCTTGCACTTGCCAGGCTGGTGCTTATCCCACTGAGCTATCTCCCAAGCCCCCCTTCACTTGCTCTTTTTGAATATTTGTTCTTTTTTTTTTTGTTTGAGAGAGAGAGAGAGAGAGAGAGAGAGAGAGAGAGAGAGAGAGTGTGGTGTGTGTGTGGCCAGCTCAGCCCACCAGGGGGCGGGGCTGGCTGGCATGTGGTGCTGGGGGATTGAACCGCGGTCCCTGATGCTTTGCCAAGCTAGTTCCAAGTAGGTGCTTTAGACCACTGAGCCATCTCTCCAGCCCCCTTTTTGAATATTTGTGAGTGTAAGTCATAATTGGCCTGGTGACAGGAATGTCTACAGAAGAAGGCGTAACAATTGCATAAAAGATCAATTGGACGTGAGCACTTTCCAGGCTACCACGGTCACGTCTAGCTATACATGGAGCAACTGGCTGGAGGGCTTTGGCCCTGCGCACTGAGCCAACTCTCCAGATACTTGCACGTTCCGTCTTATCACCTGGGTAAACATTTTTAGCAACTGGACAAGATTTAAATTTGAAGCTCACAGGTTAAACTTACATTTATCATCTAGCAACCACATTTTACATGTTGGTAAAAACACTACTTTGCCGGGGAGATAGCTCAGTACAATAAGTGCTTGCCTGGCAAGCTCAAGGCCCTGAGTTCAATCCCCGGTACGGGGGTGGGGGGGAACACTTTAAGGTTGACAGAAGGGTTTCTTATTCCTAGTTTTGTTTTTTGTTTTGTTTTTTCTTAATTAATGTGTAAGGCATAGATATAAATCATTCCCCTGATAGCTACTATAGAATGTAAACTGTTGCAAGCTGCCTCAGCTTAATTTCTGAAGTAGTGGCTAATTAAGTGGCTTTACTGAAAAATCTTGGAGAATTCCTAGTTTACTAGTAGAGAGAAAAGTGCGATAGGTAAATGGAGATCTTTCAGTGGTCAGAACCAGTTTTCAATGAGGAAACTTTGAGTATCTGCCAGAGAGTGTCCCTGGCCACGACAGGTGTTCTCAGGTTTTTTTTCTTTTTCTTTTTTTTTTTGCAGAACTGGGGATTGAACTCAGGCTCTTGCATTTGCCAGGGAAGTGCTAATTCTACTGAGCCATCTCCCCGGCCCCTGTTCTCAGTTTCTATTGGACCATACAACCAGACCTCAGTCTCCAGAAAGGAATCTAATGATTTCTCTGGGCAACATTTCATCAGCAGTAGGCTTCAATGGGGATTCACCAAAGAACGGCTGGGGAAGCCTGTGCTCTGCTTCAGAGTGGCAGCTGCTCTAGTAGCATGTACTAGCTGGCAGAGTAACCACTGTTTCTCGAAGTTCTATAAAGGATAGTTAAAAGCCTGAACAAGATTACCTAGCACTTTACAGTAAATGTTTTAAAGTCTACAACTTGGCTCTTGTGTACCTAAACGATAACTAGACCTAGGGGAAAAGGTTGAGATTGCTCCTTACACTGGAGGTGTTTTGGTCCTGTAAGTGTGCTGCTTTTAGAGATAGCTCCTTCTGGTGTCACCCAGAAGTTGGTTCTCTCCACTGTGTCTCAGGTTTAGCCTCCCATAGGAGACCTGCCCAGAACACTAAGCTGGGACATGGCTTTTATACGTGTCCTGGACGGGCATAGTTCCTCTTTGTCTCCTCTGACCCAGAGATAGGGTATGTGTCCTTTCTCTAAAATGACTTCCCTGTCTTTGGTGTTAACAAACACTCATTTTCTAAGGGCTTCACTAAGTTGATACAGTCTAGAGTTTTCCTAATTTTACATGCCTCTAAAAAGGAAAGTGAGGGCCAGCCAGATAGCTCAGCAGACTAAAGGGCCTGTTGCGTAGGCAGAGTGCAGTGCCCAGGGTTTGATCCCCGGCCTGCTGTGCTGGCCCTGCCCCCGCGGCTCACTGAGAGGGTGATTGAGACCGGGCATAGTGGCACATGCCTGTAATCACAGCATGTAGGAGGCTGAAAAACAGGAGAATCACTACAAGTCCAATCTACATAGTGAGCCCTGTAGACCCTGCAGACACTGTACCAAATACATTTTAAAAAAAAATTAAAAATAAAAAGGAAAGTGCAAAGAGGTAAGGAAGTTAGGAGTACCATCAAAGCAAGGAAACTGAAACAGAGCAGGCCTGACATTTCCTCTAGCATGTAGAGGGGGAGCAGAGCCAGTCTGTCCCAGTGAAACCTGTCCTCCAAGTCTTTAAGAACGGTTGCCGACCTAATGTCATTGAGTCGGCAAAAGGAGTCCTGTGTTTCATATACAGGCATGTGTATTTTCTAAGTCTGAGCTAGATTTAAAAGTCCCATTTTATAGAAGTTTACATAAAGTCCACTCGGAGGCTTTCTAACGTTT
Source organism: Octodon degus (assembly GCF_000260255.1). Classification (NCBI taxonomy): domain Eukaryota; kingdom Metazoa; phylum Chordata; class Mammalia; order Rodentia; family Octodontidae; genus Octodon; species Octodon degus. The sequence goes on from NW_004524618.1 coordinate 2,730,886, forward strand.
CTCTCTCTAGTGCCATTGTCTAGTCAAACAAGGAATACCAGTACATATGCAACATATACAAGTACAAAATAGCCATAAAATGTCCCATTAAAGAAATGACAATCTTACAACATTTCCATGTTTTAACTTAGGTTTACCAACAAGATTTTGACCAACATTTTTAAAAAACCATGTAAGAGACGAAGCAAAAGCAATTGTAAGCAATTTTAACAAAATTATATGAGACAAAGCTGTATGAGGCAAAGCATGAACAATTATGAGCAATGGGCAAAAACGTAGCAACATTTGAAGCATAAAAATTCATTACCTATGTGAGTCCCAATCCAGAATCTATGAAGGAAAAGCAAACTCATGCCTCCATCCAGTGATCTCGCTGGATGACCTCCAGATGATAGAGGGGAAGGAAACTCCCAACCTGAGAGGTACCTGCGACAATTTCATGTTCTCTAAGACTGAAGGATGAATTTTAGGAGCAAACCAAGGTTAAGAGCAAAATATATTTATTGGGAGAAAGAAAGCTCCTGCCAGAGAGGACAGAAGGGGGACCCTAGCAGGTTGTCCCCGTGGAAGCTGTCTCTTCCAGGGACTTTTATAGAGTAACACCATGTGGTGAGGTGGGCCTAAGGTGGAGAACATGGGAACTCGCCAGGTGGGCATGAGGTGGGACAAAACTGTGATCAATCAGTGAGATCATAAACACCATTGCTCAGGGGAAATTGACTAAATCCAGTGGCAAGTGGGTATAGGTCAGGGTCTCTTCCTGTTGGGGGTTGTCTCCAGGTCTGGCCCCCAGCAGGGAGCGTCTGTCTCTTCCAAAGTTGCAAAGTCACCTTGTCTTCCATATTGCTCTTGAGGGCATGGCCCTGGCTGAGTGCCTATGATAGTTCTCTCTAATTTGGCTGCCTACAACACCATGCTGGGAATGAAGTATAGAGTAGCTATAGATTTGATGAGTGGAAGAAAATATGCCTGATGAAAAAATTGTGACGGTTAAGTGTAGGGTTTTCATGTGTTTTATAAAAGTGCAGGTCAAATTCTTAGCTAAAGTATTAGATGTACTGGGAGAGGATGCCGGCTTCACTTCGAGATCATGATCGAAGTCCCTGTGGTTAGAGCCTTGGAAGTAAAGGCAGACGTGCCTACAGCTTCCGCGCTGAAGAAACTTCTAAGTGCACAGAGGCAGCTTTCCGGGAAAATGTCATTTAGCCGAATGTTGTACAAACTGAAAATAAGCAGATGTTCAGAGAACTTAGATAAATTTATGATTAGTTCATTCACTCATTCATAAAATAGTTGCATGCTCGTAATATGCCAGGCTGATATCAGTGCTTTTAATAGATTTCAGAAACTTTCCCAACAGGTAAATGTAGATGTCCTTTAAGACAGCCAGACCTTCCCCAATTCTCCACTGACACAGCTATACAATCCAAGAACTGCACGGGTTAGTTTTTCTTAGTGTATATACATTTCTGATATTACTTCATAAGGGTATCATTATTATTATAATTATTTGCCGTATTGAGACAGGGTCTCACTGTACAGTTCAGGCTGACCTTGAACTCACTTTGTAGCCCAGGCTGGTCTCAAACTCACAGTGATCCTCAGCACCCCAAGTGCTGGGATTATAGGTGTGAGTCATCATGCCCAGCTTGCATAAGGATTTTTATGGAGAAGTAAATTCAACCAGTCAGTAAGAATAGTTTTGAAATATTTAAAAAGATAATTAAGTATTATTGTCTTAAAAGATATTTTCAATTTGAACTTTTTTTGTTTTCTTAGGGACATAGAATAAGAAACTACAGTGAAGAATGAATGGGTCATGGGATCAAACTCCATTTCAGTGTTAAGAAATAGGCATGTTAAGAAATGGTGGCACAGACTAGGGAGATAGCTCAGCACGTAAGGTCCTGAGTTTGGCCTCTGATACTGCAAAAAAAGAAAGAAATGATGGGGCTGGGGATATAGCTCAGTGGCACAGTGCCTGCCTGGCAAATGTGAAGTCCTGAGTTCAAATCCTGGTATCAAAAAAAAAAAAAAAAAATAGTGGCACACTCCTGTCATCCCAGCACTTGGGAGGCAGAGGTAGAAGTGTCACGAGTTTCTGGTCAGCCTGGACTACACGGTGAGATCTTGTCTCAGGCACCTCATGGGCATTACTGAGGCCTCCCTGGCAGTGAGGCTGGCGGAAGTGGGGGCCGCTCTGTGAGGGCCTCTGGGCAGCTGTGCACAGTCAGCACAGAGTTCTAGAAATGGCAAAGCTTTGGGGCCGTTGTGTCCTGGAATAGCAGCAGTTGTCACCCCTGGAGCCCAGTGAGCCTGTGCACGGCAAACGCTGCTCTATATGTACTCACAGTGTTTACACAGTGCTGTTCTAGGGTCTGCCTCACATTCTTCTGGTGTATTTTAGGGTGGGAAAAATCAGTTGGAAAAAATGCACTTCATTCTGTTAGGGCTGGTGAGATAAAATAAGTACTTGAAAAAAATCATGAAGTTTGTTGTTTTATTTTAATTTTAACTTTTAGTCATACAGAAATAGCTAAACGGTAGCCCCTGCATGACACTGCTGCTTCTCCTGGGCAGGTACGACTCAGACTCAGGCCGCCCGCTGCAGGCAGCAGGAGCCTGTGCGAGGGGTGCTAGCACCACCCCGGCCGGCGCAGAGGCCCGCGGAGCTGTGTGCCGCCGGCCGGCCGGCGGCCTTCGGTCCAGGGCTCGCGTTGGTTTTCAGCCGTGGAGCGGAGGGGAAGGGGCTCGCTACCGCCTTGCCCGCTGCTTGGAGAGGTGCGGGGCCGAGAGCCGGCTCCTCCAGACCTGCGGCTTCTGAGGGTTGTGTTGGGCAGGCCTGAGGGCTTGGGGTGCCCGGTTCTCCTAATGACCTTTCTCGGGGTGCGCTTCAGTGCGGCCGGGCGCGGGACACACCGGGCTCACCGGGGGCGGAAGGAGCCAGGCCAGGGCCGCAGGCACGCTCAGGTGACCCCGGGGGCCTCCCGAGCTGGGAAAGGTCGCCTGTGCCCGGGGGGCAGAGGACAGGTGTCCAGGCCAGGAGGGCCCCTGGGTAGGCCTGCACGTTAAGGGCAGTGTGAAGGGACCGGCGGGCCCAGCAGTGCGCACGGAGGCCTCGCGAGCCGGGCACCGACCTTCTGCCCGCTGGAGCCGGGGCGGAAGGCGCGGCGGCGCTCCCAGGGAGCCCTCGAGCACCGTGAGTGCCGCGCGCGGCCTGCAGAGCGCCTTCGCCGCGCATGCCGCAGCGGCCGGGCCGGGCGTGCGGGTCGGCGCCGCGAGGACGAAGGCGAGCGGCTCTGCCGCCTGCCCGGCATCCCCGGCGTCTGCGGCCGCTCCCTGGGTGGCTAGCGTGCCCTCCGTCCGTCCGGCCTGCCTGCCTGCCTCAGGTCGCCCTGCTCCGACCCGGCTGAGCGCAGCAGCTCTGCTTCCCCGGTCCAGAAGCTGTGCCGCCGCTCGGTTTCCAGGATGCAGGGAGGTGCCCGACCCTGTGTCCTCCCAGGGCAGGGACCGGAGAGGGCACGGCCCCAGGCCTGGCCCCGGGGCGGCGCACTGCCTCCTCCCGCTCGCGGCCTCCTTTGTGCCCTGCCTCCTGGAGTCCTTCCTGGGCAGCAGCTCCGCATGTGTCTGTGTTATCATTCAAAAGGAAAAAAGCAAAAGGTGAGCTGGTTTCAGGATCTGGAGCCTGGGTGGTTAGGAACCTAATGTATTTGCAGATGGGTGAGACTCCAGGGCGGAGGGCAATTGGTGCTGCGGCCGCTTCTGGTCAAGGCTGCCTGGTGGAAGGAGATCACTCCAGTGTGTCAGAAGCAGAAGTAGGGGTGAAACACAGAAAAAAATTAGGGGGGAGGGGGAGGGGGAGGAGGGGGAGGAGATGGAGGAGAAGGCGCAGGAGGAGGAGCAGGAGGTGGGGGAGGAGGAGGGGGAGGAGCAGGAGGGGGAGGAACAGGAGGAGGAGGGGGAGGAGCAGGAGGACAAGGAGATACAGAAGTTGTGTTGGACTTCCAAGTGACCTTTTGCCCATGACTTTTCTTATCTTGAGTGTATTTTGTCCCCAGAATCATCATTCACAATCTTTGACTGTATTTGATACTTTTTGTTGCCCTCTGCTTCTTTTTTTTTTGGAAGCAGATACTTTATTAACTGACCAAATCATAAAAACACCATGGTAGATACCTTAGTTCATCCTTCTAATAAGCCTGTTGATCTGGTCTTCCCTATTTCCTGCATCTCCACCTTCTACAAGATGGGTGGTCTTTTTCTTCATTCCACCTCCAGGAGATGATAACTTGAATGGCCACAGGAAATTATTTGCCTCTTTGAAGCGTTTTCCAACAGTATAGATCTCATGAATCAGATCCTCCATGCAGATGATTCCATATTTACCAAGAGATCGAGCAATCAATGAATTATCTGTCAAGGCAATTCACTTCTTATTGATTTTGCCGTAGCCACGCTTGTATATTAGTTCGTTCACTGACTTCAGGTTTGGGTACCCCCATGCAATGTATGGCTCCACAATTCTCAGCATGTTAATTGAAGCCTTGTTGAGCTTAACGAAGGTACCATTGAAGATTTGGCGAAGGCGAAGAAGCTGCAACACCTTGCGGACCTTTGGGCTCACACCATTGATACCCCTGATCCGGATGACAAATGCCAATTTGGGCTCTGCAGGGACATAGAAGTTGCCAGCTTTTCTCGCCATCCTAGCCATCTGGATCTCAGTTCTGTACATCTGTCTGTACTCCTTATGATAGTGCCTGGCTTTTTCATAGATGAGTTTCCTCCTCGCCTTGCGAAGCGTCTTCTGGGCAAACTTCTTTCTCAGGCGCTTTATCTTTAGCTCTGTGAAATGTTTTCGCTTTTTCATAAGGGTTTCTGGCACAGCAGGAACCTTCATTTTCTTCTCTTCTGCAACCTCCATGGTTCCAGCCGGAAAGAGCTGCCCTCTGCTTCTTGAAATCATTTTTCTAAATCATTTTTTAAAAAATTGGCTTCTAAGGGCTGGCCAGATAGCTCAGCGAATTAAAGCGCCTGCTCTGACAGATGCAGAGATTGGGGTTCAATCCCTGGTGTGCCATGCTGGCTCCGCCCCTGGGGTGGAGATGGTGATTGAGAGTGGGTGTGGTGGGGCTTGCCTGTAATCCCAGTCTTGGGAGGCTGAAAACAGGACAATCACTGGAGTCCAGTCTGTAGTGAGACCCTGTAGACCCTGTATTACACACACACACACACACACACACACACACACACAAATAAAAAATTGGCTTCCAAAACAACATTCTGTTTACTCTCTCTTTGCTGAGCTGGTCACTTTTTCTCAGCCTTCCTTTTTTTCCTTTTCTTTCTTTCTTTCTTTCTTTCTTTTTCTTTTTTTTTTTTTTTTGGAGACAGAGTCTCACTATGAAGTTCAGGCTAGCCTTGAACTCGCCGTATATCCCAGCCTGGCCTCAAACTTGAGGTGATCATCCTGCCTTAGCCTCCTGAGTGCTGTGTAGCCCTATACCTGAGTACTCAGTCTTTTTTTTTTTTTTTTTTTTTTGCGGTACTGGGGATTGAACTCTGGACCTTGCACTTGCCAGGCAAGCACTTATTCTACTGAGCTATCTCCCTGGCCCTCTTAATTTTTTTTTTTTTTAATGTATTCAGTACAGAGTCTCCACTACACAGATGGGACTCATAGTGATCCTTCTGTTTTCAGCCTCCTAAGTGCTGGGATTACAGGCGCGCGCCACCATGTCCAGTCTCATTCACAGTCTCGGCACCCCCAGCTGCAGGGCCAGCATGGCTCACCAGCGATTGAACCCTGGCCGCTGCGCTCTGCCTAAACAGGTGCTTTAAATCTGCTGAGCTGTCTGGCCAGCCTGCTCAGTCCTTCTTTTGATTATACGCGAACTCTTTAAAGCTTGGGGCTGGGCACAGGGGCCTGTGATCCCAGCATGGGGAGCTGGAGCGCAAGGATCATAGCCCAAGTCCAGCCTGGGTCCACTGCTCATAGTGAAACCCTCTTAAAATTAAAAAAAAAAAAAAAATAGGGCAGGAGAGACAGCTCAATAGAATAAGCACCTGCCTGGCAAGTGCAGCATCCTGAGTTCAATCCCTGGTACTGAAAATAAAAAGGGCTGGGGGAGCTCAGTGTTAAGGCCCTGAGTTCCATCTTCAGGTCTTATAAAGAAAAAAAACCTACCTACCCCGCCCCCCCAAAAAAAAAAATCCGCAGAACTTCAGTGTACTGTGCCGGGTTATTGCCAGTCTTTCCTCTCATCGTCCTCCAGCCCTAGCTCGGGGACTCACACCTGTCTCTGTGACCCCCAGCTCTGCTCTGCAGCCCACATTGCTCCTCTATCCTGCATGAACCCTGCACCCCTTCAGGGCTCCGCTCAGTGTTCCCAGTAGGGTGTCCGTCGGGCATCTCACTCCAACTTGGCCTCCTGCAGACGGGCTGAGCTCTCCTTCCGCACGCACACCTTCCTCAGTAAGTGCCAGCTCCTTCCTGCCCAGTGCCAGGCCAAAAACCTGCGAGTGGCCTGGACCTCGCCCCTCCCGCCTTGAATGCGTCGTGAGTCCTGGTGGCTCCGACAGAAAGTCCGCAGGCCCAGAGTGCGGTGCAGCGTGCAGGCCTGTGGTCCCAGCCCCTTGGGAGGCTGAGGCAGGAGTGCAGGAGTTTGAGGGCAGCTCAGCAGCATCCCAAGACCCCAGTCAAAATAAAACACATATAT
>NW_004524618.1:2737714-2743822 GCF_000260255.1 Octodon degus
TATATATATATTTTTTTAATTTTTATTTTATTTTATTTTTTCTCCCAAAGGCCGTTGCCTCATGCCGCAGCCCCAGCTGCTGACGCCAGCGCCTTGGTGTCCGCCCACCCCTCCCGTGCCTGGCCCAGTGTGCTAGCACAGCTCTTGCCCCAGCACACCAGGTGGCTCCCTCACAGGGGCTCTAGAATATTCCTGCATCCAGAAGCCTGCTCAGCCCACAGCCACCCCTGGCTCCCTGGTGTCCTGCCCACCCTGTGTGAAATGTGACCTGCAGCCCATTGGACTGTGCGACACACACACAGCTTGTGTCCTTCCTGTCTGCCTTGCTGGAATGTGCCTTGCGAGCCAGGGCTTTGTCTTGTTCCCTGTGGTATGAGCCTGGCGCACAGTAGGCATTCAGGACATGTGTAGGGAATGAATAAGCGCGTTGGTGTGGCCCTGGTCCACTGATACTTACACAGCCAAGTGTCTTCTGTGCATACATTCTGTTCGCATAGCTTGCCGATCTTTTTATTCACTTGTAAACTAGACCAAGGCCAACTCCAAGGCTATTTAAAGGATGCCGAATTTCTTGGCTGCGAACATGCAACCTGGTTTCCTTGGGAGAGCTCCGAGAGGGCCACCAAGGTGCCTCTTCCCTCTCGGCTGCTTAGACCTGACAGGAAGAGAAGCTTGGCGTTTGTCACCGCCAGTCCCTGGGCTTCCTCTTGGGCACCATCCTGACGCCTGCTTATTGAATCATCCCAGCTTTCTGTCATTGCACTGGAAGTCTTCTCTGTCCTTTTCTATTTGTTTGGCTTGTTTTGTCTTTTTGAGACAGGGTCTCACTATGCAGCTCAGGCTGGCCTTGAACTCATTGTGTAACCCAGGCTGGCCTCAAGTTGGTGACAGTCCTTCTGCCCCAGCTTCTTGAGTGCTGGGATTACAGCTGTGTGCCACCATACCAACTGGAAGCCTTCTATGTCATTATTATTTCGGGTTTTGGAGACAAGGTCTTGCTGTGTAGCTCAGACTGATCTTCAAGTCACTATGTAGTCCAGGCTGACCTCAGACTCACAGCAGTCCTCCTGCCTCAGCCTCCAGGTCCTGGGGTTACAGGTGTGCGCCAGCACGTCCAGCAGTGCTGCATGCTTTAAAAACCCAAATGTTTCCTGTTTCTGCCCGTGACACGAGAGGGGCCTTGCCTTTGTACAGCTCTGGGGCCACCCCTGCAGCTGTGTGATGTGGCAGGATGGGGCTGGAAAATGTCGCCTCCCGGGGCTTCTGTGGGCTTATTCCCTGGGAGTCGATGGCGTTTCCGGACTCTGCACGGCCCTTTGCCTCACACTCACATGGCTGTGGTTCATCCTAATCGTTGCCGTTTCCCCTACCCTCTTGGCTTTATCTTGGGCTATCACAGGCGTCCTCCACCTGTGTCACCTCAGGGCCCTGCCAGCAGCATTGTGCAAGGGCAGACATGAAGCTGTGTCTTCACCAGACGGCCTGGTCACTGCTGGCCTCGCCACTGTCCTGTTGCTTTTGATATTTTCTGATTACCAAAATGCAAATGGCCTCTGTCATTCAAAATTTGAGCCACAAAGCACATGGATAGGGTCACCTACTATCCTTCCGGGCCAGCCCTCCCAGGTCCCTGAGAACACACAAGAGCGCTTCGAATCGTGGGGCAGCGGGGCGAGCCCTGAACCCCGACGCTGCTCTGTAGTGGTGGCTACTGGCTTTGTCCAGCTCCCTTGAAGCCCAGCTCCGGGGCTCCTTCAGCGCGCACGCCCCAGCCCGGCCGGCCCTCGCGGTTGCCCATTCAGGCTGTTGTTTCCTAATGCCTTCTTCTGCGTTTAGGTGGAGAGGTGCTCATGGGCCTTGCCCTGAAACCCAGGGCCTCGTGGTCCCCTCAGCCCTGGCTTGGTGACGCCTTCCCCTCCGCTGCCAGAAGCGGATACGGAAGCCCGGCACGTCCAGCCTGAGCACTGCCAAGGCCTGTGGCGGCCGCAGGTTTGCTTTCTGCACTCCACACTCAGTTCCCTCAGCCCACTTAATCTGTGTCTACCCAAACATTATTTTTTATTTTATTTTATTTTTTTGCTTACTGCTATATTTTGTCTTCTCTTTCAAAGTTAAAGATCCATCAGTTTATATTCTTTTGTGTTCGGCAGATTAGTCTTACTGTTTCCCCAAGTTGCCTTTCTGCTTTCTATCTTGACTGAACTTCTGTATCACTTATGTTCAGAAGGGTCACAGTCTCATGTTGAGAGCGCTCTGTGCTGGAGGCCGCCTGCTCTTTGGGTTGTTCTCTCCTGAGGGGGCCGGAAGCCAGGAGACTCGGGCCTCTGCGGGAATGGCTAAGGGGGGCGGGCAGGTGCACGCAGCCACTGTGCCCCAAGGCCCAGGTAAGGGACGAGTGGTTTGTGCAGGGGGTGCACTGTGCGCCAGGCTCAGAAAACTGGGCTTCTCCCCTCCAAGCTAAAGCAGTAAGCTCTGGGGTGGGCGGAGGCGTTTCAAAGGTAGAGGGGAGGGTGTCAGCGGCTGCCAGCGAGGAAAACTTAATAATTTCGTCTACGAAGCCTAATTACATGAATGATCTCTCCCGGAGTAAGCCCCTTTCCAGATCTGTGGGTGCCGTGTGGCTGGTATTTCAAGTATGTCCATCTGCATTTAAACGAATTGCTCCAAGACAATCTGATTATGTGGTAGTTACTTTGGTGAGCATAGCGCCTCAGTGAATGGAAACTTCATTTTAAGTCTAATATTAGACCTTGCTTTGGAAAATTCCTTTTAAATGATCACAAGCTGGGAATAGCAAAAGAATTTAACTTTCGACAGACAGCAGTCACTAAGAATTTTTAACTGCTTGTGCTGGGTCTCTGGGAACCCCCACATGTGAGAAACCCAGTGAGCTCAGTGACCTCACGCAGGGTTGACCCGACTTGTGGTGGGGTTTGCATCTGCGGCTGAGTGGCGCCCTCCTGGCCACGAGGCTGCAGATGTGTTCCTTCCTTGGCCATGAGCAGCTCAGGGATGAGACTGTCAGGAGGCCTGATTGTCCCTTGGGAGACGGGCTTGGCTTTCCGGAGTATCCTGGGAACTTGGTGGACCAGCCTCCACAGAACACTTATGCCTTGTCTGGCTGCTTCGTCTGCATGACCCCCCTCCCCCCGCACGTGCTCCCCCAAGTTAAAGTGTCAGCTAAGCCTGAAGTCTTCCCCACAGCCTGTCATTTAAAAAGAAATAGAAAGCTTAACTGATCACGAAGTTTCCAGATCGTGTCTGCTTTGGAGTAATTTCTGGACGTGTTTTAGGTGCCTTGATTTGGGAAGAGCGGTAATTGTGCTTTAAAAGGCTTTCCTAAAATTGAAATGCATCTTTCAACCACCCTGTGTCGTATGTTGGTGTTTTTCCTTTCACCTAAGCTGGTCACGCAGTTGATGGAGCCTTAGAACTGGGGAGAAACTTAGTAAAAACAAGCTCACTGGGCAGATTGCGGCACCGTCCTCAGGGTTCCCCGCCATCTCTGGTCTTCACACCAGCTCTGGGGTGTGTGGGGGGGGTTATCCTGAGCTTGGGCTGGGGGCAAAGAGACCAAAGGCCGCTAACTCGTCCTTGGGCTCCAAGTGGCCCAGGAGGGGCTGTGTGGGAGCTCAAGCGGAGCTCAAGCGCAGAGCTCGCGAGCCTGGGAGCCCAGAGCCTGGGAACCCAAGTGGGCCCTGGCCCTCTGCCCACCCCCCAAGTTCTTAAATGTTCTTGCCTTAGGGTTCTTTAAACTGTTAAAAGTTGTTGAGGAGCCTGGAACTTCTGTTTATATGGATTCTGACTTCTGATATTCACGGCATTTGAGTTGAAACTGAAACTTAAAACAGATTTACTCACCCCCCTCCCCCCAGTGCTACAGATTCAACCCAGGGCCTCACACCTGCTAGGCAAGTGCTCTGCCACCAGGCATAAATGACATTTTTATTAAAAATAACCATGTTTCCAAACAAAAACAGCAGTAAGAATCATCTCTCTTCTTTGTGTCTCTGTTACGTGGTAAGATGGAGCAGCTGGCTTCTCGGGCCCTCGGCGTGCTTTCTGCAGTGCTGGGCTTGGCTGAGGTACCTGAGGAAAGCTGTCCTCAGAAGAGGAGGCTGGCAGGCGGGAGGCACTGTAGGAGCTTCTTTGGACAGTGTTCTCCTCTGACACTACACCACAATTCGCACGTGGTTGCTCCTCTGCCTCTCCTTCCGTTCCCCTTCTCTGCCCCTCCCTGCACCCCTCTCCCTCCCCCTTCTCCTCTCTCCCCCTTCCTGTGCTCCCCCCAGACATGGTCTCACTGGGTAGCTGAGACTGGCCCTAAACTTGGGGCAGTTCTCTTGCCTCTGCCTCCTGCATGCTTTGATTATAAAAGTGCACTACCACACCCAGCAGGTGATTGTTCCTTAAAGGCTATCCAGTGTAGACTCTGAACTTACGCCAGAACTTTTGGTATTCTCTCTCACTGAAATCCTTTGGTCTAGCTGGGCCTGGGCAGAGTGTTGCATGGCTGTAATCTCAGCGCTTGGGAGGCCGAGGCAGCAGGATCCCTGAGTTTGAGGCCAGCCTGGGCTATGCAGGGAGACCCTGTCTAAAAACAAAATAAAACACCAAACACCAAAACAAACCCAACAACTCTAAAGTGCTTGGTCTGCAGTCATCTTTGCTGAATTCTGAGTAACGTATGTAGATGCGCACACGCCCTCTCTCCAGGAAGCAGGGCGTAATTCCTCCCTTGGGGGTGTGATCGCTTATGGACTTGCTTCCAAAAATAGAACTAGGGCAAGAGAAAAATGAGCGACTTCACGGTGGGAATGCTCCTCTAAGAAGGCTGGGGGTGAGTTAGCATCCGCGGTGTCCTGAGGCGGCCCTCGTGTGGCCGAAGCACAAAACCCACAGCCCCGCGGGGTCATGAGGAGCATGACGGGCAGCCACGGCATGCTCAGGAGGCCGGGCCAGGCCGCTGTGCATCGCCAGGGTCCTGCACGACACGGGAGGCCTGAGGGGCTGGTGCACGCCGGAAGAGCAGGCCCGCGGCTGCCAGCTGCGCATGGTGCTCTAGAGCGCCCCGGCGGCCGAGAGGACGTCTGGGCTGAGGGTTGGCTCAGTGGCCAAGCTCTTGCCCGGCTTGCGTGAGACCTAGATTTGATTCCTGGCACTGAAGAGGAAGCACAGAGTAAGCTCAAGAGGACAGTTTTGGGGAACACAAGTAAAATCCACATAAGGTGCGGAGCTTCACAGTCTTGTGCCAATGTCAGCATCTTCATTTTGGAGGCTGAGGCAGGAAGATCACTGAGTTTGAGTCTGAGTCCACCTTATGCTACAAAGCAAGATTCTGCCTTAAAAACAAACAAAAACCCCTTAGCTGTTAAGCTCCTGGTGGTTATCAATTTCAAAAAATTCTAATTTTCTATTGATAGCTCAGTTTTTAATCATTGGTAGCAAACACTTGTCTGTGGTTTTCCTTGACATGACAGGTTTTTTTTTTTTTTTTTCCAGAAAAATAGATATCCAGTACCCAGGATGTACTATTAGTCATTCTTTCAAGTAAAAATGACAATTAGTGTTGGGGGGGGGGAAGGGCTCAGGCCTAGGATGTAGCCCAAGGGCAGAGCACTGGCCTAGCCTGTGTGAGGCCCTAAGCCAGTCCTCTTCCCTGCTCCAGCAGTCACACAAGTGCCAGAACCTCAGGACAGCTGTCACGCGTTGGGACACAGCGCCAGTGTTCTCTGCTTCGCTCTGTGGAGTGGCTCGTGGCCCCTTACAGCGAGTGCGCCTGACCCAAGCTGTGGGCTCGCAGTTGCGTGCTGGGAAGGCCACACATTTTAATACGCCGTGGGAAAAGGTGATCCCTGTGGCCGCAGAGGGCCGAGCATCCTGGAGTATGCTGCTCCTGTCAGGTTGTTGAGAAGCGCAAGCATGCCCTCACGGAGCCCAGAACCTCTTCCCGTGGGACTGCGGGTATGAAGGCGCCTCCTCGGGGCCAGCTTCCACGTTGCAGGGCCCCAGGGATTCTCCCCCTGCTCACTGTTGTCCCACGTTGCAGGGCCCCAGGGAGTCTCCCCTGGTCACTGTAGTCCCACGTTGCAGGGCCCCAGGGAGTCT
>NW_004524618.1:2744352-2744983 GCF_000260255.1 Octodon degus
GTAGTCCCACGTTGCAGGGCCCCAGGGAGTCTCCCCTGGTCACTGTAGACCCACGTTGCAGGGCCCCAGGGAGTCTTCCCCCTGGTCACTGTAGTTCCTTGCCATTCTTACGTGCTTCGGCGTACTGGTATCAAGTTTGTGCTCTGTCAGAGTCTCTTTTTATATCATGTTATGTATGAGATAGCATCCGGTGAATCCAGAAGGTCACCTCGTAAACTTCCTTTCTTTCCTCTAAAGGCAAATCTCACCTGGCCATCGTACAGCGGGTAAACAACGAGGGTGAAGGAGACCCATTTTATGAAGTCCTGGGGATCGTCACCTTAGAAGACGTGATTGAAGAGATCATCAAATCTGAGATTCTAGATGAAACAGATCTATACAGTGAGTAGCATCATCTGAGCACGGGTTCCCAGACCTTCGCCGGGGCCTCTGACCGCTCTCCTCCTATGTCCTCTGCCTTTGTAACTCCGCTCAGGTGTGGAGGCTGGAGCAGCCTCTCGGTAGGTTCCTGGCTCTTTGCGGGCCAGAGAAGGGCAGATCTTGGGGCACTGGGTGGCTGAGTTCCTTTGAAAAGCCAGGCTTTCCTGACAGTTCCTCCTCCTCCTCCTCCTCCTCCTTCTCCTCCTCCTCC
>NW_004524618.1:2745113-2769353 GCF_000260255.1 Octodon degus
GCAGGAAGCCGCCCTGCCTGGTTTCCTGCTGCCCCCCCCCCCCAGGATTGAACTCAGGCCCTTGCACTTGCTGGGAAGCGCTTATTCCACTGAGCCATCTCCCTAGCCCCTTCAAATGTATTTTCACTGATGGATCTTTACTAAATTTTCGTTTTATACATTTGATCGAATTCTTTTCTAATAAATTTGTTTTCCCTTAAGTTTGTAATTTATGTGCTTACAAAGTGGATGGGTCATGCTAGACTGATGGCTGGCAGCAGATGAAATTTCCTTGCCCCAAAACCCAGGGGTCACGGTAGAGGTGACGTGTACAGACACGGGCAGCCAGACACAGGTGCAGGCTGAGCCCCAGGCCAGGGACGGCAGGGTTTGCATGAGGACAGTTTCTGCGTTTCTCTGTCTTCACCTTCTCCGGGGAGGAGGCAGTGTGGCCAGGTGGACTTGGTCCTGGACTGGGCTGAATGTGTGTGTTTCCTGAAGCACAGGATGCACTGGATGGCAGCCATGGGGCTTCTGCTCCGCCCCCAGCCCTGCGCCGGGTTGCGAGCCTCTGCCAAGTCTCAGGATACAAAGAGGGCCAGGTCTGGGGCCAGAGCAGCTGAAGAGGTAGAGATGGAGCAGCTGGACTGTGGCGCTGGCATGGGTGGCCAGGGAGCGGCACGGCGGGCTGGGGCGCCGGCAGCACCACCTTGAGCCAGCAGAAGGCTGCATTCCGTCTCTAGGAGGAAACAGCCCTCTCCTTAGGAGTCAAGTCTGCCAGGTGCTTGGGAGGAATATTTTATATCTGGTAGTGATTATCTCCGAAGACTATGTCTGTTTTCCAGATGTGTATAGAATTCTTGAAATCCTCTTCCCAAGGCTGTTTTATCCTCCTGACTCTTGGAAGGCGGACAGCAGCCTCCTAACAGAAAAGACAGCTGTAGTTGTCACCCTTTCCATCCCACCCTCGTGCCGCTCCAGGGCCCGGCTGTCTCCATAGACTTTGTGAGACAGTGTGAACACATGTGAGACCTTAGGTGCTGGGGTTTTGTAGAAATATTAGTTGAACTTCATTTGAAACTTGATTAGACTGGTTTCCTGTAAAAGTTTCACCTCTTGCAGGAACAAAGTGCTAAACGCGATTTCAGGTCTATTCTAGTTAGTTAACTAGTTAGCTAGTCTTCACACCTTGCAACATTCTCAGCCTCTTTTTATTTTTTCATATGAGACAGGCTCTCAGTCGCCCAGGCCAGGCTGGAGCTTGTCCTCTGCCTCAGCCTCTGAGAGGGGCAGGACGGAGGCACGTGCTCCCGTGGCCAGGTTGTCTCTTGGTCTGGGTAGATCAGGATTGATGACGTCCATTGCCAATAGGAGATTACTTTAACACTTTGTGTTCATTCACACTGTCTGGTTCTCAAAGAACTTCAGATAGAAGTATAAAATATAGGGCCAGCCAGAAAGCTCAGCGGATTAAAGCGCCTCCTTAGGCAGACACAGGGGCCAGGGATTTGGTTCCCAGCCTGTTGCGCTGGCCCTGCCCCTGTGGCGCGCTGAGATGACTTTTTTTTTTTTTTTTTTTTGCGGAACCAGGGATTGAACTCAGGCCCTTGTGCTTGCCAGGGAAGTGCTTATTCCACTGAGCCATCTCTCCAGCCCCTGAGATGACTTTTGAGACTGGGCATGGTGGTGCACGCCCGTAATCCCGGTGCTTGGGAGGCTGAAAACAGGAGAATCACTCCAAGTCTGATCTACATAGCAAGACCCTGTAGACCCTGTAAACCCTGTACTAAATAAATTTTAAAAAATATAAAACCTTTCTCTCCAGGAAAAGCCTTGTCTCCAACCTGTTTTCCCTGAGTGGAAGTCAGAATGAGGCGATTCGTGTTTCCTGGGGATGGGAAGCTGTTGGTGTATGTCTTCATGCAGCTTTTCCTTGATGGTTTTGTGTGAGGTGACACACGTGTCAGGGTTTGGCACACCTCAACTCAGGATTACCTGTTTTTGAATAACCTGCAAGCTAAGCATGGTTTTTCACATTTTTAAATTATTGAAAAAGGCCAATTGAAGAATAATTACTCCGTAGCATATAAAATTAAATGCAGCTTCTGTTTCAGGGTCCATACAGCGAGCTTTGTTGGGGCGCTGCTGAGCTGCAGCGTGGCCTTGTAACAAAGCCTGTAGGACACGGCGTGCAGGGTCCGTGGGGCGTGGCCTTGGCCTCATCCACCCTGAGGCAGGGCCTGGCCTCGTGCGTCTCTGGTCTGGGCCATAGTGAAGCTCACAGGTAGTATCGGTGCTCTGTGGCTGCATCCTTGTTTCTTGAGGGATTGTTTTTGGGCGTTTATTTTCTTCCAGCGGGGGAGGGAGGTGCTCTGAACCTGTGTCGCCCGCAGCCGTCCTGCCCTGTAGCGTGGTGGTGCAGAGCTCGGCACGCCGCTACCCTTCTGCCACTCATGTCACAGAGGGCATCTGCGCCACCCCAGGAGGTTCCGACAGCCCCCAGGGACTCCCTGTGCCTAGAAGTACCCCTTCTCTGCGGTGGGGGCCGAGGGCGTTGTAGGCCGTGCCAGCCCCTGGCGAGCCCCGCCTTCCGCTGTGCTTCCTCTCAGCGACCTGAGCCTGGACAGACGGTGGCCATTCTTTATGTTGTTTCTCTTGTTCCTCTTTTAGCTGATAACAGAACGAAAAAGAGAGTGGCCCACCGTGAAAGAAAGCAAGATTTTTCTGCCTTTAAGCAGACGGACAGCGAGATGAAGGTTAAAATCTCGCCACAGCTGCTCCTGGCCATGCACCGTTTCCTAGCAACAGGCAAGTGCGCTGGTCATGGTTTGCGGTCGCTGCGGGCCCCCGAGTGCTCTCAGCACACCGTGGGGGCTGGGGGTGGAGGCCGGGACCTGGGGTGATGAGTAATGCCACTTTTGTGTTTTGTTTTTTTTGTTTTGTTTTTTGTTTTGTTTTGTTTTTTTCTCTTTAAATTCTCTCCTCTCCTGTGTTCAGTGTCGGCATGAACCCTCTGAGACATTTACCAGAGGTGGACCAGTAACTTAAAATTGGTCTGAAAGGTAAGGATGAATGTCAGAGCCACACTGCATGTGTACGCGAGGCCAGGCCGCCTCCTTGCAGCTCAGCCGTGGGGGCTGCTGCTGAGCAGGCTGACTGGACGGCCTGCCTCAGAGGAATAGGTGAACGCCAGTGGTAGTGCAGGTGCTATATTTTGCAAAGAAGAAAAATAGATTTTTAAAATTAAATCTTGGTCGTTTATGGTTTTAATAAAATCAGAGACTCTAAGGACTTTGACATGAATTTCTTGGTGAGCCCTTCAAACCAGATTACTAGCTTAGGCCCACTGTGGGGCATGTCTTCCCATTACCAAGGCCCCCGCCCTTGCCGGCACTGGCTGCTCTGAGCGGTCGAGGTGGACCGGACTTGAGGCGCCGACCACCCCCGCCCCATGGCCGTCTGGGGGAAGGTGAGCCCTGCTGGCCTGGGCCAGTGTGAGAAAATCAGAAGGCACCCGGAACCTGCAGAAGAAGTCTGTAACGCGCTGTGCAGCCCGTACCTTTCAGCTGCGTGTAGTACATGTTTTGAAAAGGAGGCCACCGGCAGCCACGTGACAGAATCCACCTGTACTTTCAGATCATGTTTTCAGATACATGGAAATGCTTACAGTACAGACATGGGAAGATGTCTATGACACAAGATGGGAAAAATAACAGAGAGAACTCTGTGTACATTAAGATTATGATTGTGTTTCTGTGTCTACACATATACACGCGTGCACAGGTGCACGTGCTGAGGCAAAGCCCCGGAAAGATGCTTACCAGATTGCTGTGGTTGGCCTATAGATAATTTTTGTATTCTTCTTTATTGTTTCCTAATTTTCTGCAATGTACTATCATTATTAAAAAAAAAAAAAAATCACAGGTAAATTCAGAATTTATAGCATTCATGCATAGTAACTAATTAAAAAATGAGATCTTCAACTTGCTTCATATTCTTTTTCTAATTCTGATATTGTTGTTCCTCATCAATTAAGAACCACAGGGGCTGGCGAGATGGCTCAGTGGTCTAGAGCACCTACTTAGAACAAGCTTAGCGAAACCTGAAGCCCAGGGACCACGGTTCAATCCCCCAGCACCACATGCCAGCCAGCCCGCCCCCTGGTGGGCTGGGCTGGCCACACACACACACACACACACACACTCACTAAATAAATAAATAAATAAATATTAAAAAAAAATTAAGAACCACACATATGGACTGGGGATATAGCTCAGCAGCATAGGTGCCTGCCTGGCAAGAGCAAGGTCCTGAGTTCAATCCCTGGTACCAGAAAAAAAAAACCAAAAACAAAACACTACATATTTGCCACATGTGGTACAGGCCAATAATACAAGCACTTGGAAGCTGACACAGGAAGATTTGGAGTTCAAGGCCAGCCTAAGCTACATAAAGAGACCCTGCCTCAAAAGAAAAACCAAAACAAAATGGATATATAAAACTCTGAATGTTACCCTCCTCTGCCTCTGAGAAATCATAAAGTCCAGTTTTGAGAGAGTGCCCATAAGTCAATGATTCTGATTTTTTTTAATTTTAAATAAGGTTTCTGCCTTCATAAATGCTGAGCAGCGTCACTTTCATGGGCAGGTTGGCATGCACGTTGGTCGTGCTCAGCTTGCTTTTGTTCTGAGCCTCTCCTTGGTCCCAGAATTGCTCAGGACAGCTGGGCAGACGAGCTGCCGCAGAGCCACACCTGCGCCACCCTCTGCGCCCGGCCTGGCACCCCCAGGCTGTCGCCGGCCAGCAGGCCTTGCCCTGGAGGCCCTGCTGTGCTCCAGGCTGCTGCTGGCTGCTTTCACTCCCATCAGTCAGCAGTGCAGGATGTTTTTCTGAGGGTGAAACTCACGGCAGGTTGAAAGGCAAGATTAAGAAGGAGCAGACCTGAGACTGCAGCATCTTCTGGTCTCCCAGGTGCTGTCCCCAGTGACCACCAAATGGGGTCTTGTTCCTCCGTGTTGATCGCTTCGGTGCCCAGGGGTCTCACTGCTGGAGCTCCTTGCTTATGAGCATGACCTTTTGCGTCCACTTGAGTGTAATGTCAAGTTGTGTTTATGTCTATAGAAGTAGAAGCCTTTAGCCCATCCCAGATGTCAGAGAAGATCCTCCTCAGACTGCTAAAGCACCCCAATGTCATCCAGGAGCTGAAGTATGACGAGAAGAACAAGAAAGCCCCGGAGTACTACCTCTACCAGCGCAACAAGCCCGTGGACTACTTCGTCCTCATTCTGCAGGTCAGAGGAGCCTCTCGGCGGCCCTGTGCGTGCCCTGCGCATGCCCACGTGGCGTGGAGGAGGCCACACGGCGGCCAGCGGGGCTCGGCTCGAGGGTTGCTTTGTCCTTAACCTTCTGTGCTGGGGGGATTGTATCTCTGGTTTGGTTTGGTTTGCAGAACCGGGGATTGAACTCAGGCCCAGGCCCCTGTATCTCTGTTTTCACGTGTATAAAGTAACAATTTATAGTTACTTTACTTCCAGTATTGAAAGGCTAAGTGTGATTGCTAAGGGACCCAGTAGAATGAAGAATGGTGAGTTAGGTTGTTACATTTTGGGAAGAGTTTGGGGAAGCACCTGCCCCTGTGTTGATCTTGGTGGGGTTTTGAGAATTTTTTATCAGGGGCTCCTTGGTACTCCTTGTGTCACCTTTTCTCTTTTCCATCTCTTATTAAATTTGATCTTACACAGTGACCAAGAGATATCTTAGTGTGTCTTCCATGAAAACCGTCAAAATAATCCATTTATTGCTTTTATCCCCTGTAAGGAACCAGACTCTGTTCGCCAAGAGCTGATGCAAGTCTCCAGGCCCACAGGCAGCAGTAACTAGTTTCTTGCACCATGAGGTAGCCTGGCATTGGGGGGCCGCCTGGCCGGAACGCTGGAAGGGCTCTGTGCTGGCGCTACTGGGAGGCCTGCTCTCCTGTGCGTGCTGCCCGTGGCCTGGAGGCCACGAGCGCGTCCCGGGGGATAAAAGCCCAGTTCTGTTGATTTCTTGTGCCTCTTTTCAAAGCATCCTTTTCGGGAAATCTGAGTTTATTTCAATACAAGAATATTAGCCCCTTAAGCTTGCTTGTATTTCTTGGTCATCACCTTGATATGAACTGGAAATCCTCTTTACAAGAACATCATTAGTAACAAGGCCCTGAAATTTTACGTGAGTCCAGCAAGGCTCTAGTTACCTAAATGACTTACGGAATTTATTTTTATTTGCTGCTAGCCCTTCTCAGATGTGTAGGACTCAGAAATGGGTGCCGTGGATGGGGCCGTGGAGGCCCGCGCCTGCACACTGTCTCAGCGTCCGGAGCGAGGAGCGAGGAGCTGAGCAGGTGGAAGGGTTGCGTCTGCAGGGGCTTCTGATCCTGGGCTCGGGTTCTTGCCTGAGTCCTCTGCTGCCCTTAGCCACAGTCACCTAATTCCTCTGGAGATCTGTGAGCTCAAAACTCCATGAGCCCTGGAGGGCATGCAGTGAGGAGACAACGTTCACGTTCGCATAGTCTGGATGTGCCTGTTCCGTAACCCGCAGAAACGTGGAAGGACGGTGAAGACTGTTATTTGGAAGAATGAGGGATCGGTGTTGCGATCTGTCGGGGTGACGCCCGAAGCGCGGTGCCCCTCAGCACTCCTCTGCGTGGCTAGTGTTCCTTTAGTTGTGGTTCAGTAATGCTCTGTTGCTAGATCAGAAAGCCACAGATCTTAAAAGAAGTTGTGTGCAAAGGGACTGTATCGTCTCTGGCCATGTACGAGTCTCGAACCTTTTAACGATTGTTTGCTACGGCTAAGGCATTTTAGGCAGCTACACCTGTATTTGAATATCTCTTCGTGTCAAATGCCTGCACAAATCTGACAAGCTTGCTGAGCTGATGGTGTCGGGGCTTTGTGTGTGTGCTGGCGGAGCAGGCCTGTGCAGGTGCTGGCGCCAGGGCTTTGGTGCAGTCCTGCTCTCGCAGGCCAGCCAGCTCCCCGAGTGCCGCGGTTGCTCTTCTCTCGTTGCTGGGACAAGTACCTGACACTCAGAGTGAAGGGAGGAAAAGTTTATTTAGCTCAGTTACTGGAGGCTGCAGCCCACACTCAGCTGGCTCCACGGCAGAGCGGCACATAGTGGAGGGCAGCAGTTCATGGCGGTAAAAGGCAGCAAAACAGCAAGAGCACAAGGGAGGAGCAGCAGCAGCAACGGCTTCAGAGAGCAAGTCTGCCTCCCACAAGCTGTGTTGCGGCTCTCCACCCCCGGCTGGGTGCAGGACCCACACCCATAATCCCAGCAGCACTGAGATCCATAATCTCAGCCTTGATCATGAATTAATCTCAAACTCTAGAAGTCCTTGCCCCATGACTGCATGAGGCTTTGGGAGGACAACTAGACATAAGCCATAACACTGAGGTACCCAAAGAATGACAGAATAAAGCACCGTGATGCCTGCTGGGAGCCTGGCATAGCTACCATCATTGCAAAGTGCACTGCATCCTAAGACTTGGGACTGCAGACAGATGGCCAGCAGCGGCGCGTGTGGCCCTGAACATCAGAAACTTGGGTCAGAGGGAGCAAGCCGTCTGCCCTTCCCTGCCTCAGAGCCAGCAAGACGCTGTCCCCTGCAGTTGTGGGGACCCTGCCAAAGCTGCTGTCAGGTGGTAACTGCAGGAACCACGTCGCTGTCTGCGTCTCGGGCCTTTCCCATCGCATGTGCATAAGCTGAAACTTCAGATTAACCCAGAAAAAGAATTTTTAAGCTCTGTTGTACTGAGATGTATAAGGGTGATGATAAAAACATAGTAAAGGATAAGAAAATCTTTATTGGCTTTCCTTGCCCTAAATAACTTAGCAAATATACATATAAAAGGAGAAAGTGGAGAGGAACGTTATTTTGGTGGAAATTATTTTTATCATCATAAAAGATCAAGGGCCGGGGAGATGGCTCAGTAGAATAAGCACTTACCTGGCAAGCGCAAGGACCTGAGTTTAATCCCCGGTTCCGGAAAAAAAAAAAAAAAAAAAGCGAAGACTGCATAAAAGATCATACCAGGAAAAGTTATATAGTATTTTAAGGTTGCTAGTAAAATAAAGATAACTGATTTGGAAAAAAATCAGACAAAAGCCAGTGAAGTATACCATTTTTAAAAAATGTATTTCGTACAGGGTCTACAGGGTCTCACTACACAGATCAGACTCGTAGTGATCCTCCTGTTTTTTAGCCTCCCAAGTGACGGGATTACAGGCCTGCGCTACCACGCCTGGTCTCAATTGCTGTCTCAGCGCCCCGGCGGTGGGGCCGGCGCTGCACGCTGGTGATTGGACCCCAGCTGCCGCGCTCTGCCCAAGCAGCGCTTTTAGTCTGCTGAGCTATCTGGCTGGCCCTAGAAGTGTACTTTTTAAAAAAGTATATGACTCATAAAAACTGATCATGCACTATGTCTCAGAGTACATTCTAGTAATTGCAAAAAGGAATTTCATAAAATCACCTACATAGGTCTTCATAAAATTAGACTAGGAATAAAAAGTATACAGTTTAAAAGTACTAACAATGGTGCTAAATTCTCTTGCGTAGGGTTTATCTGTAAGGCACAGGACAGTGTAGTCATTTGTACAAAAGAAAAATGAAGATTCCCTGAAAGGTTATGCAGGAAACTGACAGTAATTGTCCCTTCTTCTGAGGAGACAAGGAGGGCCAGAAGGAGAGGGACAAGGCGCGTTGCTCCCATGTGTGGTTTGAATTTCTCAGTATGTGCATGTCCTATCTATTTAAATTGTCATTTAAAAATAGAATTAATGATAAAAGAAAAACCTCAAAGAGCAAATGAATTAGGGGAGAATACATAGAATATCTGAAAATAGATAATACACCATAAAAGACTATTAATAATGTAAATATCATCTTACAATATATTAGAATTTTAAGAGATGTTATTTCTTAATAACATCTTAAATAAAACATGGAGAAGGGCCGGCCAGATAAGTCAGCAGATTAAAGCACCTGCTTAGGCAGGTGCAGGGGCCAGGGTTCGATCCCCTGGCGTGCCATGCCAGCCCTGCCCCCAGGGCACACTGAGACAGCAGTGGAGACTGGGCATAGTAGCACGCACCTGTAATCCTAGCGCTTGGGAGGATGAAAACAGGAGGGTCACTACAAGGCCAATCTGTGTAGTGAGACCCTGTAGACCCTGCACTAAATTCATGAAAAATAAAAACATGAACTATAATTAGCTCAAAAAAGAACAAAACAATAAGCTAAAAAAGAAAACTAGAAATTGTCATAAAAATAAACTCAAATGAAAAATTCTTACAAAGCACAAATCAAAATTTGATATCTTAGGGCCTGTCATGCTGGCTCTGCCTCTGGGGTGTGCTGAGACGGCAGTTGAGACTGCGGCAGCATGTGCCTGTAATCCCAGCTCTTGGGAGGCTGTCAACAGGAGAATGACATTTTAAAAGATTAATAATATCAGTATTTCCTGTGTATGGTAAGACTGAGGCTGAGGCGAGAGGCTCCCTGTGAGTTTGGGGCCAGGCTGGGCTACATAGTGAGACCTGTTTGAAGAAAAAAAGACCCAAAGTATTGATACTCTCTTGGCATAATTAATGTGATAAAAGAGAAAAAATAAAACAAAGTTTTCTTCCCCCTTAAAAGGAACTGTAACAAATAATGGGAAAAAATTGAACTATTTAAAACAATCTTTGTCTATTAATTTGGTACAGGGTCCCGCTACACAACTCACACCCATAGTGATCCTCCTGCCTCAGCCTCTCCAGAGCTGGGATTACAGGCGTGTGCCATCATGCCCAGTTCAATGGCTGGCACAGCACGCCCACGGTCCCAGACAGGTATGGCATGTGGTACGAGGGATCAAATCTGAGTCCTTGTGTCTCCCAGCGGGTGCTTAGACCCCTGAGCTCTCTCCCCAGCCCCAAAATCAAACTTTTAAGAGTTGCCAATTTCCATATTCTACAAATAGTGCAAGATGAGGTCGCATGCTAGTCAAAGACATTGTTTATGATGACTGTGAGCCGAGTCCTAGCAGCATAACATGAGGGGCTGTCCCGACTAAAAGCCGGTGAGGATAACAATATATGTGGGGACTTATTCATCATGACGCTGTCTCAGTTTGGTTTATTTTAGGGTGAGCCACTAGCTTAAGGACAACTAAACTAATATGTATCACATTATTTAATAAAGCCGGAAAATGTTCTTCTGCTTGTGTCAATAGATACATTAGCTTTGTCAGCTGACAGATTTAAATATCTGGAGTGTAAACGGTAGACAGGAAAGGTGCTGCTGTTGCTTATACCCTTAGGTTAACAGCCTCCTGTCTAAGTACTTATAGCTTACGAAGAGATGTAAATATATTTATAGTAGATCTTTCTTTCTTTCTTTCTTTCTTTCTTTCTTTCTTTCTTTCTTTCTTTCTGTTTTTTGTATTTAGTACAGTGTCTCACTACATGGATCAGACTCATAGTGATCCTCCTGTTTTCAGCCTCCCAAGCCCTGGGATTGTAGCCGCCCCACCATGCCCAGTGTCAGCCAACATCTCGGTGCTCCCCTGGAGCGGGCCGGCACAGCATGCCAGGGATCGAACCCCGGCCTCTGCGCTCCGCCTAAGCAGGCGCTTCAGTCCCCTGAGCTGTCTGGCTGACCCTTGTGTATATCTGTTAATTATAAAATAGAAGCAGTTCATGTGTCTAATAGCTAACATTGCGGTATGATAACGAGGGGCCCTTCTGCAATAATTAAAGGGTGGAAAGTGTATACAAAAATGTAAAGTCCGTATGTGCACAATATTTGTAACTGTAAAAAATTATTTTTCTAATACAAATAAAAGTATAGCAGGTCACTGTCCAGTTTATACAGCTGGTATTCCACAGTGGGCCCTTCAGTGGCTCCCAAAGGCGTCGGGGGTCTAAGCTGTGAGCCAGGGGTGCGGATGCTCTACAGCAGTCCCCAGGGCAGTCAGCGAGGCCGCAGGGAAGGGGCGCTCGCCTGCGTACTTATAGGAATGCGTCTTCCCCTGGAGGGTTTTTCCTCCTTGTTGACTTCATGCTTCAGATTAAAAAGATACTCTATAAAAAAAAATTTTTTTTTCAGTTGCTTTATCCATGTTCTTTAAAGCCTCCCTAAAATAAACCTTTTTATTTTGTTGCTGTAACATCTTAGAAGGTGTTTTAGTTACTTTCTGGTGACTGGGATAAAGTACCTGACACCCCGGGTTAGGGGGCCTCACAGCTTGTAGAGGTCTCAGCCCACGTCTGCCTCCAAGGCGGGGCAGAGGAGAAGCAGTTGGCCGCGCGGCCGCCCCAGGAGGCAGCCCCCGGGGAGCCCTCCTCTCCTTGTTACCCACACAGGCTCTGAGGCACGGCGTGCCCCCGGGTGGGCCTTTCTGTTAGCTGTGCTCAGAACTACATGAAACTGGGGCTGGGGAGATAGCTCAATGGCTTAAGCCCAGAGACCCAGTTCCATCACCAGGGCTGCACATAGTGCCGGCCCCAGAACCAAGTGTGGTGTGCACACCTGTAATCTCAGTGCTGGGGAGGCTGAGACAGGAGGGTCACTGTGAGTCAGCTGTGTAGTGAGACCCTGTACCAAATAAGTAATTAATTAAAAAAAGAACTACACAAAGCCAATAAGGGGACTAATCTAGTTATCCCCGAGTGTAGTTGTCACAGCCCATAATCTGGGGTCACACACCTATGATTAGTCACCTCCCAGAAGCCTCACCTGTGAGTGCAGGAGAGCTGGGTGGGGGACATCTAGGTGTAAGCGATAACATTCTGCCCCTGACCCCAAAAGACTCATTTGTATCCTTTTATGCAAAATTATTTAGTCTGCCTTTTTTTTTTTTTTTTGGCGGAACCCAGGATTGAACTCAGGTCCTTGCGCTTGCCGGGCAAGAGCTTATTCTACTGAGCCATCTCCCCGGCCCCTAGTCCACCTCTTAATTATTGCCAAAGTCCTGGCAATTTCAGCATTGCTGGAGAGCCCAAGTCCAAAGTCTCCTCTGAAGGGCCGTCAAATAGCTCAGTGGATTAAAGCTCCTGCAAGCAGGCACAGGGGCTGGAGGTTCAATCCCCAGGGCCGGCTGTGCCAGCCCTGCCCCTGGGGCATGCTGAGATAGCAATTGAGAGATTGAGACTGGGCATGGTGGTGCATGCCTGGGACCCCAGCTCTTGGGAGGCTGTAAGCAGGCAGATCACTACAAGTCCAATCTAGTAGTGAGACCCAAACACACTGTAGACCCTTCCCTAAAATACAAAAAAAAAAAAAAAAAAAAGACAAAGTCTTCTCTGAGATTTAAGGCAAACTTTTAGTTTTGAAACCCTGCAAAAATGAAAAGAAAATTAAATACTTTTCCAACATACAGTGGCACAAGATAAACATTTCCGTTTCAAAAGGTACAGATAAGGGAATGGAAAAGAATGGGACCAAAGCAAGTCTAAAATCCAGCAGGGCACGTTACGGCCTGGAGTTGCGTATCTAGCATCAATCTGTGTGACACCATGTAGACGCCAGGCCTTCGGTGGCTCTGGTCCTGTGATGGCCAGGGGTTGCACTCTCATGGCCTGTCTCCTGGGCTGGCTCTGTGCACTCTGCAGCTTTCCTCAGCTGATCCATGCTTCTGGCTTCTTCACACGAGTCCGATCTGTAGTGAGACCCTGTAGGCCCTGTACTAAATACATTAAAAATATTAATATATAAATAAAAGCAGGAGCTGGTGAGATGGCTCAGTGGTCTAAAGCACCTACTTAGAACAAGCTCAGCAAAGCACAGGGACCGCGGTTCAATCCCCAGCACCACGTGCCAGCCAGCCCCGCCCCCTGGTGGGCTGAGCTGGCCACACACACACACACACACACACACACACAAATAAATAAATAAATAAATAAATAAATAAATATTTAAATAAATAAAAGCAGTGCCATGTGGATGAGACCAGCGCTGCACCGGCTGGTGCAGTGGCCAGGCTTCCTGCTGTCTCGGCTGTAGAAACTGAGCGCTTGCGCTGCTGAGCACTGCGGATGCAATCCTGAAGAACAGACCTCCAGCGCATCCCCTGCTGTGGAGTGTGGCACTCTGGGGCTCTCTTCTCAAAGCAGTTTTTGCTTTTGCAATGTTGAGGAAGCAAAGGGTAGAGCCCTGCTAGTTCTTGTGATACCCATAACCATCTTTTCTGTTGGCCTGTGCAGAAGTGTTTCTATTGTATCCCACCTCTCCAGGTCAACATTTTACTGGGGCTTTCTTTTTTGGCCGACTCAGACTCTCAGAAATCAGTCTTACTGACCTTTTGATCTTGATTCTCAGTGTAGATCTGGCTAAAACCCCCTAACAGCCGCCTCAATATTAGACTCCCCTGAAATTACTTGTGCCAGGTTAATTAGTCCATCACACTTAATCTCAGTCTCCTGTAGTCCTTTTCATGAGAAAAATGTGGACAAATTTTCTGCCAGAGCGTAACACACACGGCCTAGAGTGCCGCTCCCAGCTCGGCCCTGCTCCCCACAGGAGCCTCCTGTGACAGTCTTCAGCAGCGGTGTTTCTTCCTGCGTTGTGGTCTTCTGAGCTCTGACCAGAACTCCCATCCAGCGGGGCTTGCAGCCTTTCAGGGCTGGCTTGCCAGCGGCGACCCCCAAAGCTTTCCATAAGCCAGTTCCAAAGCTTCCTGAGCCTGTGCCCAGTCGTATCACAGCAACAATCCATCTCTCTGGACCAAGTTTGTGATACTTCCTTGGTGCTCAGAGCGCAGTACCCGGCACCCAAAGTTAAGAGACAGGTTTATTTTGGCTCACAGTTTGTAGAGGTTTCAGCCCACAGTTGGCTGCTGCAAAGCAGGGAAGACTGGCAGAGGGGCCTGGTAGAGGAAACAGTTTATAGCATGGCGAGCAGGAGGCAACTTTCTTTTCCCTTTTTATTCTATCCTAGCTATAAGCCTACTGGTCGGTCCCGTCCACATCCAGCATGGGCCTTCCCAGTATCCATACTCTGAGTTATGCTAAGCCGGAGGACTGGGCCAGTTACCATGGTTACCATGCACTCAAAGCCCAGTATCACACACCAGTGATCCAGCAACCTCCCCAGAGCCACACACATACGTGCATGAGGCCTTGAGGGGACGTGTAGGTACAGGCAGCAGAGGTTTTACAGCCCTTGACAGCACTTCCTACTTAGGTTTCACCTCCTCTTAGGAGATTTGAAGCTGTCAATACCAAATTTTCTGCCAGGGATCCTGGTAGGAGGCTCACCATGGATCCCGGCCCTGGTAGGAGGCTCGCCATGGATCCCGGCCCTGGTAGGAGGATCGCCATGGCTCCCGGCCCTGGTAGGAGGATCGCCATGGCTCCCGGCCCTGGTAGGAGGCTCGCCATGGCTCCCGGCCCTGGTAGGAGGCTCGCCATGGCTCCCGGCCCTGGTAGGAGGCTCGCCATGGCTCCCAGCACTCAGGAGGCCACACCAAGAGGCTTGCCATGAGTTTGAGGTCAGTCTGGGCTACACAGTGAGTTCAAACTAGCCTGAGCTATACAGAGTGAGACCTTGTCTCAAAAACCTAAAAAGCAAAACAAAAACTCACAGATTTTCTTTCTTTCTTTTTCTTTTTTTTTTATTTTTAGGGAAAGGTCTACAGGGTGTTGAGGGTCTCACTACTAGATCGGACTCACAGTAATCTGCCTGTTTACAGCCTCCCAAGAGCTGGGATTACAGGCGCCACCACGCCCAGTCTCAGTTGCTGTCTCAGCGTGCCCCGGGGACGGGGCCCCACAGCAGTCCCCGGGATCGAATCCTGGTCCCTGTGCCTGCTTGCAGGCACTTTAATCCACTGAGCTATTTGGTTGACCCTCACAGATTTTCTTACAGGATTGTGAATGTCAGGTTTTTGTGCCCCAGTGTAATAACGGATCTGCAGTTTTAAGTGCAGGCAATTCGCCCACTTCAAAAAAAAAAAAAAAAAAAAAAAAAAAATTACTTGGACTCTCAGCTGTGACCCTATTTTTAAAAATTATATTGAATAAATAATACCTATAAATATAAAATTTGGTATTAGCTCCTTTTCCTTAGAACTGTTATTCATGACTACAAAGCAAAACCAATTTGCAAATTATTTCATTCTAAGTGCAAATAAACGTACCAAGTAAACGCAGAGCCATGGTGCTTTTGGCTCATCCAAAGCCCACTTGCGCAGGGCGGGGACTGGGTGCAGTAGCGCTTACTTCTCCCCCAGGACTCTGGGTTTCAGAGTCGGGGCTGCCTTGACTGTCTATAGTGCACGGGGAACTGGCAGTTATTTTGTCTCCACTGGGTGGGATCAAGTCACTTCCGTGTGAGTCCAGCCCCGTCCTTGTCATCTAGCTCAGCTTTCTCACTCTGATGGGCCCAGGTGCCCTGGGGACCTTGTTCTTGCAGGTCCCGGTCCCGACTCTGCTAGCCGTGGGCAGAGAGGAGATGCCGCTTTCCTAACAGCTGGGTTGTGTCCGCAGAAGGGCGCGCCAGACGTTGGAGTCACACATCTTGGTGTGGGGCGCTGAGGCCCAGGGCAGCGGTGGCTTTGGCACCTGGCGGTTGAAGTTGGTTAGATTATGGTCAGTTCAGATGGTATAAAGTAATTCTTGAACACCAGAATATGAAGGGAAGAAAACATCTATGAAGCAAACTCGGCAGGGTCCACCAGATGGCAGGCTTGGGCAGCGCAGGCGGGTGGGTGGGCGGTGGCGTGGGTGGCGCTGCCCCCTGTGCCAGGACTGCTGGCAAAAGTCTGGTGTCAGTGCCCCCGGCATTCAGTTGCCTCCCTTTGGAGTCCAGCCTTTCTGTATGCTTTGTGATGGTGACAGTGAAAAGGTAAGGAGAGCACACCAGGAGGCGGCTGCTGACGGGAGAGCTGAGGCTAGGCCTCCTGTGGGCCCAGCTGCGGACCAGAACCCGTGCCCTCAGGGCGCCTAGAGTCTGTCCTGCCCCGTCTGTGCTCCCTTCTTCCCTCCCTCCTTCACTGCCTTGTGCGATATGGTAGAGTAGATTTATGAATATTTCAAGCGCAAAATGATATGTAGTGCCTTCCTTATATGGAAAAAGTTACCCGAGAAGGCACTAATTGATTTGAGCCTGGCGAGCCGCTTCCTCGAGGGGGCAGCCCTGATCTCTGTACTGGGGCTAGAAGCTGCCATGAGCCCTCTTGGGCCTGTGGGGCCACACCAGCAAGTCAAGGACATGATTGTTGGAGTCTTGTTGTAGCACTTACCTGCCAGAGGAGCCCGGCTCCTGTGGAGAGGGCCAGGCAGTGGGGCAGCTCTTAAACCTTCTGTGATTGTAAAACCTAAGAATGTTCAAGCTGAACAAACGGCAGGGATCCTTTAATCTGTTGTGATTTTATAAGTGGAATAAAATTAATCTCGTGCAATAGTTCCTAAGTGACAAGACTTGTCACCAGTTTCACCAAAATGAAAGTCAGTTGCAATGGATTTTCCATAAAGCTGCCTATGTACATTCAGTTTGAAAACTCATCCTGAAATTATTTATGTTTTTGAAATTGGGGGGCTTTAAATAGCTGGTCTTTTCTGAAATGATGGTGAAGGTCAGTAATGAAGCAAAGCCTGGCCGCCCTGTGTCTGCCCCGGTTGGGCTCTGGACTCTGAGGCAGGGAGCCCAGTGGCTCTTCCTTGCCGGATCCTGTCTCCACGGCTGAGCTGGCTGTGCTCTGGGGTTAGCAATCCTCTTGTCTGTGTTCAGTCAGCGGCCCGAAGCCTCTGTGCCCTCACGAGAGTCTCATGAGCGTTCAGGGCTTGCGGCTACCAGGCCGGGGCTGCTGCTCACAGACAGCCAGAAGCACGGCCTCCCAAGCTCTGAGCTAAGAATCCCAAGGCCCAGGCCACGTGCTGCAGTCCCCTGAGAAGGTGCAGGAGAGGGATCCCACTGGGTCCCGCGGGAGAACCGTGGTCCTGGGTTCCTGCAGCAGGTCCACTTCAGGACAGCTTCTTTTCCAGAGGCAGATGGTGGGGCGGTGGCAGTGGCTGGGGGCATGCTGGCCAGACCCCAGATGGTGACCACGGTGCTGCTGTCCTGCGTCGGGAAAGAGCTGAGTGCAGCTGGCAGCTGTTTGCACAGACCACACACACACACACACACACACAACCCGTGGCCTGTAAGGAGAGCCACCAGATCCAGGGGATGGGGTGGCTGGGG
The DNA here is from genome assembly GCF_000260255.1 of Octodon degus. Lineage (NCBI taxonomy): Eukaryota > Metazoa > Chordata > Mammalia > Rodentia > Octodontidae > Octodon > Octodon degus. The sequence goes on from NW_004524618.1 coordinate 2,762,293, forward strand.
CTCTGTGGCAGCCATCTCTCTGCATGAAAGTCCACGTAGAGAGAGAGTGGCAGGAGCAGGGAGACGACAGGCTGCGCAGCTGCATCCCGAGAGCCCAGGAGGCTGCACTGGCCAAACCAGAGCTCGGCGGGACGTGCTGGGGAGGCCGGGAGGACCTGAGCAGCGTCCAGCCCGCGCAGTCTGCCCTCTGCTGCCCTCCAGGGAAGCTTGTCTGCCACAGGCAGCGGCTCGCCCATCCCTTGCTCCTGCAAGCCACCCCACTTCCCTGCCACCCGGGCTCAGTGGTCCCATGGCTGGAGGGCAAGCTGCAGCCTGCTCCGCTCTGCTGTCCAACAGCGCACCTGCTCCTCCCCGAACTGCGCACTCGCACCCCTGGCCCCCTGACCAGCCTGTCACTTAGGATTCCCCTCTCCAGTGAGCCTTCAGCCCCCTTGCTTTCGGCCATCCCCATCTGTCCTGAGCTTTCTTGTTCTCTTCCTTAGCGTCTGTTAGCCTTCTCTCCCCTGCTCCTGTTCCCCCTCTTCCTTTATCTCTGACTTTAGGAGGAAGGCCATGTTCGGAGGTGGGATGGGGTCTCGCCTCCCAGCCCTGCCACTTGCACAGCCCGTTCCAGACTCTTCTGTCCCCTTGCATGCGGCATGGCCTTGAGTCACCCAGAGCCACCTTCTCTTGGGACGTGCCTCCTCCCTCTGCCTCTTGGAGCTGTCCCTACGACCAGGTATGGCCAGCCACCCGCACCTTCACAAGGCACCCTTCTGGCAGTTCAGGCAGCCCCAGCCCCCTGGACTTTGCTTCCTGCATGGACATGGCTTTGGGCAAGGCCAGGAAGGACAGGCCCTTCTTGGGTTCTTGCCTCGTATTCTGCTCGTGGGTGGCCTGGGCTGGCTTTCACAGCTCCCTGACCCCGACGATTCCACGTTCAAGGGCCAGGCCTCTCCCTCACCACTCAGCCTCCCCCACAGGCCCTGCCTGTGTTAGTTTTCAACACCTGCCTGTTGTTAAAATTCTGTGAGATGTGTGCCTGTAATCTCAGCATTTGGGAGGCTGAGGCTGGAGAAGTGCAAGTTCGAGTCCTCCTGGGGCCATTTAAAAGCCCCAGGATCAGAACAAAAAGGGCTGTGGGTGTAATGGGTGAGAAGACCTTGGTCACAGTCTCCCATGCCACTCGATGAGTAGGCAGAGGGCCAGGATTCTGAGGATGGGGCACTGCCTGCCATGTGCCAGGCCCCTGGTTTAGTACCTAGTGCCACCCAAACACTCAAACAACTCCCACATTGTAAGTTCCTTTCTTAGAGCAAGAGAGTGAAGACCAGTTTTTCCACTGAGTGAAGGAAAACCTGAAAGGATGATTGGAGTAGCATCTCCTCAGCTGGGAATTTAAGATGCAGGCCGATTTCGCAGGGACTGACTGGAGTGATAAGCGTGCATCAGCGCTGCTCCGCGCAGCTCCGCGCAGCGTGTGGCTGAGGCTGGCTCTGAGGCCACTGCGTCCTTCTGAGCCTCTCTCCTTGTGTGTGCTTCATAGAGTTGGGTGCGCTTAGTGAGTCAGCAGAACATTGTGATGTGTTTGTTCCGTTTCAGTGGGTGGCAGCCACTGTGGGGTGTGCCACAGGCCACTCTGGTAGGTGACTTGGGCAAAACCCTTGCAAGAGCGTTTCAGGGCCCAGAGATCTGCTGCTGAGCGCCTTCATGGGTCAATCTTGCAGGTCTACTAAGGGGCTGCAAGGGTGGCCACAGTGGGGTCGTCCCAGGAGGATGGGGGTGCGCAGGCTCGGGGCTGGCACGGAGGTTCATTCCAAGGAAAGAGGCCTTTCTCAGCACTTTTCTGGGACAACAAGGGGAATCTTGTGGGCAGTGTGCACTCAGGTATCTGAGTAAGGCCTGGCCACTGGCCACTGCCCACTGTCAGAACGCTGTGATCTCGCGACAAAGCAGGCTGTGTCCCGAGCCCCTCCGTGGTAGGGCTGTGACCAGGCTGACCTTTGGCCCTGGGTCTGCCCCACACTGTGGAGGCCCTGTTGAAGAGCTCTAGGGTACGGATACTGGGAAGATACTAAGTGGGCGCACGGATACCAGCTAGCAGGCTGGCGGGCGCCCTGCGCATCCAGCTGGATCTAGTTTTTCTATTTAGGATTGATTCACCCACTCCAGGGAAAGGAGTGTAGACAAAACTGCTAGAGAGCGGGCGGGTGGGCTCGTGCTGCCGTCTGAAAGCTGCCCTTTCTCTTTCTTCAGGGGAAGGTGGAAGTAGAGGCTGGGAAGGAAGGCATGAAGTTTGAAGCAAGCGCTTTCTCATACTACGGTGTGATGGCCCTCACGGCCTCGCCAGGTGAGTCTACCCTGCCTCGCAGGAAGTCAGGCCTTTGCGTCAGCGCGGCCGACTATGCTGTCTGGTTTGATCCCTCCCCTGATGTGGTTCTGGTGCTTTGAGACTGCAGGTGACAAGTGTGTGCCTTCCTGAGCTGTCACACTGAGCACCTGTGGGGCTCAAGGGCCTCCCTGGCCACTTTCCCCCAAGTAACCACTGCCATTTTGAACATGGTGAAACTGGAATTGCACAGGTTGTCACCCCATGCCTGTCACTCCGAGCCTGGCTGTCCCCTGTGCGGCCCCCCGCTGCCCTGTGTGGGCCTTGCCCTGCTGTGGAACAGCCTATAGCTAGGCCGAGGGACGCGGTGGCCGCCTGGTTCCCTGCAGCACACCATGCGGCTGCGTGTGCGCCCCTGTGCCGCGCAGGGGTGTGTGTCCCATGCGCTTCCGCAGCTCTGCACACGGCAGCCGCACCCAGGGGCTGCGCTCAGCGCCCCACTCTGGTCTTCTCAGGAGGAGCTGTGCGGAGCTTCCGATTGCCTTTCCCTAACTGGCACGGCTGCTGCTGTTCCTGGCCGCATGGGGTGTGGGGTAGGGGAGTGCTGACTCCGGCGGGCGTTGGCCACGTTGTGAGCACGAGGAGCCTGCAGGTGGCCCCTGCCCCAGAAGGAGCGTGCACGCCAGCCCCTGCCACCTTCCCTTGGCCTCTGGCCTCGGGCCCTGACCCTCTCCGCCTCACCTGTCTTTCCACGCGCCACGCAGGCAGGCACAGCCCCCAGGTAGACAGGTGTTGGAGTGCCACCTCGTGGCCAAAATACCAAGTGACATGCTGTGCCTGGAAAAGAGCGTGGCTCTGGCCGGCCCACAGCCCTTCCTTCCTACGAGAAGGCTGGCCCTTCTCCAGCCTTGTCTGAAAGCGGGAGGGGCTCTACCTCCAGCCCCACTGTCCCCACTGTCTAAGGGGCCCAAGGATGCAGCAGTGAGAGAGCCAGACGCGCGGCAAGGCCCGGCTCCGCACGCTCTTGCGCTCTGTCCTCCGCACTGTCACCTTGGACCTGTCTTCACTCACCTTAAGGAAGTCCTTTTTAAGCTTGATGGTGAGCATCAGGACTTAGTGACGGGATGCTTCGCAACCAGGCGTGGGAGGCCTGGCCATTTCTGCAGCTGTGTAGAGGTGAAAGGGGTTTGCTCCTTATCCCAAGTTACAGTGCCACTGCCTGTTACTAGGACAGAGGCAGTGACACTCAAGGAGGTGCAGCCAGAGGAGCTGCTCTAAAGCACGCAGGTGGCGAGGCACACAGCTACATGGTGAGGCTGTCTCAGAAAAACAAACCAAACTGAACAAACACAGAAGAAAGCTATTGTAAGTGTGACTATTTCTTACAGCCAAACTCAAATTAGTCCCAGGTTATCAGAACCAAGTCTGCAACGCAGTTTTAAAAAAGAAAAGCTGAGTTCAATCTCTGGTACCACCACCAAAAAAAAAAAAAAGAAAAGAAAAGAAAAGAAGAGAGGTGCGTGCTATATTTGTATTGGTTCCTGTTTCTTTAAACCTAAACCTTAGCTCAGGCCATACTGGCCCGTCACTAAAGGCCAAATCCTTCTCATAAAAGGACTCGAGGGCTGGAGAGATGGCTCAGTGGTCTAAAGCACCTACTTAGAACAAGCTTATCAAAGCACAGGGACCGCGGTTCAATCCCCAGCACCACATGCCAGCCAGCCCCGCCCCCTGGTGGGCTGAGCGGGCCACACACACACACACACACACACACACACACAAATAAATAAATAAAATTTTTTAAAAAAAAGGACTCGAAGAATGGCCCCTCGCAAGGAAACCGTTTCTGCCGCCACAGCCCCCTCACCTAGGTTGGAACCAGCAACAAGAAAGGGGAGTTCGTTAACAGCCACTCATTTATTCCAAAGCCTCACGTGTCACTTGACCTTGCAACTGAGACCCGGGCTTCTGTGTTCGTGGGGAGCTACGCTCGGTGTGGGCTCGCGCCACAGAGATGGCTGCTGCTCGCTGCCCCAGGCCCCGCCTGGCAGGCACATAGGTCCTTGTTCTCTGGGCATGAGCCCTGCGTCCGGGCTGCAGCTTGGGGCTCAGCAGGCAGGGATGGACAGGTCCTCAGTCGGCCAGCTCGGGAAGTCGGGGCTTAACGTTCTTGACTGCCTCCTGTTCTCTATTTTGACATTTGAAATAATTCTAAGGAAATTCCAATTATCAGGTCAAAATGACAGACTGGGTGTGCCCAGGCACCGGCTAGCAAGCTGCTGGCACCGGAGGAGCGCTGCGGGTGCCAGGGCAGGAGAGCGCGGGCAGCCGGGCGGCGGCTGCGGGAGCCGCGGGAGGTGGCTGCCGCCGGCGCGCCCTCTGCGGCCGGCCCGAGGCGGGCTGTGCTCCGCTCCGCAGTCTCCGCCGCCCGCGGGCGCTGGGTGGGGCTGAGGGCTCGCCTGGGAAGAGCCCGCCCGCTGCTGTGCCCGGCTGTAGACAGCCTCGCTTGCCTTCGATGCGGTCTCACCCTGTTTTTCTCCGTTTTCAGTTCCTTTGTCCCTGTCCCGTACCTTTGTTGTCAGCAGAACAGAGCTGTTAGCGGCAGGCTCTCCAGGTAATTGTGCATGTTTCCTTCTCGCGATTCTCCCAGCTGCTTCCCGTCGTCGGCCCGGGAAGGCCCGCTGCTGCGTCGTCGCTCCCTCTGTTCAATCCCCAAACCCTAAGGTTCTCAGGGTTGATAGTGAGCTGTCGAGGAAAGCACTTGCGGGCCGCGGAGATGGCTCAGTAGAATAAGCGCTTCCCTGGCAAGCACATGCCGCAGCAGCTGCAGAGAGCTGCGGCAACCCGGAACCCGCGTCATGCCGCGGGCACGCGCGGGCCCTGCCTGCTCCCCTGCCCCGCGGGCCAGGAGTCCTCGCCACAGCAGGCAGGGGCGTGGGCTGGCGGGGTGCTGTGGGCCTCGGAACGAGAGTGGCGCTTGCTGCAGGATGCAAGCAGCCAGGATGGAAGGACCAGGAGCCGTGCTGAGCGAGCGAGCGAGCGAGCGAGCGGGGAAGATGCCCTCCTGCTTCTGGCCTCTTTCCTGGGCATGCGGGCGCATAGGTGCGCGCGCTCCTGCCCTCCCAGCAGCTGGCCCTGCTTCGTTCTTTGTTTTGAAATTAGTACTGTGCACATTCATAGCCAGCTGCTGGTTACTTCCCTATCGGAGACCCTCGCCATGCCTGGCTAATATCTACAGCCCTTAAAAAGAAAGGGAAAGCTTAATCTTTCCTTAATTAAAATTTCTAGGTTTTCTTATTGGGTAACAATTTTTCTGTATTATTTTGCCCCACATGGTTTTTATTTTTAAACCTGAGTGATGAAATTTGCTTTCCATAGTCTACTCTTAAATGCTGATATTTGATGAAGGAAGCATTTTTTGTCTTAGATGGAAACTAACATGTCCTCAGATCTTCGCTTAAAAGTTTAAGTATTTGGGGATGAAATATGATCTACAGAGGCATTTCAGTGAAGGCAATCTGTAGAACACATCTGTATGCACACGTGCGTGCACACACGCTGCACATGTGTGGGCATATGGGTGGGCACATGTGTGGGCACATGGGTGAGCACGTGGGTGGGCATGTGGGTGATCACATGTGTGGGCACGTGGGTGAGCACTGTGTGGGTACGTGGGTGAGCACGTGGGTAAGCACGTGGGTGAGCACATGTGTGGGCACATGGGTGAGCACGTGTGTGGGCGCGTGGGTGAGCACGTGTGTGGGCACAGGGGTGAGCTTGTGTATGGGCACGTGGGTGGGCACAGGAGTGAGCACATGTGTGGGCACATAGGTGAACATGTGTGGGCACATGGGTGAGCACATGGGTGGACATGTGGGTGGGCATGTGCGTGGGCACATGGTGAGCACGTGTGGGCATATATGTGTGCATATGGGTGAGCACATGTGTGGGCACATGGGTGGACATGTGGGTGAGCATGTGTGTGGGCACATGGTGAGCATGTGTGGGCATATATGTGTGCATATGGGTGAGCACGTGTGTGGGCACATGAGTGAGCATGTGGTTGGGCACGTGGGTGGGCACAGGGGTGAGCACATACTGGGGCATATAGGTGAGCACATGCATGAGCATATGTGTGAGCACATTTGTAGGCACATGGGTGAGCACATGAGTATGTGCATGTGCATATGGGTGAGCACGTGTGTGGGCACAGGGGTCAGCACATGTGTGGGTACATGAGCACGTGTGTGGGTACATGGGTGAGCACGTGTGTGGGCACATGGATGAGCATTTGCATGGTTATATTTTCTCTCCCCATTGTATTTCTTATATCTGCTGCCTATTTGTTATGTTTTTATTTTTTGAGATAGGGTTTCACCTTGCAGTTCAGGCTGACTTTGAGCTCCCTATGTAGCTCAGGATGGCCTCAAACTCTCAGTGATCCTCCTGCTTCAGCTTCCCAAGTACCGACGTTACAGGCATGAGCCATCACACCCGCTTCTGCTACCTATTTATAGTGTCCTAGATGCTTAAGTAGGTGATTTTTGGCTGAAGCCCAAAGAAAGGTCATTTGTATTTTGCTTTTACTGTAGAACTTAGACTTCTTGGTTCTGCTCCCACCACCCGATCCAGAATGGAAAAGCGGGGCTGGAGAGATGGCTCAGTGGTCTAAAGCACCTATTTGGAACAAGCTTGGCAAAGCATCAGGGACCGCGGTTCGATCCCCAGCACCACATGCCAGCCAGCCCCGCCC
>NW_004524618.1:2769458-2779281 GCF_000260255.1 Octodon degus
AAAAAAAAAAAAAATTTAAAAAAAAAAAAATTCAGAATGGAAAAGCCCACCTTCTGGGCCCAGCCTGCAAGGATGCAAGGGTCATGGTCATGGGATTGCTTGCACACAGGGCTTGGACTGCCTTTTCCAGCCTCTCGAAAGCTGCCTCCCTTCCAAGGAGGATGCTGGAAATGTCTCCATTGTGTCTTCTAGCTTCCTGAAAAAAAAAAAAAAAAAAAGGGTTCCAAGGCAAGATAGACAACATAAGCCAAGACAGTTAGCAGGAAACAAAACCACAGTGCTGGGAAGGCACAGAGGGTATGAAATTTTTTTTTAATAATCACCATCATCAAACTCTGGCCCAGAGATTCAGGGATAAAGCATGAACCGGAGCAAGGGACAGTCCCTGTGGTTTTTGTCTTGAGGACTGCTGGTCCTCATGCGCCTCACTGTGGGGACACATCAGACTGCAGGGCAGCCTGAGTGCGCAGTGATGCATGTGCCATTGTATTTCTACATTGCTAGGCATCTCTGCCCCCAGGCTGCGGGGAGGGCACGGGCCTGTCCCGGTTACTCTGTCCCTGTGGGCTGACTGGCTGAGGGCACCTGTTGTACTGCAGAAAAGCAGGCTGCCTCTCTACACAGTGGCTGTGGTGACCAAGGAGAAGACCCTCCCGCAGCAGTGGTCCTCAGCGGCAGCCAGCGAAGTGGGGCCTGACTGCTGCCGCCTGGGTTCTGGCTGGCACCTTGCTTCGGTTTTTTAAAAACTTTATCACTGGGAGGCAAGCAAAGGGATGAGTTTGGTTCTGAGAGTGGCTGTGTGGCAGTTGTGAGCGGAGGCTGCAGACAAGAACCAGAGATGCCATCAGCGTGACCTGGCACCATGAGTGCGTGCGGTCTCCAGAGAAGGAACTAGAGCAAGGTTAGGGCGTGTGTTCTGAGTTCCTTTCTGCTTGGGAGAGGGCCTTGCTAAATCCGTCCATGTGTCCTGTTCTCTTGCGAGATGCTGAAGCAGGAGGCACTTCTGGCCTGCGCTTCGCTGTCTGACAGGGACCTAGCTCAGGTATGAACAAGGCGACCCCGCTGGGTTTGCAGCCACCGCTTTCTGTGCAGCACTTGATCAGCAGGGGCTGAGGGGTTGCTCAGGCTTGCAGCAAGGGCACCGGGGAAGGGACCTCAAGGAAAGTAACTCTAGAATTGTCAGGCTGTTCCCGCGAGAGGAACAAAAGCTGCTGGCATGTGAAGCCAGGGTGGCAGGTTTTGACTGGCCTGGTAGCGAACTTTCTATTGGCTGCCAGCCAGGACCAGCTGTAGGCCACTCCGGTGGAACAGAACAGCCACTCTCAGGTGGGCAGATGGTCCCCCCACTCTGTGCAGTCGGAGACCTGGCACATGGGCACCCAGGTCATACCAGTGCAGGAGTTGCTTAGAAAAGCAAGCTGGAAGAGGCTTTAGTGGAGGTGGGCTGTTTTTCATGAAATTTATATTTAAAACCCACGGCACTCCTCTTAAGAACAGGACGCTCGTCTGCATCTCCTTTCTTTCTCTGTGTGCCACTGGGGTTGGACGCAGGACCTTCACGCTGCGTTGCATTCCCAGCTCTCCCTTTGCTTTGAGACAGGTGCTCAGCAAGTCAGAGTTCCCAGGCTGGGCCCAGATTCGCCTGCCTCAGCCTCCCAATCACTTGATTTTTTTTTTTTAAAGAGCAACATAAAACAATAAAAATGTAACAGAATTTCAAAATAAGAGTATAAAATTAATAATGGTAGTTATATTACATATTGTTGTCATCACATCTGTTGCTTGGATCACCAGACACAGGCATGCAAGATTGCTGATCAGTAGTCTTAACGAAGGAAGGTCCTCACAGCTCACTGAGGGTTCCTGGCCCCTGGCTGTCTGAGCCAACCCTATTGAGGGGCTGGCATCCTCTTTGTTCTTGGGTACTGAGGCATCCCCCAGCCATGGGGGTGGTGGTCAGAGAGAGGAGAAATAGGTTTGCCTGCCTGTGGTACCGTCTGAGTGCACAGAACCACTAGCTCTTCCTAACACGCGCTGCTTCCCAGCCCTCTGGCACAACACAGAAGAGCTGACTTCTGATTGGCTGCCGTCTGTTGGGCCTCTTCCCTAGCTGACTTTTGATTGGCTGCCGTCTTTTGGGCATCTTCCCTAGCTGACTTCTGATTGGATACCATCTGTTGGACAGCTTCCCTAGCTGACTTCTGATTGGCTGCCGTCTGTTGGGCCTCTTCCCGGTCTCTACCATTCCCATCTCGCAGCCTTGGTGCTGTTCCAGGGAAAGCAGAGAGCAGAACATAGAGCCGGCACCCTCAGGGCAGCTGAGACAGGTGTGCAAGCCCTAAGCAGCGGATGGCAAGCCCCAGGCAGGACAGCCCAGCGCGCGGCTGCCTGGCTGCAGCGCCAGGCCGGTGGAGCTGGTCTGGTGACTTTGTCGCCAAAGAAGTGGACCATCGCTGTGTCTACTTGGCTTCAAAGGGAATGTTCCCCTGTTCCAGGTGAAAACAAGTCACCCCCTCGCCCATGTGGTCTGAACCATTCAGACTCCCTCAGTCGGAGCGACCGGCTTGACGCGGTGACGCCAACGTTGGGCAGCAGCAATAACCAGCTCAACTCCTCCTTCCTGCAAGTCTACATCCCCGACTACTCCGTGCGGGCCCTGTCCGACCTGCAGTTTGTCAAGGTGAGCAAAGGGCTGTGCCTGGCTTGGAGGTATCGGCCCTGCCTGTCCGGGGCCCCCAAGATTCCCTCCTCCCTGCGGACTCCACGCACACTGTCCTCAGCTCGGGTGCTGAGCCCCGAGGGAGTCCTGCGCCAGCTGAGCGATCTCCCTGGGCTCCCTTTTCTTTTTTTAGATCGGGTCTTGCTATTCGTATTTGGTGGTACTAGGGATCAAGCCCAGGGCCCTCTGCCTCTGAGCTAAGGCCCCAACATTTATTTATTAACTAACTTAGGAGACAGGGTCTTACTGTGTAGTTCAGGCTAGACTTGAACTCATGATTTGGGCCAGGCTGGCCTCCAACAGGAGCAATTCTCCTGCCTCAGCCTCCTGAGTGCTAGGATTACAGGAGTGCACCACCATGTCTGGCTTTTTAAAGATAAGGTCTTACTGGGGCCGGCGAGCTAGCTCAGCGGTCTAAAGCACCTGTTTAGGCAAGCTTAGGCAAACACAGGGACCATGGTTTGATCCCCAGCACCACCTGCCATGCCAGCCCCACCACCAGGGCAGGCTGGGCCGGCCACAAAAGGAAAAAAAGATAAGATCTTACTAAATTGCCCAGGGTGGTCTCAAATGTACAGTCCTCCTGCTTCAGGCTCATAGGTAACTGGAATTACAGGTGCTGGCACCAAGATGGCTGTCTGAGATTTAAAACAAAGTTTGGAAGTAGGCTATGTTACTGAGAATTGATGTGCTCGTCTAAGTCAATTTGAGCTCTAGCGGCCGGTTTACGCCAGGTGCAGTGGCACGCACCTGTAGGTCCAGCTAAGACAGGAGGGTCCCCTTTTTTGTTTTGGTAGCAGGAATAGAACTCGGGCCCTTGCAGGTGGCAGGCAGGTGCTGTGCGACTGCACTAATCCCTGGCTGAGCAGGATCTCGAGACCAGGAATTTGAGGCCAGCCGGGGCAACTTAGAACAGAAAATGGCTGTTTATCCTCAAGGACGCTTTCTCTCCTAGAGCAGCTGCCTCGGGGCTTTGGGGTTCCCGCGTAGCCCAGCAGAGCTGAGTGTGCCTAACTGTGCACTGTCTCCTTTGTGTCCGGCCCAGATCTCCAGGCAGCAATACCAAAATGCCTTGATGGCATCCCGAATGGACAAAACCCCTCCGTCCTCGGACAGTGAAAACACTAAAATCGAATTGACTCTCACGGAGCTGCACGATGGGCTGCCAGACGAGACGGCCAACCTGCTCACCGAGCAGAACTGTGTGACGCACGCCAAGGCCAACCACAGCCTGCATCCGGAGGGCGCCATCTAGGGCCGCCCGAGCCCGCTGCGGCTGCGGCTGCGGCTGCGAAGTCCTGAGACCAAAGACTTAGTCCCTTCCTGGAAGCCTGGAGGCCAGGGAGGCAGGAACGGTGAGGTGGGCGCGACAGCTGGGGTCGGTGTCCGCGACTGCGAGACGCCACTGCCCAGATAGAATCCTGTGTATTTTTCCAGCTGTACCTGTACCATTACTCACTCTCCCTCCATTTGCATGAAGTTGGAAATTGTCGCGGTTTATTTTTTCAAGAGATCATGTTTTTTAAAAGTGTCTTTTGCAGAGTTTTAAGTCATTCTGTCTGAACTCTGCTGTGGTCTGTGCTGTGACCCCAATAGGATGGACTTGTCCCCAGAGGGGTGCCCAGCCGTGACACTGTGGAGTGTGGCTGATGGGTGAGGCACCGCGTGGACCCTGGAGGTGGCCGCGGAGGGACATCGCGCGCCTCCCTAAGCTGCTGGTTCCCTGAGAGTTGCCCTTTCCCTCCGGGAGGGTGCACACTGCTTGGGAATGGGATTTTGCTCCCACCGTGAGAAATTTTTATCACCAAAATGAATGTTAATGAACTGCAAGCCCCCTGGTTCATCATTGGCCAGCGGCCAGCCGGCTTCACCCTGCCGCCCCGCCCCCAGCCCAGATGCCCAGCAGCCGCCCAGGGGGTCTCTGTAAACGCGCCGCATCCTGCCCTTCCTGCTGACGTAGGCAGCCAGCACATGGGGGACCGTGTCCTTGACTGGGAAGGCATGTCTAGACTTGTGTTTTTAAGGAGGGGACTTTGGGGACTGCCAGCTACTGCCCTTCCTTCCAGCCAGGGCGCAGCAGTTGTCGTGTCTCCTGCCCAAGGCACGGCATGACCTCTGCCTGGATCCCCCGCCCCAGAGGCTCCTGGCGCAGGCTCCGCTTGGCCCCAAACCGGGGCTTCAAGACCAAATGTGTGCTGTGGCCATTTCCTGAGTCTCTGTCCTGTTTAATACCAAATCTCCCACGTGCGGTGACATTGATGTCAGCAGGTATTTCTTGTGACTAAATTCTTTACTTGCTTTTCTGAGTTTAAAGCGTTGGGGTCTTGCACACCACGCTGGCACTGTCCTACCCTGGATCGGGTTCCTCCCCGCCCCAGCCTCAGGCAGGCCTGGCGCCGCCCATGGCGGCTGCCACTAGAGCAGACCGCCGCAGGTGCACTTGTGCGGAGGCCCTGGGGTCAGCCGCCACCTGCTCGCTGCCACACTGGAGGTCCCAGCTCTGTGGGGTGGCGAGCTCGGGAGTGCCATGTCGCCAAGGGGGTGAGATCTCTGATGGCTCCCACCGCCAGCTGTGGGAAGGAGCCTCTCCTGGGTGGTGTGGTCTTAATGACACCCCCTGCTCTCAGTTACCATCCCCCCCTTGAAGATACATCTGGCCGAACACAACGCCAGCGTGACACATGCATGACCATAAGAGCACCCAGAGCAGGTTGAACCTTGCTTGGAGGCTGGGCTGGTGGCCTTGAGGAGCGGCCACCCCACTGTGCAGAGGCGGCAGCTCCCTGCTGTCACCTGCTGAGGGAGGCGGCTCGTGGCGACCTCTGGGCATCTGGCAGGGAAGCTCCGCAGGGGCTCTGGAAGGATGAGGCTTTCACTCACAAGTTTGCAGTCATTTCCTGTTAATTAACTGCTCTCTGCCTTGATTATTCATGCTATTTTATAACAATAAGTTACCCAAAAATAGCTCCCATCCAGTCCCTGGCAGAGTGGAAGTGAATGTTTGCTCACGTGCTTACACCTGCTCTCCCTAGAGCAAGCAGCATTTTCTTCCGGGCCCCGCTTTCCCTTTGCACCCCAGTGCCAGGCACTGGAGGGTGCAGGGTTCTGGCTGGGGAGGCCCAGGAGTCCAGACAGCAGAGCCATTGGCTCCTGCCCAGAAGAGACAACAGGTAGTTGGCATCACCATGTGCTCACCATGTGCGGCAGCCCTGCGTGGCATCACCGGCTGGATCACTGTCCCCTCAGCTGCCATCTCGCGTGCAGGCAGGACTGTGGATGCTGCTGAGCTTGCTCCCCAGGCCTTCCCCACCTCTTGGTAGCCACTGTCCGGGTTCCCGAAGGCACCCCTGAGCTGGATTCCTCAAGGCTGAATGTTGCCAGGATACTTTGCCTTCTGTCTGCAAATAAGGAGGGTTCTTCCTCCTCTCAGCGGTTCCTGCACTTCACTGCTCTGTAGTTATGAGGCAAGTCCAAAATCACATATGTAAGCTCCTGGAAAAACAGGACCCATGACTTGTGCATGGCTTTGGGGGCTTGAATCAACTAGCTTAAGCCTTGGTTCTTAAGTGGTTTGAAAGGACGCCACATGTAATTTGGCTCTTCTGCGCTCCTCCCCCCTGCAGGGCTTGGTGTGTGCACCCGGGCACAGCTGGTCCTGGCAGCTGCTTTCTTGTGGCGTTTCAAGGGACCTGTACAAATGTGTGGTAGGCGCAGAGCTTCACGCTCACAAGGACCATGAACTGTGAACGGCGCCAGCCCGCCAGCCCCATTCCATGCAGCTCAAGGACCAGCTTCTCCAAGCCTAGGAAACTAACAATAGATTGAAACAGAAGCAGCAGGATTCTGAGCTACATAGGGACCATGAACTCCTTTCCTCAAATTCCAGTGGGCGTGGGCTGGTGTGAGCCTGTGTTCTGGCAGGAGGGCCGCAGGCCTGACGTCCTCTGAAGGCCTGGGCCAGCGTGAGCAGTCTCCCCAGAACTCCGCCCTGCAGGCGCCCCAGCGCAGTGCAGCCAGGGCCCACTGCTCAGGGCCTCCAGGGCTGGGCTCCAGCTCCCTCTGTTCTTCAGCACCCCAGACTGGCTCTTCCAGCCATGGTGAGGCCGAGTCTGAGCAGGCAGCGCTGCGCCAGGCCGCTTCTGCAGCTTGCCGCTGGCTCTCCCCTAGCTCCCGTGCTGCCCTTCTGGGCTGCGGTGCTTCTGCCCTGCGAGGGAGGCTGGCCCAGAATTAGGGAAGATTTAGTCGAGTACGAAAGTGGTTTTGGGATTCTGAGGCGTTTCTGATACAGACTTTCCAGTAAGTGACCTACTCAGTGGACTCCCTTACCTCAGGGCTGTGTGAACTTCTCTTGTGTGATTGCGTGAGCTGGTGACAGAAACGAGTCCGGAGCCGTCTAGGCTGAGGCTCAGCGCCTCCCTCCGAGGGGCGAGTGCAGGGCCCGGGGGGCTTGGGCAGTGCTGTCCTTCAGCGCAGTGCAGGCACTGCTGGCTCTCCTGCGGTGGCCAGTGCTGCCGGCCGGCTTTGCCCTGCAGCTTCCCGAAGGTGTCACAGTGCTGAGTCCCGGGTCAGCCCCAGGACAGCAGGAGGAGAGGACTGTGCAGGCAGCTGCCAAGGGGGGCACCTTCCTCGCGGCTGGGCCGGACTTTTGCCTCTTAAGACTGGATGCCAAAGCCACTGACATCACAACCAGACATGTTTAAACGTCTTTTAATGGGACGTTCCAGGGGGTGCTTTAGACACCGTGGACTCAGCAGTTCCAGCGGCGAGAAAGGCAAGTTGTAGGTGTCGCTGTCTGCAGGTTTGCATGTTAGAGAGACCCGGTACATGAGCAAGGAGGACCGGAGTGCGGCGGCCGGCTGGCGCGCATGGGTGGGCCCCGCCCTGCGTCCCTGGGGTGCCTGCTGGTGTTCGCCTGCATCTGATCAGCATGGTTTCACATAGGAAGATGCACTTGAAGAGACTCAGGCCATTAGAGTGGCAGGAACAGCATGTGTCCCAGCCCTAGATAGAGAGCAGTGGGCGGGGAGGCCTCCAGCGCGTCCTCCCCAGAGAATCCCACCCTCGCTCGCTTCTGATTCCTGTCTTGCTGCGCCTGATGTCTGCAGGTGGAGTGTACTGATCCACTGACTTGTTTTTGCAGTCCTTTATATTCACACATGTATATGTTTTATTTTATATTATTTATTATGTACATATGCCTCTCCTGATAGTCCACATCAGTGACTAAGCAGCCCCTCATCCACGGAGCTTAGGGTTTGCTGTTGCCGAACTGGGTGAGAGGGCAGTGGTGTCACGCTTCATTTAAAATCACGCTGCTCTTCTTTGGCCTGGCGTCCAGCCCTGGAGCAGGCCACCTCCCTGCTGAGGACCAGTGCATGGCAGGACAGCAGAGCTGGGTCTCCTGCCTTGCGGCAGGCCTCTCCAGGCCCCGTGAAGTCCCAAGGTTTGGGGGCTGGGTCTTCCCTGGTGCAGTGGGACAGTATGGCTGAGACCACAACCTCCCCTCATCCTCCAAGCCAGGTCAGTGGCCTGGTCCTGCAGCGATGGACTCTACCGGTAATCACCTGGGATGGCGGAGTCCTCCTCCACAGGCCTGGGAGCTGCCTGCCCCTCCGGGCCCTTCCTGCGCTTGCCTTGGTGGTGAGGCCCGTGCCAGCGCGGCCTCCCCTGGGCCTTCACGCCTGCACCTGGCGTGGCGTGCGTGGCATGCCTGGAGCAGGGCGGGCTTTCTGACCGCAGCACTCAGAACTGTGTGACGGGAACAGGCACAAGCCAAGCGTGCAGGGTCTAAGAGCTGTCACGATGCATTTTATAATTCAAATGATGTTGTAGATTTACAGTCTGTTATTTATTTTGTACCAATTTATTTGTAAATTTTGTGATTGTTTTAAAAAGGTTTTTGTTTCTATTATTCTATTTAGATAAATGATGATTTTCTGTTCACCCTTCTAGATGTGTGTTCCCTCCTTCCCCACTCCGTACATCACCAACGCTGCCAGCTGGTCCAGGCCCAGCCTCTGCCCGCTGCTCGGCTTGCTGGTGGGAAGCTGGAATTAGGTCTCATCCTGTCAGCAGTAGGGCAGCTCTGGAGGACACTGCTGAGCCTCGTGCTGACAGAAATGGCCACAAGGGCAATGCCAAGTTAATAACAAAGCCACCCTGTTAATAGCTAGGTGAGGAGGAGGGTGTTCCAAGTACCCAGTTCAGCTGGGCACACGACCGCACGCAAGCTGGCCCAGGCAGGAGCGAAGCACGGCCTTACGGGGCTGCAGGCTGCTGCCGGCCACACTCCCCTGCACGCCCCGCAGGAGCCGCACTCTCGCTGTCCTGGACGCAGCCTGGCCCTGGGTTCTCCCGGGGGAGCTTCAGGGCCAGGACCCGTCCGTCCCTGGGCCATACTCGCTCTAGGATCTTTGCCCTGCCTCCAGGTATTTCACATTCCAAGGACTACTGCACTCTGGGGATGAACTTCAGACTTGGGGCGTGCAGGCACTTTTCTGAGGGTGGAGCCACCGTACAGGGATGCCCATGGGGTGCCCGAGACTCTGACCCACCATGCCTGGGCGGAGGAGGACCTGCATCTGGCCGCATTTCCTGCCAGCAACACACATGCTGATCAGACAGTCTTACAGAGAAAATGACAAATACAGATTGACCTTTTTGAACCCACAGCTGATTTCTGGAACCTTCATAAAAACTTCTGAGGGCTGGGGAGATGGCTCAGTAGAATAAGCGCTTGCCTAGCAAGCGTAAGGACCCGAGTTTGAGCTCTGGTTCCACCAAAAAAAAAAAAATTTTTTTTTTTGAGGCTAAATTGAAAAGTCTGATTCCTTTCGGAAGCCCCAAAGTTAGGTTAGGTGGCTAGTAAACTCTGGCTTTGTAGAACTGATTCATCATCTCTCCAAGGGCCTAGAGTACGTGCCCAGTTTTTGAGACAGGGCCTTGTTACATGGCCCAGCCTGGCCTGGAGCTCATGGCAGCGCTCCTGCCAGTCTCCCCAGTGCTGGGATTAATAGGCACGCGCCACCACACCCGGGTTATGCCCCCGTTTTATTTATTTTAAAATATTTATTGTGTGTGTGTGTGTGTGTGTGTGTGTGTGTG
>NW_004524618.1:2779381-2796388 GCF_000260255.1 Octodon degus
TGTGTGTGTGTGGCCAGCTCAGCCCACCAGGGGGCGGGGCTGGCTGGCATGTGGTGCTGGGGGATTGAACCGCGGTCCCCGTGCTTTGCCGAGCTTGCTCTAAGCAGGTGCTTTAGACCACTGAGCCATCTCACCAGCCCCAATTCACCATTTTCAACAAGTCCCAGGGAGAGGGTGGTTCTTTCAGTAATGCTCTGGTGGCAAGCCGTCTCCCCTGCAGAGGACTGCGGGTCTGAACACACGCCCCTCTGTGAGGAAGACAATGGCCGGGTTCTGCTGGTGTGCTTGTCCTGTGAAGGGTTCAGACAGCTGGCCAACACTGGACACAGCATTCAGACTGAGCTATGATTCTGTTCAGTCTGATTTATGAGCAGCGCATCCAGATGCGAAGTTACTTGCTTCAAAATACCTGTGACATTATAATTATATAATTATAATGTGTCATGCCAGCCCCACCCCCAGGGCACACTGAGATGGCAAAAGAGACTGGGCGTGGTGGCACACCCCTGTAACCCAGCTCTTGGGAGGCTGGAAACAGGCGGATCACTACGAGTCCGATCTAGTAGTGAGACCCTGAAACCCTGTAGACCCTTCTCTAAAATACAAACAAAAACCCAAAATACCCATGTCCCCAAGGCAAAGATTAGCTCTGGTGAGAACCTTCTCTCACCAGGTGTGGCAGCGCACACCTGTCGTCCCAGTGTTGGGAGGCTGAGGAAGGAGAATCACTTTGAGTTCAAGGCCAGCGTGGGCTTTAAGTGAGATGCTGTCTCACAGGAAAACACACACACACACCCCAGAACTCCAGACTGGCCACTTAATACACACTTCTCAACTGCAAGGTCCGCTGCCAGAGCCTCCTGGAGGCATCCCAGAACCGTGAGGTCTAGACGGCTGGCTGCTGTGATCCACAGCACTCGTGCCCACTGCCCCGACTCGAGCAGGCAGGTCACCCACTGGGTTTCTCTGGCCTCCCACAGCTGTTTGGGAAGCACTCAAGAGACAGCAGACATCTGGGAACAGGTCTGTGCCTAATTTAGCACATGAAGCAATCGTTTCATCCATTCTTACACTAGCACAATGGAGCCATCAAGAATAGGCCGGATGCAAGTGTGATCATTTTAAGTTGGAAAATACAGGGTCCACTCAGGACTCGGGTGGGGTTGCTCGGCTAGGAAAGGTGCCCCACTCCAGCCGCGTCTCTGCAGGGAGCTGCAGCCGGGGAGGTCTCCGTAACATCACGCATGCACACATGGAGCTGGGCCGGGGCCCTAGTGGTCTGAGCTGCCCGCCTTGCGGGGAGGCCTGCTGGTGACCGAGGTCGTGGTGTCAGCACAGGCTGACTTTGGGAAGGTCACGCCTCTGCGCGACCCATGTGGCTGTGGGATGCGGCTGGAGGGAACACAGCTGGAGGCAGAGCTTTTCTGTGGGAGCAGATTCTCCCTGAGCTGGCTGGCTACCGCTGCGACCACCCACTGCGGCAGGCCCCTGCGAGTTGGGTGTGCCAAGCAGCTTCACCCTCCCAGAACATCGTGAACCGGGCTTCCTCGGCAGCTGCAAAGGTTGCTTGTTGCTTGCAAATACTCCTTTTGAGGGCAAAATTTAAAAGCTGGAAGTCCTGGTCACCAAAAAAGAGTGTCATGAGGAACCTAAGTAATGAGCCCTGAACCGACAGAGGAATCCAGCTCAGGCTTAACGGCTCGCCAACAGCTGGGTCAGGGCTACCATTTCCCACTCTTCCTGAGGGGCTACAGTTTCCGTACCACGGAATGTGGCCAAGGCTCTCATGCTAACGGACTTAATATGCAGTCGTCCATACAGGCGATTTGTAGGGACGATGCTGAGTACTTAAAACTCCCAGGCAGCCCTGGGAAACTGAGGGCTATAGTTGTTGACAAAATAGTTCTTAAACCAGTCTACTTAGAGATATCTAAACATGGACAAAGCACTTTTCGTGTAAGACAGTGTCTCGCTATGTAGTTCAGGCTTGAACTATGTAGACTGGCTGGCATTGAACCCAGGACGACACTCCTGCCTCAGCCTCCTGGGATGACAGGCTTGCAGAGCAGACCCAGGTTGGGTAAAATACTTTTCAGCTGACATGCAACTGCATGAGGCTTTTGTAAGTGGTTTAAAAAAAAAAAATTCTAATATGATTAAAGGCTTGTAGCTCTTAGGTATTGTGGTTTTACTAAAGTCACTTCTAAAAACACAGCTACACTTGTAGAAGAAAACTCTCAGTTCTCTCCCCCCCCAACCCCTTTCTGCAAAGCTCTAGTCCAGAGGGTCTCAGTCCTTTTGGCAGCTGCCTTCCTCATGGCGGCCAGCACGCTGCTCAGCACCTCACGCTTCCTCTTGGTGCGGATGTGTGTCCCCACCCTTTTCTTGATGAACTTGAGGGTGCGTTCGTCCTTGGAGATATCCAGCAGCTCCATGGTGCCTGCTCATGGGGGGCGAAGCCGCACACCTCGCGGACCACGTTCCACACAAACTTCATTTAGTGAGGCATCCGCGATGGCATCTGTGCCTCTGTTTGCTCCATTCTTAAGTCACCTTGTGGCCCTGTTGAGGTCCACGGCCGTGGGCTAGCGCAGGGCCACGGCTACTGCTCTTCAGTGGTCGCTACGGTGGAAGGCCCAGCACCATGCAGACCCAAAACACTAAACTTTCTTGACCTCACAGCTGCTTCTGAAATGCACCAGCCAAGCAGAGACTGATGTGCAGCACTGGGTGGTTCTCCCCGGGGGGAGGCCAGCGACACCCTGCTTAGTACAGGATCTGAGATCTCACATAGAAAAATTTTTCTCAAGAAATGAAAGATTTTTCATCTCATGTTACAAAATCCTTTAGGCTTTTCACCAAAGGAAAAGTTTTCCAACTGGCTTCCTGAATCACTGACAGCAGACAGAAACTCCCAACTCAGAACTTGAGAAGCCCAGGCCCAGCTACTCCACGCCCAGCAGTACTCTTGGGCCCGCGCTTCCACCACTCAGAACAATGCTCCTTGGGGGGCCCCAGCAGGGGGACCCTTAAGCCAATCATGCGCTGCTCCTCACTGCTCAGGCTCTGTGCTGTGGTGGGTTGGGACTGCCAGAGCAGTGCCTAATACATTCTTAACGCCAATATAGAAAGTACGAAAAATAAAGTGATCATGCTGGTCTTAGCCCTAAAAAGGAAAATATATGATTATACTATTTATTACAAGGTAGGTACAGTTATAATTAAAGATTTAAGTTTAAAAAATTCAAGACTAGAGCCAGCCAAATAGCTCAGCGGATTAAAGCACCTGCTCAGGCAGATGCAGGGGCTGGGGGTTTGATCCCCCACCTGCCCTGGAGTACCCTGAGACAGCGAGACTGGGCGCTGTGGCATGTGCCTATAATCCCAGCATTTGGGAGGCTAAAAACAGGAGGATCACTATGAATCCGATCTGTGTAGTGAGACCCTGTACTAAATACATTTTAGAAAAAGAAACGAAACCTCCTGATGTTATTAAAAACCAAGCCTAAGCCTAAGACCAGCAGTTATTGGGCTGTGCTACAGAAGGGTCCAAGTCAGTAGCAGAAAGATCACACTTTATGGGATTCTAGAATGACTCGTCTAGCCTCCCTGTTGATTGATGACAGCAAGAAGGTAAGAAAACACATAATGGGTGAAGTAAGACTGTCCACATTGCTGAAAACATCCGAGCAGCACTCGCTCCCTGGCCGGGCCTGCCACGTGCAGCAACACGGGGCTTCTGCGTCAGCACGGAGGTGGCTCCGCTGTGGGGGTTCTGCAGTGCACTTGCACTCACGGCCGTGCCTTTTGCTTTGGTAGGTTCTGGCTTCGCATGTCCTCTTCTTATCTTTTAATGTTCAGCTTTAACATACAGCGGCCAATGCCGCATATGGGAAACGTGGCCTGCGCAGCAGGAAGCCAGCTACAGGCCGCGCTGCTGCCTTCACTCAGGGCTGCAGGACTCAAGGCTTGGGCTCAGCCTTCCTGCTCTGACAGCTTGCTCCTTTGTCTCCTTTCAACTGTATTCTTTTTTAGATTTACCAGATGAGAAAAGTCTTCCGTTTTCAGGTAACAAGCATCTACACTAGTACAACCTAGAAGGAGGCGGCGGCCTGCTTCCCAACAGAATCCTTGCAGTGCAGCCGGCCCAGCCCCAGCACAGAGAATACGCTGGAAAGGTGCTGAAGCCACGCCTGGTTGGGCTCATTTGCTGAGGACAGTGAATGCGCGTGAAAGGAAACAGCTAATGGAAACAATGTATTTCTCCACTGGTGTACAACACTGTGTAGTGCACTGAAAAAGTCGGACTTCGGAGTAACAGCACACGGTGAAACAATCCAGCATTCCGAATCCCATCCCACCCTCTGTGTAACCAACACACGCAGCAGGGCAAAGACGACGCGACGGACCACAGTCACAGGGAGCCAACGTGTGTGGCTCACCCTGATGCAACCCCGACTTCCAGTAACAGACTCCAATGCAACTGTGAACCATTCCGCCAAAAATATAGATACACAAAACTAAAGCAAGTATCTCTCTATGATTCGATATTTAAAGTTCAAATCTTTGCAGATGTACTTCTGAAGGAACCCCCCACCCTCCCGGGGAACCCGAGAAGGACAGCCTTCGTGCCCGCCCGGGCTCCTGCAGGCGCCTGCTGCCTTGATGCCCGAGCTTGGGTCTTCCTCATTCCTCCTCCTCCTCCTCCTCGTCGTCATCTTCGTCATGGCAGTGTGTGATCTCTTGGGGGGCCAGCGGGAAGAGGTTGGGCGGTTTGATCTCACTGATGGACCTCGTCAGCTGGTGCCGCTTGTAGTCGGTGTCCTTGAAATCCACGGAGGTGCGGTTCCGCGTGGCGAGGGGTGACTCCATCTCGTTGATGTCCACATGTGTGTGCTCCACAGTAGACTCGTGCGGCATCTAGAACAAAGCGGGATCAGAGGAAGACAGAGGAAAGTAACCCTAAGCAAGCTCGCAGGTCCTACCTTCCTGCGGTACTTGACAACCACACAGAACTGTGTCCACAGTGGGCCAGAGACACGATCACTAAGCGCGCCTTCCTAGACCTGCTGCCTTCCTCCTACCTGCACAACTCGGAAGGCAGAAGAGAGGCCCTAACTTTGACTGTCTAGCCAGCGCAGAGGCCGATTAACATCAGAACATAGGAAAGGGGCTGGGAAGATCGCTCAGTGGCCTAAGTGCCTGTCCGGCAAGCACAAGGTCGTGGGTTCACTTCCCAGTACCAAAAAAAAAAAAAAAAAAAAGGAATAAGAATTAAAAAGCCATGTCTTTAGTAGCGACAAAGAGCCAACTCCTCCATTCAGTGTAACTTTTTGAGACAGGGTCTTTCCAACGGATGCCGCAGCAAGCACAAGACAGGGTCTTGCCATGTTAACTCCAGCTGCCCTTACACTTCCAGCACCCCACCTGCCTCAGCCTCCCAAATGCTGGGATCATGCCTGGCTCAGTGTGACACCTGACAGGCTTTTGCCTGGTCATGCTTCTTCAGAGATCACCTGGGCGACCACCTGGCCTGCCCGTAGGCTTTGCAGCACCTTGCCAAGCTCAAAGGCAGACCCTCATCTTCATGGGTGTTGTTCTGTCACCATCACCACTACCACCGCAGGGTGTTAAGTATCCTAGGGGCACTTTACAACTGTGCTGCGTCCCCAGCTCTTTCTGACACAGTTCTTGCTGAACTCCTCAGGCTGGCCTCGAATGTACAATCCCACTGCTTCTGTTTCCCAGTTCCGGGCAGGGTCCATGGCCCCGGGCACTACAGCGCACCATCACCATTAGAAGCAGTCTGCTCACCAGGACATGGGCAGCTCTGAAGAGGTAGCTGAATGGGTAATACAGCAGGTTGATGAAGGACGCGGCGTAGAGATCAGCGTAGCGCATCACTTGACTGGCAAAGAGTGTCTGCCGGGAGCCACTGCGAAACAGGCTCCCCATCATCCCATAGCACATGTCCATGTCATGTGTGACTTTCTAAAAAAATATAAATTGTTCACAGTTCATTTCAGTAAGTATTTACTGGGTACCAGCTCTATGCCTGTCCCTCTATAAAACAGAAATATGGAAATCATGTCAATAATGGGCTTTCTGAGCTTCTTCCCAAGTCCTATTTGGATACCTTAATCCGTCTCTGGATGGAACTTATGTCTGGACGCTCATTGCTACTGCTGTCAAGGTGCCTGGGGGCGAGAGGAAAGACCCAGTGTCATCACCAACAGTGCTGCTTACACCTGTGTGACTCCTGAGGAGGGAGGCAGTTTTTAGGAAAGACATTTTTAGAATTGGGAAACTTACTTGTAGAGTTCAGCCAGGAAAATATCCAAGCTCTGAAGTTCTTCAAAAAGTGCTAGTTAGGGTTTGGAAAGGAAAGAGAAATGTTTTACATAAATCAAAACAAACAAACCTAGTTTTAAAATTATAAAGTAAAATTAAAAGTTGCAGATATGGCCCCAAACCATGGCTCAGCACCAACATGCTAAAAGCAGATGTATACATAACTTCTTCCTCCTTCAGGAAAATGCACTGGTAGCCTGTGTGGATCTGACAGCAGACAACACTACGATTTCTTCTCTTGCTGCTCATTCTGAGTTTGCAACATGCCTGTTCCTACCATGTCCCAAGTTCAGTCAGCAAAGGATGACTGTTCCACTTATAGATAAAAGCCTCAGAATTCAGTGACTTGTCCAGAGTCCTAAGTCCAAGAAATAGTATATACAGTCGATCAGTTGGATTTCTAAAACTTCACAGGTGGAAAGCTGGAAACATGGACAAAAGGCTAGCTGGAAACTTTTCCTATTAGTACAGACAACAGTAATAGCAACAGGGGCCAGGGCGATAGCTCAGTGGAGTAAGGGCTTGCCTGGAACAGTCACTCGAATCACTTTCTTCTACGCTTCATACTTGGCTGGGCTATGTCTCTGTTACTACCTGTTTCTCCACGGCCCCAGGGAAGTCTCACCAGCTCCATGAGGCAGAGATTATCACCACTGCCGGGCTGGAGGAACTCGGGCACAGGGTATCAATTCTGGCGGAACACACAGGTATTGTATGAGGCTCCCACCTGAGGCCGGCCAAGTTTCTGAAGTGTAACTTTTACCACACTGCGTAACACTCACTAGAGTTGAGTGGAGAACTGATGCGGTAAATGACCTTTAAGAGCTCTATCCACAGCCTCACTCACTACAGTGTATGCGCTGCACAGACAGACGCAGGGGCTTAGGCCCAGCACACAATCCGCCCTCATTTCCTGCTGCTCAGGAGAGTAAAGAGCAGGGTAATTAATATTCAGAGCCGTCCCTGCCCCAGAATCAGACACGGGCTGTGAGGAGAGGCGGCAGGTCTGCTAAGTGGGGCTAAGAAACACAGATGGCAGAGGAAGCGAAGCTCCCAACAGGGCCTCCTGGAATCTCCACCGGGGGAGTCAAGAAGTAAGACAAGGAAGGGGCCGGGAGATGGCTCAGTAGAATAAGCACTTCCCTGGCAAGCGCCAAGGGCCTGAGTTCAATCCCTGGTTCCACCAAAAAAAAAAAGAAGAAGAAGAAGAAGTAAAACAAGATAGCTGCTTCCGTACTCAAATTCTGGAGCTTTGTAAAGTATCTGAGACTCTAATAAGAAGATGTGCAGGGCTGGTGAGATGGCTCAGTGGTCTAAAGCACCTACTTAGAACAAGCTAAGCTAAGCAAAAGGACAGCGACCGCGGTTCAATCCCCAGCACCACATGCCAGCCAGCCCGCCCCCTGGTGGGCTGAGCTGGCCACACACACACACACACACACACACACACACACACACAAATAAAAAAAAAAAAGAAGATGTGCAGACTCCAGGGCCTCCCTTGGGACAACACGTCATCCCTATTACATGTGGTAGCTTATCAGAAGACTGAATTACAGCCAGCCACTTCGACATAAACTAGCTATAGCAAAGATTTATAAAGAAAATAATGCCTTACAGCTCTTGTCAGTCCAGACATGCAGCTCCTGCGCGAGTTCAGGAATGACCAGGAAAGTTCTCCACCCTTGCCGTTTCTTTGATTTTAAAATATCTCCAAAAATGTGATCTCCAATATACAGAATGTCCTTGCCCTTGGCTCCCAGCAGATCACAGATTGTATCGGATGAGCCTGCAACAGTGGGATAAACAAGGGGAAAACAACAGTGTCTCTACTGACGACAACATTCAGAGTCCCATAACCATTCAATATGGGTTACCTGCAATCTTTTGTGAGGACAGACCATTCTTAAAGACTCACCATTCTTTTTCTGGCCTCTCACACAAGGCCTTTAGCTCCACTGTGCTGACCAGAGTGCTGGTCACCAAACCCAAGAGCAACACAATGACACATCTCAACGTCAGGGAACACAGCTAAAATACTAGCACATTTTACTTTTTCTTCACTGATTTGCCAGCAAGCTGAGAATAACCTCATTTTCACAGGGGGGCTGAGCAAAGCCTGAGGCTGCGCCAGGGATACTGTGACTCACCCCCGGAGTAGACGATGCCATACTGCAGGGGGCCTGTGTAGGTGCCAATCTTCAGCTTGCCAGTTTTCTACACGAAGAGAAAGGGAAGGAATACGAATGTAGTGTTACCATCTGATCACGGTCTCCACCCACAGTGCCGCTCAGCCAGGCAGCCACGTGAATATCACACGTTCTTTTAGGCCAGTAGTTTGTCAGACTACCTCAGTCAAAACCCAAACTTTCCAAAGAGCAATGTGACCAATAATTTTTTTTTCCCAATAATTTTAAAATACCTTTCTTTTTTAAGACCTCGGAAGGTCAGTGTACTACCAGGCAGATCACTCCTCCACTTACAGTGTCCACTTGCCGCAGGACCGTGCCTTCTCCAAAGAAGAGTGGCTTCCGTGCGTCCACTAAGATCAGGTCGAAATAGGACTGCCACAGCCGATGGGCGCTCCCGGGCTGGTGGAGGAGAACCAGCAAAAGCCCAAACATCACTCTTTATACAGTAAGACACTGGTACTGAATCTCAGTCTCAAATGCCCTCGAAAAGGAATTTAGAAGCACCAAGTATAACCATAAAATCTCATTATTTTAGTTAAAAAAAAAAATCCGCTGTGGCTAACTCTGAGCCAAATCCTTTTGGAAGCAGGCAGGTGTAAATAGCACCTGCCTAATACTGCCACAGCTGAGACCATTCCACGTGCCACAGACTTACAGGGCCGTGCAGCCAGCCAGAGGAGTCCGGCCACGAGGCCACAGGCGCTGCTCTTCCAGGCCACGCTGCCTAGTAGAGCACTCTATGGTTTTGGGCAACCTCAAAATGGATTTGCTGAAGCTGCTGGAAGTTGAGGACTAAAATTCTCCAAGTGTATGACTAAGAATGATGACTTCTCTGTCAACTCCGGAAAGCTCAGCAGCAGGCTGGCAGACTCCAGCGACTCTCAGAATACACACGTTATTTTCTGCTTCTTTCAACAAGTAACTCCCTCAACCTAAAAATTCATTTCATTCTTATATACACCTATTAATTATGCACAGAACATCATAGGCATCAAATTCTGATCCCATTCTGCTAAATACAGTATGACTCCCTTTTTATTTACTAAGTAATAAAACTGCTAAAATCTGATAGGAAATTCTAGCTCCTGGATGACTTCCAATGTCAGTGAAGACGAGTTAACAACTTAAAACCTATGACCTTTCTGGATAGGTCCTGACCAACTCCTTTCCCTAAACATCCCTAAATGGTCCACTATCACTAAAGCAGTGGTCTACCAAGTTATTAAAGTACCTTGGGGCCATGTGGGAAGTCAAACAGGTAAGTCATAATTTTCTGGAAAAGATAAAATAGAAACGTAAGTTCTACATATATGCTACTTTTGCAAAAGACACACAACATTAATCACATACAAGGTTTTCAAGAAACATCTTTTTCGACAATAGGATTCATCACATATTTGTTTCCTTTAAGGTTTCTGAATTATATGTATAATATAAATTATACAATATAAAAATTAATGGTTCATCATACAAAAGAGAAAGAAGAAAGCTTTTGGTATTTTTTAGGGAGGATACAGATTTCCAGATGTTTCTATACAAATTCACCCATACCTCACTTCTGGAACACACACTTGGAGGTTAAGGGACATAAAAGCCAAAGTGTACAGAAAACTAGGGACTTACGGAAATACAGTACAAAGGCTTTTATATAAAGAAAACTAGGGTGAGAGCAGAACTTGTAACTATTAACTTGTAATTATCTCACATAAAGTAAGGTGTTAGGTAATCAGTTTTTTCTTCTTCTTTTCTTTTGAGGAACCAGGAATTGAACTCAGGCCCTTGTGCTCTCTCTATATATATAGTTTTTAACAGTACAGTAGTGAATTTCGATGGTGAAGACTCAAAACACCTCTGCCCCATTTATTGCCACAAGACTTCCAACAGCAGGAAAACAGAATGGAGAGTATGAATTCTTGAGTTTGTCTTTATTATGCACCAAAGACACACAGAAACTACTTCCCCCAGCATAAATGCTTCAAACAGCCCCAAAATGAAAAGCTGCAAGTAGCCAACTGTAATCACAGAAAATGGCCACTAAGTATTTAGCAAAACATCAGAATGATTTTGGCACAGTCCTCATCCCTTTGCTTTTTTTCACTCTACTCTGGCAAGAAATTAGCTTCATTTAATGACCTTCTACCCATTTCACGATCTTTGTAGTTGAGGCCAAAATGATTCTCTTAATAATAGTAGTAATTCACCCATATGTGCACTTCTGGAACACATACTTGGAGATCATGACTACTAAGCACTCACATCTGTATACTTGTAGTCGCTGTTGGTAGCAAGAAAGACTTTGCCTACTTCCTTCATCCGGCTCAGAAGCAAAGGCAGTTTTCCCTGAAATGTAATATGACAATGAATAAAACAGTAAAGTACAAATATTTTTATATCTATGCTTTGAGATACTCCCATACTAGATTTTTGTCCACTAAAAGAGAAATATGGTAAGCCTTTTAAAAATTGGTGGTTTCTGAATTCGGCATATACAAGCCTAGACTATCACTATGCATGAATAAAGCACTGGCATGTAATATACACTGTGCAGAGCATACAGATTCTCATTAAAAAGTAATACAGCCATTAACAACATGTTTATTTGTTCTCACAATGTCTGTCTCAGGAATTTAAATCATCTTGAGATTTCCCGAATAATTTGAGTTGGATGTGTTAGAAATCCGGAGCTGACACGGGTTCTACAGTTCGTCTTGCAGAATGGAAATGACACACACGGATGAAACCGAGAGATGCCCAGGCCCACCTGCAGACGAGGAAACGAACTCCTCCCGTGCTTAGACAGAAAAAAAACACCTTTTCCTTCTGTCACGATGAATAGCTTCCTTCACACAAATTCTCCTTAACCTCCCTACTCAGGGTTCTTTCTTGAAATCATGAGGGGAAAAGGTGGTAAAAGGAGGGCCAGGGAGACAGTTCAGTCGAATGAGCACCTGCCTGACAAGCGCAAGGGCCTGAGTTCAATCCCTTTTCTTTCAAAAAAAAGGTGATAAGTGGTTATGTGAGTCCTACAAACAAAACTTTACCACAGTATTTGGAGAAAATACTGTATTTTGCAACTTTATAGAAAAAGAAAGAGGGATCTCGTCATCTCATCTTGGAATTGGGTGTTTACTTTTTGTTTTGAAATAATTTTTAATACAGAAAAATTAATAGAATTCCCATACATTCTGCATTCAGTTTCCCTTAATAGCAACACTTACTGAGTCACAGTGTAATTATCAAAATTTAAGAAGTAACATCGAGAGGCTGGGAAGATAGCTAAGTGGCATACGCGCCTGCCTGAGTTCAATCCTCAGCACACACAAAAAAATACAAGACAAAAAAACCCACCACTGAAACTGCAGATTTCTAAAATTTCACCAGTTTTCTACTTATCTTTAAGATATTGTTTTTTTTTAAATTTTTATTTATTTATTTTATTTATTTATTTTTGTGTGTGTGGCCAGCTCAGCCCACCAGGGGGCGGGCGGGCTGGCATGTGGTGCTGGGAGATTGAACCGCGGTCCCTGGGCTTTGCTTAGCTTAGCTTGTTCCAAGTAGGTGCTTTAGACCACTGAGCCATCTCACCAGCCCCCTTTTTTTTAAAAATTTTTATTTATTTATCTTTAAGATATTGTTAAGCTTTCTTTATTATTCCCTGTTGATAGGTTAAAGATTTTTTTTAAAAGCACATACATGTGCTTACACAGTCTGGCTTTACTAACTTACTGTGTGATCTTGTGTGAGATACTCGGCTCTTCTGTTGCCCAGGCTCTCTGTGTGCAGGGGGCAGCTAACAGCTCTGCCTGCCTCACTTTAGATGGAAGGGACGCCGCAGTGCCCGGCCCCACGGTGTGCTGACACACTCACTGCAACCTTCTCGCTGTTGCAGCTACAGCTAAAGGACACATGAAATACTGATCTTCTAGTCTACCAACAAACTAGAAGAACTACTGAGACCTAGTTTGGGCTAACGATCCTGGCTGTTACACCCAGCAGAAGCCATGCTACGAAGAGGACCGTCTTCCCTCCTCCATCTCACAAGCCCGTGACTCATTTCAGTAGGTGAAATAAGCTACGATGCAGGTCTGTTTCCCCTTTCAGTACTTACATCTTTGACTACATACTTCTCAAGATTTTCAACTGTCTTTTCCTTAAGGGAGCCCTGGGGAAAAGAAAAAAGAGGAACTAGGAAAGAATAAATTTAGTTTTTACCATTTAGTTTATGAGGAAAACTGTGGTTAGTATAAACTCAAATGAATTTTTATGTGTTATTTTTGTTTTCTGAGACAAGGTCTTGCTCTGTAGTTTAGCTGTAAAGTTCACTATAAACTAAGAAGCTGAGGCTGGCCTTGACATTATGGTGATCCTTCTGCCTCAGCTTCTGAATACTATGATGACAGATATGCGCCACAATACCCAGCTTGAATTTATATATTTACCAAAATGGAAAAGTGATAAACTAGGAAAGGCCAGGAAAAAGTGGCAGATATGATTTGCAGTAACTCAGCCTCCTAAAACATCTTCAAATATAAAACTGTTTTTATTTTAAATTAGCAATTAAAAGGCATTTCCTATTTTATTCAATAGATTATAGTAAATGTAATTTTTTATTTTTTTTTTAAAATATATTTAGTACCAGGTCTACAGGGTCTCCCTACACAGAATGGACTCGTAGTGATCCTCCTGTTTTCAGCCTCCCAAGGGCTGGGATTACAGGCGTGCGCCACCACGCCCAGTCTCAGTCATCTCAGCGCATCCCAGGGGTGGGGCCAGCAAGGTAAGCAGGTGCTTTAGTCCGCTCGGCTATCTAGCTGGGTCTTAGTAAGTGTAAATTTAATATTAACTAGTTAATATTATTAGTCAAGTGGGACGTATTTCAGTGAAAAAGACCATCACCCAGAAAACGCTATGTATAATCTCATAAATTAAGATGCCTTCTAAATAAGTTTGAAAAACACAAATTAAATAAAATCTAGAACCTAAGCTTCACCATTAAGGATGGTCAGACAAAAACAAATACTTCTAGAAAGCTACCACTGGGGAAAATCATTTCCTTCTTCTGACCCTTCTTTTTAATTTTAATTTTTTTTTTTTTTTTGCGGGGGGGACCGGGGATTGAACTCAGGCCCTTGCACTTGCCAGGGAAGTGCTTATTCCACTGAGCCATCTCCCCGGCCCTTGACCCTTCTTTTTAAATGAAAGAAAACTTTTGCTCCTTTTGCTCTTGGCAAGTTAGCATCAGGTCAAAGGACACATGGCAGAGAGTGACCAGGCGAGGCAGCAGCTTGGGGTACCTTGTAATGGACCCAGTCCACAGCGTCTCTTACATCCTGGAACATGCTCCGGTAGGACATGAACAGGTCCCCATCTTTAAATCCTGTTTCACAGCTACAGAAAGATAAAAAGGACATGACAGGGATTCCACAAGAGGGTGAATTAAATGAGTATCAAAAGATGCCCAGGGGCCCCGAAGGTTTCGTATCATATGGGTCTATCAGCTGGAGCTAACAGGCAAAGAATTACTCCCTAGTGAAAACTGATTTCTGGCCATAGTGAAACGACCACAGTGTGTAATGGAATACAGTAAGTATGAATGAACACAAAGTGATAGAGTACACTAGAGTACACTGAATGCCAACTAAAAAGCCAAAATTCAAAATACAAGGTTCTTTTATTTTTCACTTTTTATAAATTGGTTCTCATTGAAGAAACATCTAAAACTTAAAAGTTGATCGTTTTGGTTCTTTGGACCCTGTCCTCTGTGACCTTGTTCTAAGCACAGCTAAGTGTCTGATCTCTAAGACACCAGTGCCAGCTTTCCACCAAATCTGAAGTAGATAACCTAACACTGTTAGCAATCTGGCACACATGGACACACTTTCAGAAATTACTATAGGATTTCTCCTAAGGAAAGGATCACTGTTCAAGACTTCAACAAAATTTTATCTCAGGTAACAGGACTTACTCTTCAATGAACTCTTGCTGGGACTGGGAATGAACCTAAATTATCCCTCAATGGCTCCGGGGTTGCTGCTGTGAAATGAGTCGGGGGGTTTTAGTGTAATTCTGCTTGGACAGATAATCATCACACAAACCTCCCACTCAGTTGTCACAATTAGCACCTCTGCTGGCGTCTTCACTCCCAGGAGAAGCCAATCAGAAGTGGTCCCTTCCAAGTATGGCTGCAGCACACTGAAGGAGGGGCGTGTGGGAGGTGAGAGCCCGCATGGAGCTGCTGCTGCTGTCCATCTCCCAGGCTGGCAATGTGGCAGCTCTCACTAGCACTAAATCCACTTCAGAAAAGCAGAAAAGACCTACAATGGCCAGTTCTCTAAAACCCTGCACATTAATTTTAAAAATCAACTGGAAAAAGGAAACTGTGGTATATACATACCTGGTATATCTAGAACAATTAGTAAAAAAATCTACTAGGCAGGCCAACAGGTAGGTCTCTGAAAAATGAAAAAAATATTCTTAAATTATACTTGAAGTAATTCAAGTATAGCTCATCACCTCTCTCTGGCACAGACAAATGTTCACGGACAGGACAGTATATAAGTACATATAAGCAGAGAATGAGTCTACCTGGCAGATTGAATAATGTGTTCAGAATATAAAATCTTTCAGTGTCATCTCGTTGGATAAATTTGTTTGGATACTGCTCTCTAGTTTCTGGTCTGAAAGAAAAATTTAAAAATTAGTTAACACTCAAAATATCAACATATAACTGGAAAACATTCATTGTTCAAAAACTCACTCAAATATATTAGCTATGTGCAAGACAGAGTTCCAAATATTAAACATGGGTGGCTCTAAGATGAGTAAATTCAGGTTTAGCCTTTCAAGAGTTCCCTGATAGAGGAGGTGAGTCACATACACAAGTAAGTATAAAAGGGAGGGGGGGGGGGAGGAGGGAGGGGAGAAAGGAAGGAGGGGCTTAAACCCATCAGAACTAAGTCAGAAAGACTAAAATGGGAGGGGGAAGGAAGGAAGGAAGGAGAGAGAGAGAGAGAAAGAAAAAAAGAAATTACTACTATAAGAAAGTTTGCAAACAGCTACTAGAAAACCAAGGAGGAATCATTTCACTAAAAGGCAGAGAGGGGCCAGGGAGATGGCTCAGGGGAATAAGCGCTTCCCTGGCAAGCCCAAGGGCCTGAGTTCAATTCCACATTCTGGCAGAGAAATGAATGCAAAGGGATAATGAAAAACCTCGGATTTCTGGAAGTGAAGTCCTTAAGACAGACCTCGAAGGCTAAGTGGATGAGTGTAAACTAGTCCAATTTTACAGTAGAGAAAGGAGCACAAATCTAGGAAGGTGAGATGAGATCATCATGCCATTGTTCTTTCACTTTATTGTTTATTTTTGGTACCAGGGATGGAGCTCAGGACCATGCACTTGCCAGGCAGGCACTTATGCCCCTGGGCTATCTCCTCAGCCCTTATTTTTCACTTTATTCAGGCTATAGTGTACTATTTACAGTTTGTAAGTGGAGAGGGCTTAAACCCATCAGAACTAAGTCAGAAAGACTAAAATGGTTTTAGGATAAACAGCAGGACAGTGTGGTAGGGAAGGTGCACACCCATAAATTCTTTCCACCCTTTTGCAAGCAACTCTGCGGCTCCTCCCATGAGAAGCTCGGTCTCCTTCTCCATCCTTGAGTACAAGTGTGAACAGCAACTTGGGACCGGCAGGGCTAGTGAGATGGCTCAGTGGTCTAAAGCACCTACTTAGAACAAGCTTAGCAAAGCACAGGGACCGCGGTTCAATCCCCCAGCACCACATGCCAGCCAGCCCCACCCCCTGGGGGGCTGAGCTGGCCACACACACACACACACACACACACACACACACACAAATAAATAAAATAAAATAAAAAAACAAATGGGGCCAGCGATGGAGAGCCTTCAGAACACCGGGGCATTAGGGCTGCCTCTCTCCTGCTGCAAAGGGACCCCTGAGACCACTATGCAAATGACAGCAAGCTGTGCTGCAGGATGACAAAGGGCTTTAGGAAGAAACAGGATCTCAGCTGGAAGCCTGACAGCTGTCATACACAAGGCCATTCTAGCTCAGCTGATGACCTATCAGCTGGCCACAGACTCATAAGTCTGAAATGTTCTGTACTTTTTTTTTCCTGTTTTTGAGACAGGGTCTCACTATGTAGTTCAGGCTGGCTTTGAATTCGCTATCAACTATGTAACCCAGATTGGCCTCAAACTTGCAGCAATCCTCCTGCCTCAACTTCGAGACCTAGGATTACAGATGTGCGCCATCATGCCTGGTTCTGCTCTTAAATGACTTTCTTTTGAAACACTAGTGAGTATATTTTCAAAGGAGTTATTTGGGAACTCTACTTAAAATCATACATTAAGGAGAAGACACTCTCTCAGGCTTTCACAGAGAGCACATTGGCCAAGCAATGGCCGTGACTCATCCACATGGCTGCACTGACAAAGGTTCTAC